>NC_044030.1:65771837-66074867 GCF_900496995.4 Aquila chrysaetos chrysaetos
TTTGTTAATCACAGTTTACTTGCAAGTCTCAGAATCAAGAACATTGTGTCATACTAGACTGAAGGAGTCTTGAACTGTGAGAGTGGGTAATTCAGTATCCACATGATATAAAGGTTAAGCTGAATCATCATCGTCTTCAACCACATTATGAAACACTTCCATTCAAAAAGGACACCAAAGCCATTGGCTTTCTGCAGCAAACATTATATAATATGTGAAATAACAGACCAAACAACTTGAGGAGATGTGACAGAGAGCATGAACACCTACCGCATCATCCAAGCTAGATGACAGATAGTATTGGTGGGAAATAAAAAGAAACAGAATAACAAAAACATCCTGTTCCTTAATTTGGAGGATTGTTATGCAATGTAAAAAGCTATTGACTAAGACTGTTTCAAAGGCAATAATGATAAAATTACATTTTCTAATTGGAAATAAAAACTAAGTATAGGAGGCAAAAATTTTCCTCAGGTGCCACCATCAACTGGTATCATTGTCACTAGAAGCACTGGTTTCAATTCAATAGAATATTCACTAAATATGTAATATAAGAAATCCCTTGTGATCACCTATTATACCTCCTGTTTGACTCTGGCTATGAGATTTCTTTGAACCAGCTTCTTCACAGAATCACTCTTTCCCTGGAAAAGGGTCCTTTTGAGATGTGTAAACCTGATCTATCCTTTTATAAGTAAGTGCATGCATGTATTAGGCCATAAACAAGACTCTTCTCCAGATGTAGATCATAAATATTTACTGAACATTTCAACTATTCCTGGACCAATTCTTTTATTAGAAGAGAACATAATCAAAACTCCTAGTTATCCTTAACTCTGCTGGCTACAAGTTCATCCTCCTGTACTTACTTCTCCCACCATCTTTCTGCAACTCCTACCTTCTGCTTTAGAATACGAATTGATGTTCAATTTTGTGTTTCTTGATACCTTTTATTTCTGAAATAGCTGCTTAAATTTTCTCTCTAAATGAGTTTCTACACGGTGCCATCTACTTTTTGATTCTGGGACACCTAGTAAAATCTTCTTTGAAAGTTTCCAATAATCATTCACACCTCTTCTTTTTAATAAATTATTTAGCTTTTAATTATTTACAGCATTTTTTAATGAAAGAGGAAGATATGAACCACAAATTTAGGGAAGGTACATATTACTCAACACAGTTTTTGATAAAAAAGTCTCTTTTTTTAAACAAAATAAATGCTTTAAGAGAAAGAAATTGCTACAAAATAGGGTTTAATGCAGGTAAAGAACTGGTAGCTGACAACAGTTATTGTTGAAAAATAAAGTGAAATGTTTCCTAGTAGACTTTAATAATCCTGAGAATCTGTTTTGTTTATTCTTTATTAATAAGTCTGACATAAAAAGTAACATGTCGATGACAAAGTTGGATATCTGGAGTGTTGCGTCCAGCTCTAGGCTCCCTACTATGAGAGAGACAAAGAGACCAGAGCAAGTCCAGCAGGTGTCAATGAAGAAGATTAAGGGCTTGGAGCATTTGGCATATGAAGAGAGGGTGAAAGAGCCAGGACTGTTCAGCCTGGAGAGGAGAAGGCTGAGAGGGATCTTATCAATCTGTACAAATGCCTGACTCGCGGGGGGGGAAGAGAGGGGGTACAAAGAAGATGGAGCCAGACTCTTCCCACTGGTGCCCAAAGAAAGGACCAGAGGCAATGAGCATGAACCAGAAAATTCCATTTCAGTGTAAGAAATCACTTTCTTACTGTGAGGGTAGCCACACACTGCAACAGGTTGCCCAGAGAGGTTGTGAACTCTCCACTCTTGGAGATACTCAAAACCCTGCTGGACATGGTCTTGAGCATCTTTCTTTAGGTGACCCTTGCTCAAGTTGGACTAGATGATCTTGAGATCTCTTTCGACCTCAACCATTCTGTGATTCTATGAAACTAGAGGATGATGCTGGCAAGAAAAAAAAAAAAAAAGTTTATAAGCTGGCCACAAATACACTTAGATCAGAAATTTAAACATTACAAACCTTCAGAATGAAGAAATTCTGCACAAACCCTCCAACAGGAAAAAACAGTTTAGAGGTTGAATTTGATCATTTATGAACAGGATTAGAAGACAGTTTCCCTCAATCGCTTGTAATAGGACTAAGCCACTTAGAAGATACTTTCCTGTCTTAATATCCAAAACTAGGGTTTTTGGAGCAGGAAGTACATAAGGACATTTTAGACATCCTGATTTAGCCACAGTCAATTTGAATTAAGAGGTTGCGTCCCCTATAGGCCGACCTGCATTAGTGCGTATGTAATTGCTCCCTAACCCAGTTCTGTTAAATGACTTAAGTTTATCTTAAACACACCTTAAACACAGTTTATCTTAAACGTGTTTTTAGTAGATGTTTTTAAACCAGGTAACTTCGACAGAACTGTCAGAAAGCAACTACAAACACAGGTCCAGCTGGATGCTGGCCGCTCACATAAAAGTTTTGGCAAGTAACACTGGGGGCCAGCTTCTTAACTTGTATCAACTGTAGGCAGAACAGTTCACCTTACCATGCCCAAAATTACAGGTGTGGATCTTAATTTTTTTCTAGACATTAAAGCAAGTCAATCCAGACTAAATAAACATGCAGTTGATGTATCGAGCTTTGTTAGGCCCCAAGTGTGTCTGTTCTCCAGGGGCTGCAGCCCCACCTCGAGTACTGTGTTCAGTTTTGGGCGCCTCATTATAAGAAGGACATCAAACTGTTCGAGGGGTGAGGGTGTTAGAGAGGAGGGTGACCAAGATGGTGAAAAACCTTGAGAGCAAGACTTAGAAGGAACAGCTGAGGTAACTTGTCTTGTTCATCTTGGAGAGGAGAAGGCTGAGGGGTGACCCCATCGCAGCCTACAGCTTCCTCACGGGGGGCAGCGGAGGGGGAAGTGCTGATCTCCACCTCGCTGGTGACCAGCGATAGGACACGAGGAGATGGAATGAAGCTGTGACAGGGGCAGTTCAGATTGGGCATTAGGAAAAGATTCTTTACCATGAGGGTGGTCAGTCACTGGGACAGAGTCCCCAGGGAAGAGGTCACGGCATCAAGCTTGTCAGAGTTCAAGGAGCATATGGATGACATTCTTGGTCATATGGTTTAGTTTTAAGGTAGTCCTGTGAGGAGCAGGGAGTTGGACTCAGTGATCCTTATGGGTCTCTTCCAACTTGAGATATTCTATGATTTAGCTGCCTATGGCTTAAGGTCAGCACTGGCTTCATGCGGATCTGTGACCTTGAGTCAGAGGGCTGTGTAGAAAGAGTGGTGTGAAAAAAAGCTGTGGGAAGTGGGGTCCTGTCCACCTTCATTCCAGAGCTGCTTTTAAGCTCAGGCTCTTGCTCTCAACCTCTGCCTGCATTTTGTTGCAGGAATGCCTGTGCTTGGTCTTCTACCTTCCTGACTATTGACTCTGATCCTGACCTGCTCACTTGACTTTCTGGTTTGATCTTCAACCTATCTCATCACTACAGGCTTGCCTGGTAATCTGAACTGTTGGCTGAACCTTGCTACCATCACCAGGCCTGCTCTGCTCTTTGCAGTCAGGTACTGTGGGACTGCTGCACCCTTGTCAGTGAGGCCACCAACCTGTTTGCCTTGGCCCCTGCCTCACCTTCCCTCACCGAGTGGCCTGCCCTTGCTCTTTCCTGCCAAGTATGACTGTGAATCTTTGGAGGCTACAGAATAAATTCCTATGCTAATTCTGTGGGTAGAGCTCTCAAAAAGCATGCATACAGGAAGGAATATTTCGACCTTTAAAAACATATCTGATCTCTTCTATAAAGGCTTTCTGCTAGTGAGAGAAAGGAAAGTCAGGTGAGTGTTTGAATCTACTGCTCTTGTGTGCCTCAGAATGGAGAAACAGTTAAGGAAAAAGCACCTGATTTTCCTGCAGCAATGAAACATCCTGACGGCGATTTTCAGTTGCCTGAGCTTTGCAAGCTAAGCTACCAAGCTGCTTCTAAACAAACCAGATGTATACTACTGTATTCAGTGACAATCTAAGTTACACAGTTTCAGTTGATTGTTTTTGCAAAGTGATGCCTGTTCTAAGTGTATACGCCATACGTTTGAAACTTAGGAGCAGACCTGGCATTGGCAAGGATAGGCAAGCTGACAGTTACCCAGACTGATAAGCATGTCATTAACAATTTGATTTCAAGAACATACATTTATATATTTTGCAAAACTGACCACTGCTGTTATGATAAAAGTAAATTTATGTCAGTGAGGTATCACAGTTGTGAGGGCATTTCTGAGAACATTATTTCCGTAATTTGAGGAAGAAGAAAATAAGTACAAGTTTCATAGCAGTGAATCACGTATCTTTTCTGATTGTCTTTTGAACATGCAGTATCATTTAAACACGTGATCCTGAAGCTGAGGTGTTTCAGACCAAAAAAATCAGTGTCAAGACTGGCTGATGTCTACATATTCTAGTCTTGGCAATGTTCCTTTAGGTTTGATCATTCTTTGATCATTTGCTAAGAAGGAACTGAAAAGGTTTTAACTTTAGGTGTTTTAACTCTAGCATGAAAACTAGGTAAGGGAACATATTAGAATTTTCTTTTTTGCTAAAGTCTACTTCACTGCTGAGCAGAAGGCAGGAGGGATGTACACATAATGCTACAGACTGCTATAGCATTACATTCCATAGGACTAAGAATTCAGATAAGGTACAGACTCCCACTTGCACTGACAACAGTTTCTTTCCATATAAGACAGAGCAGGAAGCAGACAACAATGCCGCCTGTCTTTCAGATCTCAGTGACTCATACATATACTACTCTTGTAAGTTAATTTAATACTGGAATGGGCACTTATTATCAGTAGTGAACATTTATACAGTGTCTTTCATCAGCAGAGAGCTCACAATGCTTTATAAAATGTTTCTAAACACACATAAGCAAAAAAAAAGATACTGCCATGTTCAGATGGAAAATGGCAGCCATATAGCACACAGGAAAAGAGTACCATAGCATATAGGTCTAGTTGCCCAAAAATGAGTAAGGAATTAGAATTACGGTCCTTTGTTATGACAGCAGTCCTGACTCATTAAAGTATATCCTATAATGAGAGTCTCAAACTTCGCTTTTACGCTGGATCACCAGGAATCTTTGCGGTACCCTGTAAAAAGGAAATCAAAATCACTGGAGCTGTGAAAAAGGAATTTTTATTTAGGAAAATGTGCTACTTGAACTAGAATTTAGCAAGGACACTAGAGCAGCTGTGAGAGAGATTCCCTGGCTATGCGATGAACACTTCAGAGCACCGAAACACTATACAGTACTGTTACTATTACTGCAAGTATCAGGACCTCATTCTTACACCATAAGCAGAGCACAATGATTCAGGTGAAGAGGTTCTTGCAGGCACTATCCTGGGACATTTGTTCAATTCCAGTTAGGGACAGCGTGATCTGGTGAAGCAGCTGTGACAGTGAAGCAGTATCATTACTTCCTACTGCTCTTGGAAAGAAACTGTAAAAACAGTAACTATGCTTAGCTCTTCTATGAAATGTGATGGCTAGGCAGAAGTATGGTTCTGGTTCTCTAGTTCTCAGAGTATACATAGTACATACAGAGCAGGCTAAGTTTCTTACCTTAGAGTATATGATAGTTAAGTTCTAAAAAGAATGTCATTTAAGACTTAAATGTCAATCAGTCTCCTCAACTTTGGCTTCTTGGCTGAAGAAGACACAAATGAACCTGCTTGTGCACAGTGTTGGGGACATGTCTAGTTACCCCCTAGAAATACCAACTTCTATTAAGTTTTTGTAATAAAAATAGGGTAAGACCACAAACAGAAGAAGTATTAGAACTGCACTCATACTCCCTGAATTTGAAAAGGTTGTGTTCAGAACCATTGCTTGCATACGGCTTTATAATAGACATAAATTGCATGTTAAACCGAAACTTCTACAAAAATCAAGGAAAATCTGAACCCTGAAAGTTCAACTAATAGTCATACCGACACCACTTCTTTTATTCAACAGCCTCAAAAGATTTTAAGGTGGATCAATATTACCACCTACATATACATAAAGATATGGAGTTGATTCACCGAAGGATATGGTGTTTGGTTTGGGCTCCTTGCACTTCAATTTGTCATTTAACCGAGGTGTTTAAGTTGGGAACACTATCCTCAATCCTTAGTGCCCTCTATGGTCTGAGAGAGGAAACGGGCAGCTTCAGAGAGTGACTTGCATCGTGATGGGTCTGAATCACTGCTCAGAGACACCATTCCTTCTCCGCTGCCTTTCTCCACTATTCATGGGGGATGAGATTTCTGTGGAGATGCCTAAAATTTTCAGAATCAGCCCAGCCTAGTGTTATGAGTCCCTGTTTGGTCTGTAATTTGTAAATCTTAGCAAAATATAACAACCTAAATTTATCGGAGCTTATATATTAGTTATGAGGCGTTATCTTTATTGGTATCATAAGATGTTTTTGCATGCTGTGTAGCTAAGTTAAAAGTAGATGGGCTATTATGTAAGTATAGCGTATTTCTGGTAGAATTGCCTATCAGGCTAGACCGGACACAGCTATATTTCTGATGCTTGGATGTCAAACTCAGGTATGTACGCCAAAATAAGCACTGACTTAGTCAACAGCTATATACAAGCTGCTTAATATCACCACCTTTAGACCTGCTGCAAAATTAATTTCCCGTTCCAGTCTTTCACGTAACAGTAATAGTCTCATCTGTCTGTTTTTCTATGTCTTCTCTGCCTTATTGATTTAAAGAGGAAAGTGCTTGATTCATTTTGGCTGGGAAGAAACAAAAAGTAGGGATTTTTAATTCGTTTTTCTAAGAAAACAGATCTTACATAATTACCTTTTCTGGTGTCCTTCCCCCCCCCTAATATCTTCTGAAGCTGTTGCCCAGTTACATTGGCAAAGTAGTAGAAAGGGATCTGGGGGTGCTGGTTTGATGCTAAGCTCAGTTGGAGCCATCAGCGTGCCCCAGCAGCCAAGAGGGCAAACCGCATCCTGAGCACAACTAACACAGCGTAACCAGCCGGTCAAAAGAGGTGATTATCCCGCTGTAGTCAGCGTTGGTGCGGCCTCACCCTGAGTGCTGTCTGCAGTTCTGGGCTCCACAATTTAAGAAGGATGTTAAGTCCTTGAATGCATCCAGAGGAGGGCAACAAAGCTGGGGAAAGGGCTGGAAGGCATGTCCTGTGAGGAGCGGCTGAGGACTTTGGGCTTGTCTAGTTTGGAGAGAAGGAGGCTGAGGGGGGACCTCATTGCTCCCTGCAGCTTCCCGAGGAGGGCAAGTGGAGAGGGAGGTGCTGAGCTCTTCTCCCTGCTACCCAGTCGCAGGACGCATGGGAATGGTTCAAAGCTGTGCCAGAGGAGGTTCAGACTGGACATTAGGAAGCATTTCTTTACAGAGAGGGTGGTCAAACACTGGAACAGACTTCCTACAGAGGTGGCTGATGCCCCAGGCCTGTCAGTGTTTAAGAAGCATTTGGACAATGCTCTTAATAACATGCTTTAACTTTTGGTCAGCCCTGAATGGGTCAGGCGGTTGGACTAGATGACCATTGCAGGTCCCTTCCAACTGAAATATTCTGTTCTGTTCTATTCTATTCTATTATTTTCTACCCTATTTTCAAGAGATATCACAAGAGCCTGAACACTACAGACAGGTTTTTAGTAAGAATGCACAAATAATGAGAGTCTGCACACAGCACAAAATTGCATTCAACATGCTCAGTCTAAAGCATTTTAGATTAGTCAGAACTCTTGTCAATGACTCTTTCATTGACAAAATGTATTTCTTATTTGCCTGTTTGCTGCCCTTTGAATAATATAAATATTCACAGAAAGAAAAGGCGTACGAAAGCAGAATGCCCTTATGGCCGGCACTTGCTGTTAGGCTACAGAGAAGGGAACTCCTGAACTGAGCGATACAACTGAAGTGATTGCAAGATCTTCTCATGTACTAAGCTAATACCCTAACCTATCCTTAACCGTGCTTCGGAAACCTGATGAGTTTTTTATTCACATCAGCGAGCGCGTGCACACGTGCGTAGAAAGGGAGAAGGGAAGGCCTGGTGCGACACACGTAAAGCAGAATCTCAAACCCTGAATTTTCCGTGTGGGAATATTAAGGGCTTCAACAGTCACTGAGACCACGCCGGGACCCGCGGAGCGGGTCAGGGCCTCCCAGGGCGTGCAGCAGAGACGTGCGGTGCCCGGCCAAGCTACCGGCGACAGCCGCTTGCGGTCTGGCTCCGTGCCGCAGCACAGTCACGGGCGGGAAGACGGAGGCACCGCGCGCCAGTGGCACCACCGTCCGCGCGGGCCGCCGGCCGCCCACCTCGCGCCGGCCCGGCCGGGTCACCGACCAGCGCCAGGCGGTCACGGGCAACGGGCTGCGTCCTGCCGCCAGCCGCCGCAGCGCGAAGGGCCCGCGGGGCTCCCCGGGAGCCCTTTTCTTCCTGGCTACGGGCCCTCTCCTAAACCCCTGCCGAAAGCCCCAGCGCCGCAGCAGCGCCGAGGGCCACCGGCGACCGCCCTCCGGGCGTGGCGTGGCGGAGCCCACCCGGGGGGCGTGGCAGGGCGGGGCCGCTGCCCCGCCCCCGGAGTGACGCCTGGGGGCGGGGAGGGCGGCCGCGAAGGCGGTGGGTTGGGCGGGCGGACTCCATTTCCGGCCGGCCGGTAGGGCGGAGCCGCCGCCTCCTTCCTGTTTCCGCTCGGCAGGTCGGCGTCCTCCAGGTCGGTACCGTGGGGCGGCGGGGCGGGAAGGGAAGGGAGGCGGCACGGCACGGCACGGCACGGCTCCCGCGCCCCGGCGGTGCCTCCCCGCCGCCCGCGGCCGAGCGGCGCTGCCTGAGGCGAGCGCTGCCGGGGCTGGGCGGCGCCGGGCGCCTTCCCTCACGGCCTGTGTGTTCTCCCCGCAGGGCCCTCGGCGCCACCCTTCCGTCGCTCGAGAGGCCCGGGGGGTGCCCGGAGCTGCGCTGGCCGCCCCCCTCCGCCGCCGCCGCAGGTGAGGGCGTCGCGGCGCTCTCCGCAGCGCGGCCGCTGGGAGGGGGCGGGGCGGGGCGCGCGGGCGGCCGTTACGGGGCGGGCAGCGCAACGTCTGCGCCGGCCGGAGAGAGGGAGGGAGGGCGGTGTCGGGGCGGCGGCGGCCGCCCGGGCTCCGAGGGGCTCTGCTGCGGGCCCGCGGGCGGCCCCGGCGGTCTGGCGGCCTCGGCCTGCGTGCGCGTCTGCGGGGGCCGACGCAGACGGGCGCCGTCGTGGTCGCTGCCGACACGGTTTTTACGTCGTTTCTGGGCCGCCGAGCGTTGCTAGTTGAGTGTTCAAAGCGGTACGCTCCCTCGCCTCCCTAATAAAACCTACCGAGGGATAAATAAACCAACGGGGCTCTTTTTCCTTTTCTTCCAAAGCAGCACAGACTTCACTTTTTTTCCGTGTAGCAATTTTTTTCGTGGTGGTATCTGAAGCTCTGTTGGACGAAAAGCCTAATCATTTTGTAAACACTGTGCTTCACGGTAGGGTCAACGCTTTGTATTACGCTTTCACATGCTATGCGCTACTTTGAACTTCTAGCAAAAACGAGCTTGCTCTTTAATCGTGAGAGATTAAAACGGTAATTGCTGTGTATGTGTGCTTTTGTTTTTCCGAATACCCTGAAATTATTTTTTTTATTGTTCCGCAGGGTTTTCCCAATAGAAAAGCAGAAAAGATGTTCGATTTTAAGGCTTGGGCTGAATACATCGTGGAGTGGGCTGCAAAGGACCCATACGGCTTTCTTACTACAGTGATCTTGGCGCTCACACCGTTGTTTGTAATTAGTGCAGTCCTTTCATGGAAGCTTGCAAAAATGATTGAGGCCAGGGAGCGAGAGCAAAAGAAGAAACACAAACGCCAAGAGAATATTGCAAAGGCCAAACGAACAAAGAAGGATTAAATGGGCCAAAAAAGGCCTTCCTCATGCAAAGAATCCATTTTTTTGTATGAAACACTTGTACCTTTTGTGCTTTAACTGTCCTTCGATACTTGATCCTGTTATTTCTTGAAGTATGGAACAATACCTTCAACGTATTTTTTCTGCTGAGATGATTTATCTTAGTCTGCCCAAGTGACACTTGTTACAGTCATTTAATCTACTACGTGTGCTCTAGTGCAGGTTGCTTTTCTAAATTAGCATGTTAAATTAAAAAAATTAATCTGTTGGGTGGGATTATTTTTTTTCCTTAGCTGAGCTGTGACTTAACAAGTGTCTTAAAATGGTCTTAAAATTATGGGGAAAATGTGAATGGTAAACTGGATTACAGAAAGGCAAGTTTTGGTGTACCTTCAGCAGAGCTGTAGAGAGATGCTAGTTTCAGAACTAGGCAGCATAACTTACCGGTCTCCTTTAAGGACACTGCCTATGGCCCTGCGGTGCCCATAGGGGCTGCTGTAGTGTCTTTGGTGGTGGGGCTTGTCTGCAAAGAGAACCTACCTTAGCTTTTCCTGTCTCCTGCACTACCAGCCATCAAGAGTCTTTAAATTCAGCCCAAACTCTAGGAAACTGATGGCTTGTTCATGCTACCTTCATTTGTCTTGAGAGGCCACTGGTGTTCTACAAAATATGCTACTATGTTGTTTGGTTTGCCCTAACGATCACCTGAACACTACACCTGCAGCTAACTTGTTTCTGCCTTCAGAAACTTCTTGCACCTCAAAGAATAGCCATAAATGGGGTGAGACTAAAGGCCCAGGTGGCCCACTGTTTTGTGTCTTTGTGAGCTATAGCTATAGCAGGCAGCTGGGGGAGAGTCCAGGAGGAGGGTGGGTACGCTAGTGACAGTAGTTCTTCCTACTTGCTAACCTTCTGGCTACGTTTGGCTTAGGACCTTGTGAGTTTAGGTGGGATCTTTGTTCTCATGGCTCTTGAAAGCCTGCTGCCTTCCAGGTTGCAAAATGCTACCACACAGGAAAAAGTCCAAGTGAGGTTTGTGTTGTAAATATGCCAAAATTATTTAATCTTAATTCCAAATCATGTTTTCCTAATAGAGGGGATTAATTTTTTAAAGCCTAGTTTTTCTTAATAGTCTAGTTCTAAAGGGCTTGTGGCAGTCACTAAGTTTTTAGACTTAGCATGCTTCTGAACAGCAGCAGAGAGTTGTGCTTTGTAGCAACTAGTCCTTCATTATGTTTAAAATTAATATCTTAAAATAATACCATTGTTCAAATGAGGAGACCTATAGAGCTGGCTGACACTAAGGGGGATTAGAAGTGCGGAGTCCAACTGAAATGACTTAAAGTAAATGTGAAGTATTGTTTATCCCCTGTCAATTTTGTTGGTCAAAGCAAGCATTATTAGAATATGACATTTTGTCACTTTATAAATACAGGGGATGAAGTCTCTGCCTTTTGTATCAAGTGTTGTCAAGTGTGTATGTGTTCCACCTTTGATACCTACATAACTTAAAACACATGGAGGAGAACTGATGAAGGAGGCACTGCATAAATAAATTTGATACTTTTTTCAAAAAATTGTGTGGTCTTTATTTTGACTTGCAAGTTCTCAAACATCATCTCTAAGCAAATAATCTGCACATTCTGTGTATCTAAACTATGGCCAAACAGATCCAGTCATTTAGGGAAGTCCCCGCATACACTGGCAATAATGACTAATACATTTATTTTTTTTTTATTAATGACAGTCCCTTGTCTTAACCCCTGTGTTATTTTCCAGCAGCTTTACCAAGTGCTTCTAACCTCTATTATAGTAGTTGTATGTAGTTCAACTTAGCGGGATTTTATCCTGTGCTTACTGCTGGCTGCAAATCAAACATTCAAATACGTTGTTTTCTTAAATCTAAGTTACAAGAATGTCTCTAAGATTAATACAGTGCATAGTCACTGTAGTGTCATAGTGATTCCTGCTAATGAAACCAACTTTTCCATCCACTTGCCTGTGGCACACTGGCACTGCCAAGGGAATTTACAAACATTCTGAAGAACTATCTTAAACTGATGCCTAGGTTTGGGAAAATTTAAGTGTACTAATTAACTAAAATTTACTACATCAAAACCAATTTTAAAAATAAAAGTCTTCAAGGAAAAAACAATTTAGAATTCTTTAAGAAAATTAAGTTAGCTAGAAACCCTGCTACCTCTGAGTCCAAGAGTAACTGACGAACAGCAACTGTCAAAACCAAACTTAGTAACACTCCTGTTTTTCACTAAACCCCAAATTTTAGAGTAGTTTGTTGTGATTAAGCCTATCTGAACAGTTTGGCAAAAATAAATGAAACTGCTTTAATATTACTTTATTGCACACTCACTCATATATAACAGCTGTTTATGCTGTCTGTTAAAATATTTATCCATTAGCAATATCTGCACATTGCAATTGTTTATTTATTATGACTACTACCACTGCCCGGTGGCATCCAGGAGCCTGGCTGAAAGGTATTTGCAGTGCTGGTTGGATCTTGCGAAGGCTCTTTCTTTCCATAGTAAGGGGCAGATGCGTGGCCTTTAACCTGTGTGTGAGCTGGTTCAGCAACAAGTCCCTCCTTGTATTCCTTGGCCTGAAGCAGCTTATCCTTTTCGGATACATCTTGGATTTTCTGTTTCATTTCTTCTCTATAATTCTCATTCTTAAGAATCTCCTAAGAACACAGCAGAAAGATAATTAGATAAATCAGAAGTAAAGGCAATACATAATGGTGGAATAAAACATTTTAAACAGTCATTTTTTTCTTCATTTTATAATCCAAATTTTTGGGTACACAGGCAAAATTAATTGTGGCAAAATTAATTGTTTTTCTACAACTGCAATTTCAGCCCTAGTTTAGAATGTTCTTCACATTTTGATCATGTTGTTGAAGCAAAACTGCATTGCGGTGTCCCAGTTTCACTATTCTATCGGATCAAAAAGGAAAAGAAATTAAATACAGTCATCAGCAAATGTGAAAATGCATTAAAAATAAGGCTAACTTTTATGTTGTTTTCTATGTGGGACTTGCTACTATATAGCTATTTATCACTTGCATTTCTTCCTGTAACTCACTATGCCTGTGACATTAGGTATCTGTGCCCCGGGGTGCAGTTTTGGGAGAAACAGGTATGCAACCTTGACTCTACTAGTACATAAGCCAAAGCCATGCAAGATTAATAAATAAATAATAACTAAAAAAAAAAAAACTAGGACAGAACTGAAACTACTGAGATGGTACCAGAGAGTTCATCTTCAGCTCATCAGCTGAGGCAGCTCAACACATCCTCAGCTGATGACTGCCTGGCCAGCAAAGGTGAACTGGGCAATGTGATGAGCACATTAAGCACAGCACCACTTAGGTAAGCTGTATGTTTAACTCTAGGTATCCACCAGGCGTATTAGCTAAAATAAATGTACTGCATTCATAACAAACAGGTGTAAAATCTTACCTACTGCCTCTGCACAGGTAAAAAATTCAAATGAAAGTGATCTAGTTTTAGAGGTTTACCTCCACCCCTGATAAACTGAAGCAACTATCTGATGCACGATCCTACTGCGAGGCCAAAAAACCCACACAGGGCATGTATTCAGAGAAGGCTCATAAAGCTTGCTGATGCAACTTCATGAAGCTCTGTACTGAAACATGGCTGGGTACAGGTTAAAGCTGGAAATTCATTAATAAAGATGACCTGAACTGGGATGTGGCTGCTTCCACTGAGATGTGCTCAGGCAATTACTGGCTTGCACACAGGTATAATACAAAACCAGCTGTTAGTAGGCCTTGCCACCTTGTTCAGAAGAAAACACAAAGAACTCCCAAAGTAAACACAAAAAGCCCTGAAAAATACTGAAGTTTGGTTTTTATCTGTTAGCATATGTTTCCTATTAGAAGAATGATTTGCAAATTCTGATAACAAGACTTAACTGTGCTTTTGTAAGGGCAGATAGTGAAGAGTATTAGAAACAAAAGCAGAAAGGTGATATGAACTTCTGTTACACTTTGAACCCAAATAAAACTTAACTGTAACCAACACCGTGTAACAAGGAAGCTGCTAATATCCACATTCAGACTGGGATACAGGAGGAAAAAGGCTGACCACTTTCTCCAGATTACAATTATATGGAAGAGCTAAGGAGAAACTAGACCAGTACAATTCTCTCCGAGCAGGAGACCATGACATTATTTTAGGAATGGCATTAAAATACATGTGATATTGCCAAGAGTTGATAGCAAGTATGTGAACATTTAAGAACATTTAAAAAGGCAGTATTTAAAGAAAACCTTAACTTAAGAGATATCATGAAAACTAACACCTTTTTCTTAGTCCTTAATTGCCTCTATACTTACATTCACAGATGCACAGAGCAGAGGCAAAACACTTCACACACCTATATAGCATGAACATACACAAGCAGCACAGAAACGACTTTGCAAACGGAAGTGGGGGTAGGGGGAAGAAAATTCTCCCATACTCAGATAAAAATATTGCCAAGCATAACAAGGTCAAATTTCCAACAGTCAGTATAGCAAAACCTCATTATAACATCTCTCAATTCTGTCCTTGTTTACCACATGCCTGTATAAATCTACCATGACCTTACTGATTTCAACGACAGTACTCCTATGGTGCTTGTATTACCCCATTACTAAGAAACAAGGTAATATACCTTTGTGATATATGAAGACTGCATCATAGTCTCTGCTAAAACAGCATGAAATGATTTATTAAAATACGAATGTAACTCACTTACTGTGAAGAGCTACTTACAAACTTCAAATCTTTTCCAGTGATTACTTCAACAAAGTTATTCCTGAAGAGGAAAGACCTGTCGCATCAACAGAGACGCTGGAGCTGAGTAAGGCAGCCCGATCTGCTCCCCGTGTAACAACCAGTGCAACTAAGAAAAGGCAATGGGTGACAGTAGTAGGCAACTCTTCTGAGAGGTACGGAGGCACCCATCTGCCAACCTGACGCGCTGTCTAGAGAGATGTGCTGCTTACCAGGGGTTTGTGTCAGGCATGTCACCAAGAGACTACCAAGCCTTGTACAGCCCACTGACTATTATCCGCTGCTGTCATTTCACCTGGGCACCAGTGATACAGCCAGAAGCAGTCTGAGGAGTATCAAGAAGGATTACAGAGCCCTGGGAGCAGCCATAAGGGACTCTGGAGTGCAGGTAATTTTCTCCTCAATCCTCCTTCTCAAAGGGAAGGGGTTTGAAAGGGCCAGATGAATCCGGCAAATCAACAAATAGTTACGGGACTGGTGCCACAGCCAGGGGTTTGGCTACTTAGACCATGGGACTCACTTCGAGAAACCTGGTCCACTGGGGGCTGACGGGGTCCATCTGTCAGAGAAGGGGAACAGCATCTTCGGCCATAGGCTTGCCAAGCTGGTGAAGAGGGCTTCAAACTAAAGTTGTCAGGGAAGGGGAACCTCAATCCATCCCACTCCTACCAGTTTGATGCCAGCGCCAGCAAGAGATGCCCAGAGCCTGGAGAGGCATCACAGGTCGGCAGGAGAGCACCTGAAGAGCAGCACAAAGGAATTCCAGCCAGTAAGTCAGCTTCATTGGGGGCCCAACTTAAAAGCCTCTGTGCAAATGCACATAGCATGGGGAATAAACAAGAGGAGTTAGACATGTGCACACCTGTAGGGCTATGATCTTATCGGCATCACAGAGATGTGGTAGGATGGCTCCTATGACTGGAGTGTTGGAATGGAAGGATACAGGCTCTTTAGGAAGGACAGGCAGGGAAGGCAAGGAAGGGGTGTCGCCCTCTGTGTCAATGACCAGCTGGAGTGCGTGGAGTCTGCCTGGGGATGGATGAGGAGCTGAGCCTATGGGTCAGGATTAAAGGGAGGGCAGGGACAGGTGACATTATAGTGGGGGTCCGCTACAGGCCACCCGACCAGGAAGACCGAGCAGATGAGGCCCACTATAGACAGATAGGAGCATCCTCAAGTTCACAAGCCCTGGTCCTCATGAGGGACTTCAACCACCCCAGTATATATTGGAGGGACAACACAGTGGGGCATAAGCAATCCAGGAGGTTCCTTCTCCAAGTGATAGAGGAGCCAACGAGGAGAGGTGCTATGCTGGACCTCATTCTCACCAACTAGGAGGGGCTGGTGGGGAATGTGAAGCCCAAGGGCAGCCTTGGCTGCAGTGACCATGAAATGGTGGACTTCAAGATCCTTAGGGCAGCAAGGAGGGCTCACAGCAAGCTCACTACCCTGGACTTCAGGAGAGCAGACTTTGGCCTCTTCAGGGATCTGCTTGGTGGACTACCATGGGATAAAGCCTGGGAGGGAAGAGGGACCGAGGAGAGTTGGTTAATATTCAAGAGGACCGAAGAGAGTTGGTTAATACTCAAGGGTCAACTCCTCCAAGCTCAGCAGTGATGCATCCCAACAAAGAGGAAGTCAGGCAAAAATGCCAGGAGGCCTGCATGGATGAACAAGGAGCTCCTGGACAAACTCAAACACGAAAAGGAAGCCTACAGAGGGTGGAAGCAAGGACAGGTAGCCTGGGAGGAATACAGAGAAATTGTCCGAGCAGCCAGGGATCAGGTTAGGAAAGTTAAAGCCCTGATAGAATTAAATCGCCAGGGAGACCAAGGGCAACAAGATGTCCTGGTTTCAGCTGGGACAGAGTTAATTGTCTTCCTAGTAGCTGGTACAGTGCTATGTTTTTGCATTTGGTAGAAGAATGTTGATAACACACTGATGTTTTCAGTTGTTGCTAAGTAATGTTTACTCTAAAGTCAAGGATTTTTCAGCTTCTGATGCCCAGCCAGCAAGAAGGCTGGAGGGGCACAAGAAGTTGGGAGGGGACACAGCCAGGGCAGCTGACCCAAAGTGGCCAAAGGGGTATTCCATACCATGTGGTGTCACATCTAGTATATCAACTGGGGGGAGTGGGGGCGGGGGGATCACCGCTCGGGGACTAACTGGGCATCAATCAGCGGGTGGTGAGCAATTGCACTGTGCATCATTTGTATATTCCCATCTTATTACTGTTGTCATTTTATTAGTGTTATCATTATTAGTTTCTTCTTTTCTGTTCCATTAAATCATTGTTATCTCAACCCACAAGTTTTACTTTTTTTTTTTCCGATTCCCTCCCCCATTCCACTGGGTGGGGGGGAAGTGAGTGAGCAGCTGCATGGTACTTAGTTTCTGGCTGGGGTTAAACCATGACACAAGAAAAGCTTCTACAGGTATGTCGGTGATTAAAGAAATTAAAGGAAGACTAGGGACAATGCAGGCCCTCTCCAGAAGGAAATGGGAGACCTGGTTATCCCAGGACATGGAGAAGGCTGAGGTACTCAATGACTTTTTTGCCTCAGTCTTCACCAACAAGTGCTCCAGCCACACTGCCCAAGTCACAGAAGGTGAAGGCAGGTACTGGGAGAATGAAGAACTGCCCACTGTAGAAGACCAGGTTCAAGACTATCTAAGGAACCTGAAGGTGCACAAGTCCATGGGACCTGATGAGATGCATCTGCAGGTCCTGAGGGAACTGGCGGATGAAGTGGCTAAGCCACTGTTCATCATATTTGAGAAGCTGTGGCAGTCCAGTGAAGTTCCCACTGACTGGAAAAGGGGAAACATAACCCCCACTTTTAAAAACGGAAAAAAGGAAGACCTGGGGAACTACAGGCCAGTCAGTCTCACCTCTGTGCCTGGCAAGATCACACAGCAGATCCTCCTAGAAGCTATGCTAGGGTACATCGAAAATAAGGAGGTGATTGATGACAGCCAACACGGCTTCACTAAGGGCAAATCATGCCTGAAAAATTTCGTGGCCTTCTATGACAAGGTTACAGCATTGGTGGATAAGGGAAGAGCAACTCTGGAGTTGTGCAAAGCATTTGACACCGTCCCATGTGACAACCTTGTCTCTGAATTGGAGAGACGTGGATGTGACGGATAGACCACTGGGTAGATAAGGAATTGGCTGGGTGGTCACACTCAGAGAGTTGCAGTCAACAGCTTGATGTCCGAGCGTAAGCAGTGATGAGTGGCATTCTTCAGGGGTCAGTATTGGGACTGGCACTGTTTAACATCTTTGTCGGCGACATGGACAGTAGGATTGAGTGCACCTCAGCAAGTCTGCCAACCACACAAAGCTGTGTGGTGTGGTTGACAGGCTGGAGGGAAGGGATGCCGTCCAGAGGGACCCTGACAAGCTTGAGAAGTGGACCCGTGTGAGCCTCACGAAGTTCAACAAGGCCAAGTGCAAGGTCCTGCACATGGGACAGGGCAATCCCAAGCACAAATACAGGCCGGGCAATGACTGGATTGAGAGCAGCCCTGTGGAGAAGGACTTGGGGGTGTTGGTTAACAAGAAGCTCAACATGACCCAGCAATGTGCATTTGCAGCCCAGAAAGCCAACTGCATCCTGGGCTGCATCAAAAGAAGCGTGACCAGCAGGTCGACAGAGGTGTTTCTGCCCTTCTACTCTGCTCTGGTGAGACCCCATCTGGAGTACTGCATCCAGCTCTGGGGGCCTCCAACACAAAAGGAACATGGACCTGTTGGAGTGAGTCCAGAGGAGGGCCACAGAGATTATCAAGGGGCTGGAACCCCTGTCCTATGAGGAAAAGTTGAGATAGTTAGGGTTGTTCAGTCTGGAGAAAAGAAGGCTCTGGGGAGAACTTCAAGCTGCCTTCCAGTACTTAAAGGGGGCCTACAAGAAAGCCATAGAAGGACTTTTTACAAGGGCATGTAGTGATAGAACAAGGGATAACAGTTTCAAACTGAAAGAGGGTAGATTTAAACTAGATGTAAGGAAGAAGTTCTTCACTGTGAGGGTGGTGAGGCACTGGAACAGGTTGTCCAGAGAGGTTGTGGATGCCCCATCCCTGGAAGTGTTCAAAGCCAGGCTGGATGGGGCTTTGAGCAACGGTAGGGGGGGTTGGAACTAGATGATCTTTAAGGACCCTTCCAGCCCAAACCATTCTACGATTCCATGATCTTAGTCAGGTAATAGCATCTGTAACTAAATTCCAAATGCTTCAAGTCCATTTTAAATGTTGATGTATAACTGTCATCTGGTTTTCAGACTCAAGTAAGGCCCTTTTAATCAGCTTTCACTGGCCAAAGTATAGTTGTGATCTAGTAAAATAACCATCTTGATCTTGAAAAAAGCATGAGGAATGATCCTCATTAGCAAACACAGAAAAAAAATACTGAAGTGACTTGCTTAGAATCTTCTATACAATCTACACCAGGACAAAAATTTTTCAAGTTCAAAGTATCTGCATGCATCCATTTTATGCATGAAATTCAGGCCACTAATAGGTACGCTGAAATCAGCGTTCCTGTACTCAAACTAAAGAAAATGTGAATTAGGAGTCTTGTGTCAATTGTTACATTAGAAAAATTGGGTCAAATAGATGAGGTTTTTTAGCATAAACATCTTGTCCTTTGATACTGGCAAGTTTGTTCTGTGGAATTCTCTCACAGGCACCAAGTCCCTTCTGCTTCTAATATTATCACCAGCAAATATTTAATTCTCAGTTTGGACTAGAAAATACACTTTTTTTTTTTAAACATTGTGATTGTATTTCTAAGTACTGTTGGTCCAACTACCATAGCCACTGCAGTTTGAAGCAGTTACGAGACCGAAGTTTCCTCGCCATTACAAGCATTTAAATAAAAGATCCAAGTAGTTCCAGATTTGAATAGGATAATCAACTTGGTTCAAAATGCAAATTTTAATGAAACTATTGCATGCATATTTATAGAAGGAATTATCCTTAAAACACACTAGAAACGTGCAGGATCTTTGTAACTAATCTTCCAAATTTGGCTTCAGTTTATCTGCGTGGCTCACTGCGATTAAATACAATGTTAGAAAGGTTCCTCCCCAGACATCCTTCTGGTCCTACTGGGCTTCCTATCACCTGCTGAACAGTGGTAGAGAAGCCGACATCTGCTGGGCTCTTCTACCCATGACAAGTAGTCTGTAAATCTGCGTGGCACTACAGGCTCTTCCAACTCAACTGCACTCAGCTACATTTTCACTTTGAGGCTCTGTTGCTACCCAATCCTTTACTGTTCGATATACTGTAAACAGTGACTAGGAGCTAAACAACTTTTTTTTTTTTATTATTATTACGTTGGCAGGTTCAGAACATTTATCTTCTCTCCTCCTCCAAGATGAATTGGAATATTTTATATGCCCCCCAAAACATACCATTTAAGTTTTCTGCTGAAATGTGAGAACATGAGTATGTAATGTGCTCTGACCTTTAGGGGAAATATAAAATCATTCTATCCAACACAGAGAACACGGGATCTACCAGGTAACCGCAGTTTTCTGAGGGTTAGCTTGTTCTTGCAACACTTTCTTTATACAAATAAATGATATAAGCCTTTGAACCTGCAGTTCAAAGGTAACCAGGAGGTAACCTCAGGAGGCACAGGGCTTCTAAAGAGTATCAGAAATGCCGTTCATTGTTTTTATTAAAAGAGAAATCTCACTATTTGGATTATGCTGCAAAACTAAAAAATGAAAAATGCCTGAAGCCATCCAGCCATGTTTTATACCAGTTGAAAACCTTACATGTAGATGTTCACCTTGAAATGCATCAGCTCCCAGCATTTGGAACAAGATACACCCAATGTGGCAAGAACTAGGTCCAACTACATGTTCTACAGTTTACTTTTAGGTGTAATGTAAAAGAAGAAATTTTACTCACTGCAAGTAACTACTTGTCCAGCCTTAGTGATTATTGTAAGCTCTATGAAGTTTTTAATACTCCTAATGATTGGAGCTGCATGCCTTCCCTCCTTTGAAAAGCAGGGTTTAAGAAAGTGATCTGTAAGGTTTTCTTGAAGAACCTAGCATTATTATTACGGAAATGCCAAAATGGCCCTATGTGGAGTTTGAGGCAGCTGCTTCCTCAGCCAGAAAATATGCATTTCTGCATATTCTGACATCTTAGGAGTGGCAGCAGCTGCATGAACAAAGAATGAAAGATGGCCTGCTCATAGGGGCAAAGCAGCCCAAGACATGTTGCTGTCTTCCAAGTATGTTGCTGCAAAAGGTATCAGGCTGTATTTCATGCCACTGGCATGAAATTTCCACTTTTCTTGCAAACTATATTTTTGTTTAAAGCTCTTACTTAAGTCTGGCAGCTAAGATGTATCACCAAGCATCCTCTGCTGCTTGGAAACTGTATCCACCTCTACTCCACAGAGGGAGAAAAATCTAGAAGTTTGTCTCTAGTCAAAGGATTTTCAGTGCCTACGAGGCTGTACTGGAAGACCTGCTTTGTAGGCTGAAGATTGGGAATGGAGTGTTCTTTCACACTTAAAGGACCTCACATAGTCACTGCTCTCCCTCTTCTCAATAAACTAGCAGCCTTACAGAATAAATAAAATCAGTTCCTCCTGTTAGGAAAATGTCATAAATACAAAAGAGCTTTCTCTAGACTTGCTTATTCCTTCACCTGGGGTCTTGCTCAGTAGTGACTAGCCTTTACTGAACACTTTTTGTTAGTCTTCACAGGCAAATGTCTGTACTTAACCCTTTCTATCCTGCAGCACCTCCTGAACCCCACAATCTGAGGAACTCCTCCTCCTCCCCTTCCTCTTACTTCCTTACTGTTTCCCTCTTGGTCCTCAAGCCAGCCACTGGTTATAACACCACTTGCCTCTCATGGAGCATTTTCTGTCTCCTGAAGGCAAAGGGCAACCCCAACTTGTTCACAAGTAGCTCTAAGGATGCAGGTGGCTAGACATACAGTACCAATGTAACAATGTCCAAGAGGGATTATTTAAAGGTGACTTTAAAAGGCTGGTACTTGTTTTGGTTTTGTTCTTTCCAGATGATTTTTCTAAAGACCCTATACCCAAATCTATAAATACAAGGGGTTTATGTATTATTAATTTTGAGCAAGACATCACATTTCATTTCAGATGGGTTTGCATTTTGATTAAATTAAAAATAAATAGCTTCTTTATGTTGTCTTAGAAACTATTCCAACTTCCTAATTTACCTTAATTACATGTGTTGAAATACTCATGATTTCTCTTGATTTGAATAGGGTTAGCTAACTATTATTTGATGCCAGAACTAAGAAACATCTGGACAGGTTAATGTTTTTTCTTTGAATTGTACAGACACTACATATTCATAGAATACTTGCATTTTGGTGTCTAGTTTGAATATTTTATAATCATGAATGAACTTGAACTCTGCCTGTTAAAAATTCATATATACAAATTAGCAAAAATTAAAAAATGACAAACGGAAAGGAAAAAAAATCTGGTTTGGAACAGTATTAAAAGAGTTCATTGTTATAAGACAATTTAACATCAGAATTTTTTCTTCACTGACAAATTAACTAAAAGTCCAGCAAAATGCTAGAAGTTAAGCCAATTCCCTTGTTTTTATAATATTGCCAAATTGGTTAAGTAAACTCCATTTTCCAGTTCAACAAGTTAAATAGGCAAGACAAAATAATCAGATATTACATCATATTTCAAGAGTAGGAGGCAGAGAGAGGACCTCATCACTGGGAAGCACTGAATGTTCTGATCCAGGGCAGGTCTTGTTAACTCAGCAACTGAGCACGAGATCAGCATTGCCAGGTTGGGAATAAGAAACAATGTGGTAAATGAAGGGCTGTGTCAGTGCATGGCAAAAACAGAGGAGCAGTTTAAATTAGAAAGGCGTATCTGGGTTTTCTAGAATACTTATTTAAATCAAACACTGAGCCAACTGACTGCTAATTTTCTAAAGAACATATGCGCTAAATATCTTTGGTCAATCGACAATCAACATTAGTCAAATAAATGTAAGATATTTTTTATTCAGGATAGTTTTCAAGCAAATCTCTGATCAGCTGCAATTTTAAAATATGGACTGTGTTCTGTGCACTCAATGTGATTTTTTTAGAAGGATGTAGCCTGCGTAATTCAAAAGTAAACTGATGTGAATGATCTTGGTTGGATACATCACAATTTATGGCATCTCTCATTGTCTAGGCTTTGTAGAACAGCTTTTCTGACCTTTGAACATAAATCAGATTAATTATCCAAACAAATTACTAAACTAACATAGCTGCTGTTTTAGAACAGTTACTTTTGCTTGCAACCTGCAACAACCCCTTAAACATAAGCAGATACAGAAATGGACCTCTAATGGTATCACAGGTTCTTGAAACAGGAAATTCTGACTCCCATTCTATTGTAGGGGAAAGGTAACTCCTTAGGATCATCTGTTACAGTTCACTCTAGATTAAGGCTGTTTGTGCATTTTGGGTTCCTAATCCTCTAATGAGAGGTGCACTAATTCTTTGGAATCAATCAGTAACAGCACAAAAATTGCAATTAAAGCTTAAAGCACTCCACAGTTACTGTGTAAGTGTTAAACCAACATATTGATTACAAATATATGTACAAATATGTGCTTTGATGACAGCCCAACATGTATTTTTAAATGCAGTGCTAATACCACATTTACTACCAAGCTAAATCAGTTAAATACTAATTCCAACTCACAGTAATTTTTGTTTAAATCTAATCTACAGAGAAGCAATGCTAATTATTACTAAATTACTATATAGCTACTGCTGAGCTACAGAATCTCTGGCAGGAGCTGACATAGTCTCTAGGGCACCACAGGGTAGCACACATGTTTTTGGCAAGAACATGTAACGAGAGGCAAAAGGAAGCAAAAAGGCACAGACACTGGAATATAAAGCATGTCAGCAACACACAGAGTCCGTATGGATTTGTGCCTGAATTATTTTTGTAGTAGTGCAAAGATTTTTGTACAGAACTCCATATACATTCAAGATCACAGATGAAACTATGTAGAAACACCAAAAATCACAAACTAGCCTGGCACCACTGCGCTCTGCCCTGAATAAAGGGCAATGCAGAGCCTTGATGCCCACAGAGCAAACAAGGAACTGTAGCTGTCACTCAGTTCCAGTACGGTCCTTGCTTTCCCCTTACTCTACATATGATGTAATCTGTACCAGCCCTTTTCCTGGTACACGTTACTTCGCCCTCCACCCCCCTCCACCCCCATTCAGCTGTGCTGACAGTGAATTAGGAGACAGAGCCAAAGCTCCATGCGCTCCCTCCCACATGGACAGGAGTAGCAGAGCAGCAGTGGCTTTCTCCCCTACAGCCTTGGGATCTGCAGCATAGGCAAACTGGAAGTAATGGGACAAATTGGTGCCTCGATACTCTCCTGTGGAGACTGACAAGCACCTATGTTTCAAACCTGAGGAGAAAGTTAAACTGAATAAGAGGGGAAAACTCTAAAAGGTGATGGGTTGGTTTGGGGTTTTTTTTGAGTGACTTCCTTGACCACCCCCTTCTATTTAGCCCTTTGTACCTCAGCTCTTTATATTGCCAAATTTTACTGCCCTTTCACACTGAGTAATAATCCTCTCTGGAATCATGCACAATTTACTATGCAAAATGCTATTTAGTGCAAGTCAAGTCATTTGAATATGTCTCAAATTTTCAATCCTGGTTGTGATCCTGGACAACAATGGTGGAAAATATGTTGCTCAGAGAGCTGTTTATCCTTGTGCTTTTAAAATAGTATTTCCCAGAAATGTAAATCATATTCTGCAGCTTTTCATGGATTCAGGAGTAAAATACTCATTTGCTAAGCCCTATTCTCTATGTAAGAATGTACAATCTATACGCCAGAGTTCTCATTTTAAAACTTCTCAGCTGAAGCATCTGAAAAAAGATAGAAGCAAAATTATAACATGCAATCTCACCAGTGTCAAATAAAGAATTTTTCTAAAGTGCATCCCATTCTGGTTAAAGGAATGTAAATTCTGTGTAAACTAATCTTCATGACTGAAGCCAGTTTTGATCATACCATCTCTCAAAGAAATAATACTTACGATCAAATAAATGGGAAAAGTGGGTATGCATTGTGGCAACCAACAGAATGTAATTTCAATGTAATTATTTGGAGGGGGGTGGGGGAGAAACAATCATTGAAACCTTATGCTTATTTTAACTCACTGAAGTACATTCTTCCTCCCTTGACAATGAGGTTGTCAAAACAGATTATTATGGAAATGCTAGAAATATTTTGAAAGAAGACAGGAGCTGTCACAAAAAGTTTCTTTTTTTAACATTTCACCTTCTATCCAACTGTGCAATTCAGAAGCCACCAAGTTTTATTACTGTGTAACAAGTACATAATGCATGAGAAAAGCAGTCCTTTACTGCAGTTTTCTACTTCAAACTATTTTCAGGCTCTTGACACTAATTAAAGGAACATGCAATTCTACTTTACTTCCCATGAAATATTAATGTACATACACATACATACAAATCAACAGTAAGATTTCAATTCAGACTGAGAATACTTGTAGCTATGCAGCCCTGTGTGCACTACAGAGGAAGCAGCAACTAGTTTAACAGTGAAGTGACTTCTAGTACAAAGATCTGTGTTCACAGAGTAGCGTTACTGTAAGTGCACATCTCGCAATTGCAGGATATCACATTCGCAGGTTCGGAGATAAACCACATTCCTCTCCACACCAGTTTCTCTAGCCATTGCCATGAGAACCTACTCTGGTTTTTCCTCATGCATTTTCTGGCACGACAAAATAAGTCTGTAACTTTATTTCTACCACCATTCTACAGACAAGGCCATAAACAATGCCAAGCTACTTGGATGCTCTTGAACCTCAGGACATTGTCAGAAGCAGGGCATAGCTACAGGGTCTGTTACGGGAAAAAATAAGTGTTAGATTTCTAAATACATTCAGGTAGCTCATGTTACAGACAGTAGGATTCTTTAAAAGCCCCTACATATCTGATGCCCTCTGAAATCAGGTGCTAAAGAAATCGAATAGAAGTTAGGCACAGAAAGGCTTAAAAACTCACTATATGCCTGATATTTTTAAGGTTTGCTACATCCTTAAAAATATGCCTCTTGGTTCCTTCCAGGTTTAGAAGCTGAAGACTCAATGTGTCCCAGATATAAGATATCTAAACCAATTTTTATATGACTCCCACTATCTATGTGGGGGAAAACCTGGCTGTGTGTTACATATGCACTGATCGTATAAAGACGAGAGACAGATAGAAAGGCAGATACTGTATTGAAACAGGCACCATAACCAAAGCTTGCAAGTATCATATGCATCCAGCCACTATCTCAATTAGGAGCTGCACCAACAGAAAATAATGATTTCTTTCATTAGTATTTTTAATACATTTACATAATGCTATCTCAAATTTTAAAAAAGGCTTTTTTTTTTTTTACAGGGAGTGTGACCCAGAATGAAAACAGATGTAAAACACAGCAAAGCTTGTGAATGCCATGCAAAGTTGCCTATCAACAAAGTGCTGAGAAGTCTCGAGAAGTTCTTATCAGCAGAACTTTGATTGAAATTCATGAAGGTGCATAAAAAGAGTGAGACATACCCAGTGGTCCTACAGGTGTTACATTGTTTAATATCTTTTAAATTTGGGGAGTTCCACTTTGGTGATGAAATAGCAACATAAGCCCAAAAAAGGGAGTCCTGAAGAGAAGGATTTTCCCCCTGCCTCCCAAGAGCATTTTTTTCTTTCCTCTGCAACCAAGATGCAAAAAATCCAAAACATAAAGATGCCATGCTTCAAATCAGGAGTGAAATCTGTAGCCAGAAGGAAAACCGGGAGGTAGGAGTGTATGCAAGACAGCACATTCACATTTACCTTACAATCTAGTTGATGAACCATACTGAAAGTGGACTATGGCTTGAAGAATGGAAGGGAATAGTCTCCTAAAGAAATAATCTGCACGGATGGAACATCACTCCTGTATACAACTGCTATATCCCAAGATAACTTTTGTTAATAAATTCTGACAATATTAATGCTTAGCAGGTAAGCTAATTTGCATGTAAAGTGATAGGCTATTAAATCTGCTCCCACAAAATAGCATTTGATTAAAAATATTTTAATATCTGTAGCCTTTAAAGCATTCATTTAAAACTGTAAGATCTCTAGACGAGGACACATTTCCTATTTGCCCAAAAACATGCTATATACATCTAGTTTCCTATATACATAATAAAGAAATATAATAGTCTACTTTAATAATTATCACTTGTTAAACTGGTTAAAATATTATTTACACCTGCACAGGAATAAAGGTAATGACAAATTTTCCTCAGCCTACCATATATGACCATACACAATATATATAAAGGGACAGATGATGGAATGCTATAATAATGAAAAAATACACATACACAAGCTCAGATTCTCACCTGTTATAAAGCAGTATGTGTGTATGTATGTGTATACACACATACATGCTTACAATGGGTGAAGATGTGATCCAAAATTCTGCATCAAGATGGAGCCCCTAATTGCCATAGGAACAGAATATGTTTAAGCACAAGATAAGAAACTACTTGATCCGCATTCATTTGTGAAGTTATCACCCTCATCATAAATAAGTTGAGACTTGGCATATTTCAAGCTGTAATAAAATCAAAAGGCAACCAACTGTTCACAGTATCCCAGAAGCTGGCTTTTAAAACCCAAGGCTTCCAACCACTAACATGCCTTATGTTACTGGTCAGATTAGAAATGACCAAGGAGATGAGCAGCATTCTTGGGTTATGACTAGCCCAGTACACAGAATTCTAAGTGACTCCCTCCAAAAATGGGGAACAAGCGGTGGGGGTGCAGGGAGGAAAGAAACCATTAAGTATGTGAAACACTTAATGCTGAACAAGTTGCCTTGTGAAGTCACTGGAGTATTCTTCCATTAAAAAAAAAAAGAATCTAAAGAAAAAGAGATGTAAAGCAATTTATTCTGTGACAAAATGAAAGCTTTATAATGGAAACAAAAAAAGATCAGTTAGGTGTTTGTGGAGGAAAGAATGGCCTGAACCCAAAACATTACCAAGTCTTAAGCACATGGTCAACTGACTTAGCTGGTGTCACGATCCGGCTACCTTGACCAGTGTAAGGACAATGCACATTCATTCTCACTTAAGTGACTGACATATCATGATGATTATGAATGACATTTTGTTGGCCTACAGTATTCACCAAACCATTGGTTCTCAAAATGTGGTTATCAGTGCTATCAGTAAGATCCAGCTGATTTGTGAAGCCATACCTCTGCAATATTTTCCATTAAAGTTTGGTCACAGAGCTCATCATAAGCCCCGATAGCCTGAACAGTTTGGCAACCTCTATCATCCATAGCTGAGAGATGAATAAAAGACAAGTTTGACAAATATAAAGAAACCAAACATAAAATACTAAAGGGAGATGGTAGGCAAACAGAGCAGAGAAGGGGAACAGAAATTTTAATAAAGTTTAACGTATGACATTTCATATTAGGAAGAAAAAAAAGAAAAAAAAAAGATGAGAGGCAAAGGACAGGAAAAAAGTGAAAACCATCCAAAAAAAAGTGGTATTACAGACAAAAAAGGTGGGAACCTAGGCACAACTCCAGAAACTTATGCTCTAGGACCTGTAATGCTGTTTTGTGATGTTACAATATGTTTACAGTAAAATGTCATTAAAGCAAAAATGTAAAATTTGTGGGCTTTGCATCCTTTTTCAGAAGTAGTCTAGTCTCATGAGAAATATGTGAAAGAACAAGGAGATTTGTTATACAGGGTTTCAATATGAAATACGGTCACGAATATTCCCTTGTTCCATAGCTGTCAAACAGCAGTTTACCATATCAGCATTACTGTCAAAAAGGGAATACAATACAGAAAAGCAGCCAGTAAAGTTTATGTAGCGAAAACACTAAAGCCAATCAGTCCTACAAATAGGGACAAAACAGTATTCTGTATGTACTTCACTAGTAAAATTATATTTATAATGATATTGTGGTATAAGGGTTTGTGGTGTAACAGTCTCAAATCAGGAGAAAAGTAGATCATACATATCACCCTACGCTAATACAGGAAAAAAAAAAGCTGCACTATCATTTAAAATGTGAATGCAGCATTATTTTCAAAATATTAGCAAGAATTTTTAACACACATACATTTGAACTACCTTTTCTTATACAGGAAAAAACAGTTTAGAGATTACTTGAAAGAAATGATAACTACTTTCCAAATTCCTGGTATATCACTTCTGCTCTGATAAGGTCAATGCACAGCCCTGCAGGCAAAGCACCTAGCTGCTAAATTATTTTTCAGATCTATTACCTCATGAAACTGAAGGTATAAGCAGTCCTGTAACTCAGAATGCACCATTACTCCCAATAATCTTTCTTCCTCCATAAATTGCTTTTTCTGGAAGGTAAACTATTTAGAACACTATTGATCCACAGTTGTCTCACCTGTGGAGACTCCTTGCTTCCTATTTTGAAACAGAACCAACACTTCCAGTGCCAGGACGAGCTTTATTGCAACAATTCCAAACCCAAGGCTGCCCATGTTCTCTGGAGCAGGCTTATCTTAGCACAGTTACCATGGCAGTACAGCTTATGGAAATAATAGGACAAAAGACATGCAACGCCCCCCATCTTCAAGTATCATGAGGTGGTAATTTCAACAGTAAAAGTTGTATGCATACAGTTAGTATTAGTCAGAGCTACTTAAAAGGAGATCAGTCCACGCTTAGACAGAACAACTGCTGTAGTATCACTTTTGCACAAGTAAAAATTTTTTAAAAAATTAAAAAAAAAAAAAAAAAAAATCACACTTAATACTTCCCCAAATGTTAATGCAAAGAAAAGTGTGTTAATTTGCTTTAAGTCCTAAAAAGCTCTGAGGATAAAATTAACTTAAACTTCTTCTATTTATGGGTGTATATTATAGCCCTTATTATGTCTACAACCTCAGTGGCGAGTGCAAAACAGAGGCAGAGAGAATTAGCTGAAAAGCTGTAAGTTGCATGGGAGCTTATTTCAATGAGTTATGGCTTGAAAACATCAGCTGACAAACTTCCCCAAGTCATCTTAACACACAGGCAGGACAACTTTTCACAAACCAGTATATTCCAGAAGATCTCAATGACCAAATCTTTGGCTAGAGCACGTCAACATGGCTTCACTGAATTTGACATTTATTCCTACTGATGCAAGTCAAGTATCTGCTCCTGTGGGTGCTGTCAGTTTGCATCTTCTGTAGTAAACCATGCCTCATCTACTCACTCATTCCTAGCTGGTGCTTGGCAACTTGTAATACAAATCCAGGGCAAACAGTGTATGAGCGTGGTCTGTATACACAGATCAAGAGTCAAACTTGTTCCACTCTTTACAAACCCATCAGCATGAAAGACTGTGGCATATTTCCCTGTTTCATTCCACTAGAAACCACTTAGAGAAAAAGTCATGGCTTCAACTCCCCCAACTCATTAGCATTGTAAAATGCTAGTGCAATTTCTTCTCCTGTACTGATGAATCCACTGGCAACTGGATTTGAAACCTGCATTTTAATGTCAACTACCGTGAAAAAAACTTCGCCTTAATACATAGAGGACCTATTTTAAAAATTCATAGCAGTAATTTCAGAATTGGTTTAATTAAAGAAACTCTTGAATGGCCATGATCATCTTAAAGAATTCACGTAGATAAAAGTAACAACTAAAGAACATTGGAGTTTCTATTTCCATTTGTTTTTCTTTTCCTAAGTCTTAGATATCTAGTCTGTGTGTAATTTCATCAATTAGGCGAGCAACATACTAAATTCACCCCCAAAAGTGACAAATTACTGGACAGATAAGTCCACTATAAATTAATTATTGTAGCTTAATTACAACAATTGAAAATTCAAAGACACTTCATCTCTCTCACCTCAATGGTGGGTGGATCATTTCTTTTTTTTCTTATCCATGCTGCAAAAGAAATAAAAATCAAATGGATTATTTCAAAGATCACAGACAGTATTAAAACTAACAATTATGATGAATTTGTAACAGAAAGCAAACGTTTGTATAAAAAATTATAATAGAATTTGCCACAACCTGGTCAGCCATTATCATTTCCCAAAATACGAAGACCCAAGATGTTATTTCCCATGCCAATACTCTCAGTCTTCACAGAAGGAAGGGGAGGGGAAGAAAGGGAGGGGAAAAAAAAAAAAAAAAAATCACCTCTGTGAGGAGAGCTTGGGCACAGTTTACATAGCACCCTGGCTGCCAAAACAGGGCTTAAAAAGCAGGGCTCATGGCTCAGGCCTGTTGTTGAGCTTGCTGTACAGAGCTGAGCTTCACCCTGAGAAAATGACAAGATGACTGCTGGCAAGTATGAAAAGCCTTAGACCACTCTGGAGAAAAAGGATTCCTGTATATGCCTCAGGTGCTGTTAAAGCTGAAAACCTATTCATGTTAATGCCAACTAGAATTCCTTTACAGGGATGCAAGGTACAGCCCCAAACCTGACTGAGGGGCTGCAGAGCCCTGACAGCCCCACGTCCTTTGGCTTTGTGGGATTACCCACTGCACCAGGCCGGGGTGGGTACCATAACTCAGGGAAGGCTCCCTCCATCTCAGTCAATTCGTGCGGGCAAAGACGGCCGAGGAACGAAAGCAGTGGCAATGACACTTGTCCTGTGGCTCAGGTTTTCCGTGATACACCAAAAATCAATGGACTTATGCCCGCTCCCACTGCAAACGTGGACTGGCTGGAGGTAGCAATCCAAAGGGACCCCGCTGCCGACAGAAGCGGCACTCTGTCGGGTCTTGCTTCATTCAGTCGGTGAATTATTAGAGAAAGCTCCTACTATTACAGGCATTATTTAGATAAACAAATTACCTGACTGTGGACAGGGCAATATCCATCACTCTTTAGAAGCATCACTACTGTAGCATTCTTTTCATGCCTTTTCAATCCACACAACTGGTAGGTATTGGGTTGTGTATTTTGTAGAGATTTGTCTTTTCTGCTCATATTTTTCAAATGAATGAGTAGCAGAATGCAAGTGGCCAGTAATGAACAGAAGGACAAACATAAGGAAAGCCAGTTCCAAGTGCTGAGACATGGCAAAATGTTCTCTTGTATGTTTGTTTGGGTAATTAAGACTTTTGTTACTGTGCTTGAAAATTAGAGCAAAAATGACATTTTCATTATCACCCAAATTCCTGGTCTGACCTGTAGCTGTCTATAAAGTTTCAGAAATGCTTTAAGAAGGAACTATTCCAAATTTTAATTCTCTAATACCATCTGTGCTGTACTTTGAGGGGAACTAGGGATAAGTCAGACAGCAAGTCCAAAACACTAAAAGCTGCACAGAGTCATAGTGTCACCTCCCTACTGAAAATGCAATTACACATAGGGTGAAACACTAACACAACTCTGCTTCAGCAACATTATGAAACTGGTTTTAGGAGGAATAGCTTCCAATTAAACATAAGAATGGAATTAATGGAAACAAAACGGCATTACATAGCTTGGAATTTAGCCATGACAGGAAGGCCAGCAGCTTTAACTCAAAGGTAATGGTAAAATACCTGTAATGATATGAAACAAGGTATTACTTTTGGGTCTTGTCTATCAGATGACACCTTCAGAAGATGTGTTCTTTTAAACAGCATTCTCAAACACCTCTTCTTAAAAGCAGTCCCTGCCAGCTCTTCTCAGACATCTTTTGGTTCTAACAAAGATTAGACCCAAAGTTGCCATCGTGGAGAAGCGACTGAGCACTGAACAGTCAACATTACCTTTTCAGCAAAAGTTTTATGTTAGTGGAAAGAAAAACAGCCCATTAAGATAATCCAAAATACAACTAAATTACCTCCTGTTAAATCTACAGAACTAGAAAACATTTTGCATGTACCTGTAGCACTTTCAAACATTTAAATTTTATGAGGATTTCCAAATGCAAAAATCTGGCAAGATCAGAGACTAAACTGGCATGACTGAGACTGGCACTTCTCAGCTGGCAGCCTTGCAGACACTCTTTGTAAAAGGACCAATGATGCCATTAGAGAAAATCATAGCACATAAGCCTTTCCTCCTGACAGAAGTCATCTTTGTCTGTACTTAGCAACAGTTCCAACCACATCCAGAAAAGCAACAAAGTGGTAGAGATACAGACACTGACCAATAAAAGATACAGCTGGAGAAAAAAGGAAAAGTAGTAGTTTAAAATGTTTCATAAAAAATTAAGTTTTAAATCTTCAAAATTTAAGGGATTACTTTCAACAAAGAAAGTATCATCTTCTGCCTTGCCATGCCTTGCTTCTGTCACATGGAAGTACAGTACCACTGGTTTCAATTCTACAGCTCTCAGCACTTAAAAATTGCTTCTTTTTTTTGAAATTGCCAGTATTTTCTTAAAACACAAGCTCCCTTTTAATTTCAACTGATTACAATTAGTTATTCTTAAAGAAAAATTCTTAAAATTTGAAATTCTAAAAAAATTAAGTTGCAGTTAGAAACTACTGCTGAAATATAACCATTAAAATAGATTTTCTTTCAATAGCAGATGGGACTTTTAGGCAGTTATTTGATTAACGATTTTCAGATGAATGGCATACTTCTATTAAAAGATTTTATCATTTAATTATCTGCTTCAGTTTAACAAGCCACAGACAGAACAGTGAAGGGTAACACAATGACACGTGTCCTATGAACAGAAGCTGTGAAGCAAGGAGCATTACACAACACATTTTCATTCATTAATAGATCTCAATTAGTACCAACACTCAAAAGCAACAAAACAATCCTTACTTTAGGAAGATTTCTCATATCAAACATCCCATTATCAGACTGTATCTATTTAAATACATAAATAATGCACACAGTTATAACACTGTGCTATTTTTCTTTCCAGCTATAACAAGCATGTGAATGCATGGTTTTATAGGAGCCATCAACCTTCCATCTTTCTAATAAATGTCAGGACTAGAAATCGTTTTCAGTTTAACCCTAAATAAAACTTGCTGACACAAAGATTGGATACAATTTTCCAAATTACTACAGGTAAATTCATTTTAACATCTCTAATGAGCTGTATTAGAAAATCATTATTTAATGAAAGATTCCTTCACTGCTATGTAGCTGAAGGACAAATACAGTAAGAAAATTTACTAAAATCTCTTTATAGCCATAAGATGACATTAGTTAGCTTTAATATAGAATATTCCCTCTGTGCAGATCCATTTCTGAAATATTGCATGTAAAGCACAGCTCAAGATACAAGATTAAAAGCTAAGAAAACATCATTTGAATTGAGTATATTTTAGTATATTGTACTTTAGCATCTAATAGTTTTATCAGTCTTTCAAAAGCAATACATTTTTTCTAATAATTCACCTGATCACTCCTCAGTCTTTGGGGAGAAGAATGGGAGGACTCCAATATATTTAATCCCCACCAGTTTTCAGGTGGTTCTCTTTCAGACAGAAAAATTAAAAAGCCTTTCAATTTTAAGTTATTAACAATAGTTTGAGCATCCAACACAAGGTTCAAAAAACCACCAATACCTCATAACTCAGGCATAAGAGAAATTCATAGTAACAATTAAAGAAAGAATGAACGTGTACAAAAATATAACCAGTGATTTACTACTGAGTTAGCACTAATTTTAACAAAATCCAAGTAAATGATTTCTTGAAATTAAGACATTTTGCATTCTCTTTGAAAAATATAGTCAATGTATACAATTTAGCAATGGAAAAGCTCTCCCACCTTTCTTTGTGCTCTCCATTACACCTTTAGTCAATGCAGATTTAAATTACTGAACAGATTTATACCACAGTTAAATATTTGTTGATGAAAACAAGGCAGGTAGGTGCTTTATTACATATTATTTGAACATCATATGCACATATGCATATACTTAGTTAAAAAGTGTCCAGTGACAGTTATACCTGAAAAAGATTTTCACATGAACACTCCCATTCCCTATGCTAACAAAACGAAATGCCCTCACCATTGTCAGCCAAGATGTTTTAAGCCTGGTAAAGTCAAGAAGGTAAGATGTGTGTACTGAGTGCAAGCAAAACATGCTTCCCTGCTCCCCAAAGCTTTAGCAAAATGAATCATTGCCTCCATTTCAAACTAATTATGCTGCTGCTTCTAATTTTATCTGGATGGCACTTCCTGCATTCTGTAGTTATTGTAATGCTACTTCTGTCTAAAAGGAATTTTGCGAGATAGCTGGACATTTCCTACCTTGAATCAGCATCATTTGCATTCTTATTAGTATGCATGAGATTTTCATTGAACTTTAAGACTCCTACTGGCACATAAGACACTGTAATGAGCGTAAAAGTGAGCGTGCAAATTAAGACTCCCATTAATCATTAAAAGTTACCAGTAAAAAAAAAAAAAAATACTAGGAATAGATGGGCAATAAAGTGCTGCATGAAGCATGCAATCTCATGAATCTCTATAGGTACGTAAAATTACTGATCTCCTCTCAGGAGCACTATTGACATGTCCGGAGGAGGTAAATTGCACATTCTACAGTAGGCGAACATTCAGAATTAACATTAGGGAAAGGTTATCTGTTGTGTGCATCCATATTGCCTAGGGAAAAGCAAAGTATGCACTCCCACTTTGTAGTAAAATATAAGAGGTTTCACCTAAACAAAACCAGGTAATATTTGTATTGTGTGTACAGATTATGTTCTAAATTCAAAACTACAGTACAAAAGGAAACACACTTTTGAATTTTTAAAATGAAAATCAATTTTCTGTGCACAACTAGCTAACACTAAGACTAAGGATAATGCAAGGGATTATGATTCTATTCTTTTAATACTGAGCATGCTGCAGTTTTACAAAAGCCTTAATGGACATTCAGAACTTTTATAAAAAAGCCACAGGTCTGAGAACTTAGGAAATTTAATCCTGTGGAGCACCTAAAACTAACATCTTCAGGAGAAAAAATCCAGGCAAACCATCCAGGAGTAAACCCACAGCCCTGTATTCAGTAAACTCTCAGGACTAATACAAAAACATCCTCTCTGGAGTCTGAGAAACAACTTGCACAAATTGAGTCTGTAATCTGGATGATTGGTTTATCTACTTGCTTTATAGCTTTCTACTTGGTCTCAGTTACCTTATTACATGTTTATAACTTCATCAACACAAGACCAAAATCAGCCCCTTAGTTTACCAGCTGCCCAGGCTGAATGTCTTAGATATAGAATGAGATGTAACTCAGACCCAGATATAAGTCAGACCCTCTTCAAATTTCACTACAGCCTGGTCCCACTCCTTAAACAATCCCTTGTCCCTGGTTTTGTGCAAGTTCTCCTCAGACAACTCATGCCCTTAAGCATTTCCAGGGACAGTACTTTTATTCATTTCAGTCACAAGAGGTTTCTTTTCTAGTCGCACAGTGTGATGTAGGGAAACAAGGAGAGGGAAAGGGTGCTGCGATGACTGCTTTTAAATCAGGTGGCCATTAAGGATTATCCACAAGTGAAAAAAACCTAAGTCCTGGTAGAACCAAGACAGCACAGATGAAAGCAGCCCTCTGAAAATCCCAAGAAAAAGGAGAGGAAATAAGGGAACAGAAACTTTAGCATAGTCCTTAAAGTGAAAAGCCTGAGAAGGCTAGGCAAGAAGACTGCTATTGCTGAACCAGCCAAAACTGAAGGAGAGAGGCTGCAGATGTCAAAGTGCATACATAGGATTTGGAGAGAAGGCCCCTGGAGACATAAGCATGGGCCCAGCAGAGAGGATTTAGAACACTAAAATTCCACAGAATTTCCAAAAGTAAAGGGAAAACAGAAGTAAGAAATATTGTACAGCTTTCTAACCTTATATTCATCTTTTACTGTTCAGAGAAAACAGCAAGTATTTTAGAAATCCTTCTGCAAAGTCTCAGACTATTTGCTGGAATGATCAGCATCCACGACAGCAGGAATTATAAAGTGAACACCCATAGAAAGAACGCACTGGAGTCTGGACAGAAGATAGAGAGTGAAAGTTCAGCACCAGTCTTGTGGGCCTAGGAAACTTCTAGACCAATCTTAAAAAGGAAAAAATAGGGACAAAACGAGCATTTCAGCAAAGCATGTCTAAAACCTTGTATTAAACTGTTGCCACTCAGGTAACTGGCTTCTGTAGTATTACTTGAACCCTCTACTCTTTTTATTCTTTCCTATGTCTTACTCATTGAGAAGTTTTCATTTTACAGGTAGCAGAAAAGTAGCGATGAACTGAACTTCAGAACATCCCACATCCCTAATTCACACCCCAATATATAGCAAAGGCAGAATAGTTCTTTGAACAGTCTCCATACCAACAGCAGAAGTATTTAAAATTATGTTATACTTCCACAAAACTGTTTGTAATGTTTAAATTGGCACTGGGAAAAAAAAAAAAAAAAACCAAGCCTTTTTTGTGGAATTCCCATATTTATCTGTCAGAAACATGCACTACACACCATTCTGCTTCAGGAATGCACAGCAGAAAAAAAGAGGCATGTATCTTTTCTTTCTGTTTCTAGAGAAATTCAGTATTTAAGAGTAAAAGACTGTTACCTATCTGCATACTGTGCATTTTCCCCTTCTCTGTGAATTCTTTCTATTTGGTGCTGACAAAATCACAAAGAAAAAACCGCAGTTACAAAGACAAGTTACGTCTTAAAAGAGTAAATGCAGGTCATAAAAATGGGACTGGCCAATTGTCTTCTCTTCTTTAAAACAAACCCGAATAAGATGCCTTGAGTTGCAAAAGTGCATCTCAGGTCTGGCAGCTGCATCTTTTTAGGCAAGTCCATACTGCAGGGTACCTGACCGTTCACTCCAAGGTGTCTGTACTGGTGCTTGCCAAAAGCATCCTTCTGAACAGCTGTACCCTCCCATGCACCACACTGTCAAGTCACATGGATTTGTGCTAAGGTTTCTGAAGACAGATATAGTGCAGGCTTATTAGTGCTACACCAATTCCAGCAGTCCTAAGGTTAGGTTCATATAGCAAGTTGGTTGAACCAGTCTAAGACCCTTTGTGATTAGATTGTGAAAGGGTGATTAGCCCACAGGCACCTAGCACAGTCTGACTGTGCATGTTGTTTCCTCTTAATTCCAGCCAAGTGCAGGTAGAGGCTATCAGATTGCGTTTTTCAACCCTTAAGAGGCAGCAGCAGGTCTTAGATGAGAATTCATTCACAGCAGGGCAGAGTTACCCGAGGCTTTATATGCGCTTCTCAGTGTTTCTGTTGCAGAGTGACTGCACAACAGTCACTAGGATAACCAGCACTGGCTGCAGAACTTTTGGATGAAGAAGTAGACCTTCAGAAAGTTGGATTAAGTAGATACCCATTCAAGCACCAGATGATTTAGTAAGGACAAGCCTACCAGGCTGCTGCTTTCCTTCAGAAGATGGCTATCTCGGACTGATAAAGAACCAGGAGCAACTAGATTAAGACTTGCCAGCCAACTGTGGGTACTGCAGCAGTAGAAGACAGAAGCTGTTGATGCTGTGGTTTCACCACAGCTGGCAAGTGCTGCTAATAGAGTTGAAACACCTTTGAGAAGCTTTTAGCTGTTAATACTAGCCTTAGTTGATCACAGAAAAACTGCACAGGAATCGGTGTAATAATGACAATGATAAACTGCAAGATGGGAACATTTGATATTTCTCTAACTCCATGAAGGGATATAATCGGACCAAAGTTTTCTCCTAGCTCAGTATCATCTCCTTCAGGGGCCAACAGTGAGCGCAAAGGAAAGAGAATGAAGTAAAGCAAGTATATTGCGATATTTCCTCAAAACACACTGTAGCCTCCATTAATTTGCAGCTCACTGACAAATTAAACCACAGCAATGGCCATGTACAAGAAGGATTTTTCTACCACAAATTCTTGTAATCACTTTTTGAACTCATGCAAGCTTCCAGCAAACAGAATATTCAATGACAAGGAATTCCACAGTTTAACTACATACTGCTTAAAATTTAAGTTTGCTTGCTTTAAATCTACCCACTTCTGGGAGAAGCCTAGATATTATTCTCCCCAAAAAGCATGCTGAATGATGGGTAGACTCTATCTACTATTTCAAGGGTTCCTTGCTTATGCTATAGAATCCTGGATTTTAAGCCACATTTAACCCCACACTTGGCTCAAGCTCCTACAGCCTCAAGAACCCACATATACTCCCTCTCTGCTTTTTCCTCTTTCTCCAAGGGCTGCTCACTAATCCTAAGGAATTTCTCTAACCTCCCTGAATTTCTTTCTATGTCCCAAATTTTCAAAGTTGTCATCAGTAACAGTGGGAAAAAATGGTTAATTAACAGGTTCTCCAACTCCCTACAAGACTGTGCAAGAATGAGTATAGGAAACCAAATACCACCACAAAAAAGAAAAAAAAAAAAAGGCCCCATCACTGTGCCACCAATAATTCAACTGACCTACAAATTAACAGTGCAGTGAAAGCATAATTAGGAAGTTTAACACATTCAGTTTTGGTTATTCTATCAGATCCCCCTCAGGCACAATTATTTTCACATTTAATAGGCGAAAGTCATGATCATACAGGCTTTATTTACATTTGTATTAAGTACCGATTTCCTAAACATAATTTATCCTATTTGTAAAGGGGTTACTTTAAGAATTAATAATAATTATGCAGTTAAACAAAAGCCTGCATTATTCAAAATTAAAGATAACAGACAACCTATTCACATAGCCAGGCTCTCCATTAAAAATATTGAACCTACATTCAATGGCAAAATTATCCTGAAATAAAACCAAAATATTCAGGATTTACCTTCCCATTCTATTGGAAAGTCACCCATTTCATACTGATATGCTTGACGATTTATTGCTTCTACAAATCTCCTTTCTTGTATAATCTGCCCTATAGCAAAAAAAAAAAAGAGAAAAAAAGAAAAAAGGCAGTTAAATATATTTCTATATAATATTTAATTTGCTGATTATGTTATTGTTTTGAAAGAACTGTACTTATTCACACAAGTGCAATGAACTCTACAGGATAAAAATGAAGGATTAAAATACTGAGAAAATTATTATCATCTAGATGTCAATTTGAAATGCTATGTGTGAAATATATTAACCTGATTCGTGTCAATATAAAACAATGATAGGGCTGCATGGTGAAATGTGACCCTCTGCATATGTAATCTTTAACCGTTTTGCTTGATCTTATATAACCGTAGGCCTAAGAGAAGTAGGAGAGTATGTATATAGTTCTTGTTTCCTGCAAAAGCCATATAACAGTAGGGAATTTTGAAAGTTGGAAATGAAATAAAATCAGACATCAAGTAGAAATTGAAAAATACTTTACACGGGCTCTTGGAAGTAGTGGAATCTTACAGTTGCAAAAGAATTTGCAAAGGTTTAAAGAAAAGGGGGGGGATTGATATAGAGAACAAACTGCTTATTGCTTAATGATTGTCTCTCTGTAACTATACATACCAAGGACTGGTGTTTGTCAAGGATTAAGCCTGTCAGAGACTGGTACTTAGGAATGATGAGCAAGAAGGAACCAAGAGTGATCACAAGACTTAATTAAGTGTTCGATGAATTTATGATCTTGTTAAGAAACACAAGTAGAGGCCTTGCTTGAATAGATAAGGCCGGAAAAGATAAGAACTCCTGCCTTTTGTTCCCATCCTTGTAGATAATTTAGCTTAAACTAATCATATGGTGCTATACCACTAATGAGAACTTAGATAATAAGAGCACTAACAAGCACTAAGGTATCAAAACATGTAAAGGACCATACTGCGCAGAATCACCTGAGGAGGGTCAAATAACGGACAAGTGAGGAAGACTATGGAAGACCACCAGAGGACTCCTGAATACCACCAGAGACCTTCAATGCGCCTGCGTAAAGGACATTTGCATATGCTAATAGTTTCCCAGAAAACTAATGAATATGTATAACATTTCTCAGAAATCTAGTGAATATGTATGTAGAACCTGTACTTAATCTGCACAATTAGAACTGACGGTGTGTGCCTTGGTAGAGCAGAGGCTCCCGGTGCACCCAGCGCTGTTTGCTTACCTCTATTCATGTAATAAATTGTAAACTTTAATTAGAATCCTGTTTTGGACATGATCATTTTTCACACTATGTGTTTCAGTAACTTTAACAAAAGCTTGCATGTTCTACAGTTGACTTGGATTATTAATGACAAATATATTTCAGCCCCGGTTATCCACCTTAGTGTCTCCCTGCCTTTGAGAATGCTTCTCTGAAGAACTGTTGATCAGTCTTCTATCAACTGTTTTTTCCTTCACTTGGATAACTTCCACACAATTGCTGGTGAGGGATAAGAAACAAGTCAAAAAACAGCACTGAAAGTTCACTGGGTAGCTTTGCAAAGCAGTCAGGCCACATCATCTCCAACCACTGGCAACTGTTCTGTGCACGGCAGCCTTTTCACATACACTTGCAAACTAAATATTTTCTATGTTAAAAACCAAAAACCAGTAGGTAGCTCTCTCATATGGAACATTCAGTATATTGAAAGGGGAGCCAGTGAGGAGAATCTGGATCTACATCACACCCACAGATTCTACTACTGCCAAAGAAGAACTAAGGTTCAACCCGTGATGTAGCACACAGCTGACTGACTGTCAGATATGCTAGTACAGAAAAAGAGTATTTTGCTTTTTAGATTAGCAGATACTGGAAAGATGTGCAAGTTTCCCATCCCTCACAGGGAAAAAACCTAACAACATTCCCCAGGCTTTTTGTCCCAGCTTCTTCCTTTCCTGGGAGGCTGATATAGAGAATTTGACATTTTGAGGAAACACAAAGAAACACCTGCATGAAATATTTTCTTTCATAATGATGTGATTAATGCAATTCATTCCTTCACTATGTTTTCAAAAAGTATTTCAAATTAAGTTATTTTAAAACTGATAGCAGTCGGGAGTTAAAATTCACCCACCTCTGGTTAATAGCTAAACTGCATACTATTGTTCATTATTAAGTATTTAATACAGCAAAATAAGAACTTGTAGAGAAACTGCAATTCCTTTTCTAAGTACCTTCTTTAGCTTTATAATATTTCTTTTTATTTTTAAACAAAGCAACATTTTTACTGCTTCAGATATGCCATTAGGCAAAGAAAATAGTGTAGCATAATTTCATCTCCAAGATTAGATATTTTTAATCAATGTTGAAAGATATATGATGTATACCTATTTGTTTCATAAGTACACAATTCCTATATGCTAAAGATATTATACTTCATATATATGCTTTAAAATAATTTCCTTTCAACAATACCATGGATAATTCCATTTCTCAAACTCTTCATCTACCAAGCAAAACAAAAGTACAGAATTACTTACTTTCCTCCAGATTTCCAGAAAAGCTGAAGACCTATCTAATTAGGTCTGATCCTTTATGTCTCAGAATTAACACTCTTCTCCACTGTTAGAAAGTCACTAGATTTTACTGTTAGCACAGCACCTTTTAAAGAACTGTCCATAATTTGATTCCTGCACAGGTAGAACAGTCTGAATAAAGTGACATAAGCAAAAGTAATGAAGTATATTTTTCTACCTGCTACCACAACTTGTGATTGATGTTATAACTTTATGCATTCCCAAATAAAACCCTTTCAACTAATGTACTTTTAACAAAATACACCACTTTTCATTCTCCTGGAGGCTTTCATAAGACTCATGTAAAAAATTTATTCCTCAGATCCCACAATCAAATCACATTGTAGAGCCAAACTCCAAAAATTATTTCCTGAAGATGTTATTTTGAAGAATCATCACACAGTAGTGCTGGTGGCTTTTAAGCCTCTCTGCATTTGTGACGTACACGTAATACTGATTAACTTAAACTGCCTGATTTGCCTTGTCCCCTAGGTTTCTTTTGGCAGACCACCACTGACAAATAATTTACATAGACTTTTCTACTGAATATCACACTGAGGCCTCTTTAGATGCAACTAAAACCTTTTACAGTTTAGAAAAGTTTCATACTAAAGATATTGACTATTTTGCTTTATATTAATTCATTCCCATGTTTTTCAATAAATACTTTTTTTTAAAATACAGTCTTTGTTACTGCAACTCAAGAAACTTTACTTATAAATGTATACATATGAAGCAATTACAAATAGCAATGTAAGGACCGCTATTTACAGTTTTAACTTTAAAATTAACATCATTTTCATGTGACGACTAGATCTTAGAAACATAGAAAAACCATTAAAACTTCAAATTGGGATTATATAAAACACAACACATCCAAAGAATAACAGCCGATAACTCATAAAACAAAAAGCAGATTACTTCAGAAAGAGTTTAACAGATGTACAGAATACTCACATAGAACACTCAGATATAACATCATTTACACAAAACACTGAAATAGCCAAGATTTTCAACTTTGCAGGAGTTACAAGCAGGCAAAATAGCCAAGAAGTCTAAGTAACGACAGGTCTTTCACCAAGTGATACATTATTTACACATTTTAGATTTATATACTTCCTTATTGAACATATTTTGTCTAACCCTTTCTGTCCCAGTCTAGCTGAAAGTCAAGTGTGTGATGACTTACGTGAATTTGTATAAAAGCCTGAAAACAAAAGTGTTTAACAGAAGTTAGGCAGATTGCTGGCATGAAAAAGGGGTAGCCAAAGCCAGCAAGGGAAATAAGTGAAATGTGAGGGGGTAGCAAATAACTTAATGAATTATTTTCTAAATTTCTACAGCCCTATCTATAGACTATGAATCCTAGAAACTAAGTTATATTTCCACAACAAAAACATGGTTAACTGTAGATATGCACAGATGTTCTAAAATGGATATTTTAGTTTTTCAGTTTCTTCTAAGGAAGAGGCCCCCTTCTGTGGACAAAACATCCTAGTTGTTTCCATTGATTAAATCTGACATACCCGTATTTGCATTAAGAAAAACCCATTGAAGAACCTTCCAGATCAAAATGAAGTTAAATAATGAATGATGCCAAACTTGTGTTGTTCTATAACCAAATTATTATTCTTCCCATATCAATTTCTTAAAACAGTATCTATATACACACACACTACTTTAAAGATCTCCAGCAGCCCTGGATTGATTTTCACTGTTTAGAAAACTGTTATTTTAAAAATATTTCTCTGTTAACCTCCAAACAAGTTTGTCTAATGTGTACAGCTAGAACAAACTATGGAACACATGATCAGTGAGAAGAGAAATGGGACCACCGACAGGAAACTGGATGGTTTTAGTACCTGAACTGAGCAAAAGCCCCTGCCGGCTATAAAATACCACTATGTTTGGCAGTCAGCAGATGGAAGTGGGATCACCCTCTCACACACATGCATGCATGGAGCTACCACGTTAAAGCAGCATTCAAACTGAATGAATCTCAGATGTTCATGAGAACTCAGGACAGGGACTCTTTTGGCTTGCTGATTTGCACTGTCTGCATTGTAAGAGTCCGTGGAAGAAACACTTCATTAGCTACTTAGAGAAAACAGTATCTTTTTTTTACATTCACAGACTGAACATGCAGCCTCTGTTAATTTAAGACAAACAGACTAAATCTGAGTTGCACAGCATTGCTGTAAACTTTATGATGAAACAAGCATTTTTAAAGCATACCTATTTGCTGAAGCGCTATGTAGTTTGAAGAGATTATACTGTACTTCGTTTACTAACAGTGCGTTATCTCATCATCAGTAACACAACATAAGCTTTGCCTACCAGAAACAAAGGTTTCTAAAAATTATTTCAGCAGTATCTTATAAAGCTCACAGAATGGATTCTCCATTTCTTTCCTCTTGTCTGGTACCATCTCAACAAACTCTGTAGTTTTTGCTAAATATGAAGCAGTACTTCAGTTAGCAAAGCAACTGAACTATCAGCAGTTCTTCACACAAAGCAGAGAAAGAACTACTTCTCTAGAGGCAACAAAAAGTAGATTACTTCTCTATAGGCTGCAGCAGTGGCCCATCACCTTCAGAGCAAGATACGAAGTTCTCATCTCTATTGGAGGAGAAGGGAAAAAAAAAAGGCTGTTGTGAAGAAAGGGAAAAACAAGCCTTTTAAAGGTGAACATTAATTTGTGCAAGCCTAGATCCCTCCTTTGCACAGATTTTTAGCTGAGGGACCCTGTTCATTGGTGACCATCTTCATGTTACCTCATGGTCAGAATTCCAGTATTTCTGCAATAATAATCTTCACCTTAGGAAAGACATAAACATTTTAAGATAATAATTTTCTCCCAAAGAATTCTGATTTTGTTTTTTTTTCAAAATTTAGATTTCTATGAAGTTAATTAATTTTTGCTGAATGACAAATTAATAACTTTCAAGAGTTCATTATATTTATTCATACAATAAATCAGTATTAAAAAATAAAATACAGAAAGTTTGATATTTGCACCTAACATCTATCAGTTACGCATGTGGTTATATTTTCTCCAGTAACTCATACATTTGAAGTAATCTAAAACTCTCTATGCTTTATAAAATCATATTAGACTCATTTCAACTTTAAAGAGCAGCAAGTAAGGCCATAGGATGCTTTGTTCTATGGTTCTGATTTCCATTAACCTCAAAAGAACCAGGATCAGTGATTTCCAGTTTTACAGTGATGCAGGATCAAGCAGTATTAAACTTGGTAAGTGCTGAATGAGCAAGTCCAAAAAAGCTTCAAGTACCAGGCACTCAGGGTCAAAAAAATCACGCTTTGATTTTGCTATTTATATTTACATCTTATCAACAATACACTTGGCTTTACAGAGTTGTCTGCAAGTACCATTTTCTTTCCAAAGGGAGATCTGTTTCTTCAGATTTCTATTGAAGGTTTGAAGTCAGGACAATTGCTTCAATTTTCAGGAACACATACTGTCAAAGAAAAAGACTCACATGCAGTAAAAGCCTCACAGTCCCTTTTCACTTCCCAAAAGAAATGCCAGATGACAGTGCCAGGGTCATAGCCATACCATCTTCATATTATTTGTTATTTTGTATTAATTGCTGTTCCTGCTATGCCACACTGTGTACCAAAATAATTATTCCCACCTCGCTCTGATTTTCTATAGCATTTACAATTGATGTCCAATAAAGTGGAAACAGTTTGCCAGATTTTACCAACACAATCCATTAAATATTATTTGTATCCCGCTAACAATGGATTTGGCATGGTACAAAAAGATTAAGGGTAGACTCATGTTGCAACAGAAGGTGAAGATGGCCAAGGTAGTTTTGAGCAAGTTTACTTACATCCCAGAAAGTCTAGTCACAGCAAATTCAGGGCTTTGATAATTTCTCCCACTTTATCTCCAAGTTTGACAGTCTTTTAGACTTCAGCCCCAGCAGGTAACACTAGCCCAAATAGCGTATATATTTACTGCAGCCTCTAGTCAACGTACCTTAAAAAACCCCCTATAGTCCAAGTAGTTTAAACACAGATAAGATCAGACTTATGGGTCAATGTGTATTCACTTACGTCTGTGTCATATATATATATATATATATGAAAAAAGGCATCCTGTGTCCTGTATTCTTTTTAGGAGTGACAAATTTAATAATCTGAAAATGCTGAACCTGTAACTTCCAGAGGGATCAGAGCCCATGGCTTTTACATACGTTCACACAACCTTTATGTTTTGAAAGCCTGCTGTTTCTGGGACTGTGGTGGTTAACTCAAGTAAAAATACCTTTTCTTGCGGTTAGTCCAAGAAGCAAGTTCCTTCAGCGGACAGAGATTTAAAAACCCTCTGCTAAATGCCCATTGTCATTCTAGTCCCTGAGCTCTCTTCATCTGGCAGCAGGATGCACCAACACCACCAGGTCCCATTCCCTGCTCACCGGAAAGCCTTGTACCTTCTACCTCATCAAAGCAGCATGAAGCCCAACAAATACTACACTTTTACAAAGAACCACTGTTTTGTAAGCAAATCTGCAATAAACTTTCTAGAAATCTGCAACATTACATTCCTTTTACAACTAAAGTGTAAATGATACTAGCACAAATGCCGCTTCCTTGGAGAGCTGATGGATGCTCGGTGCTCTGGCATGCAGAAGCTTTCTCCCAACTGTTCATTTGGTTTGTTTTTGTCTATCAGATTCAAGAAACAGTCTTCTATCAATTACTGTCAAAATGTGAATAAATCCAGGAATGATGTAGTGAATTTTTTCTGTAAATGTATAAAAAATGGCTTAAAATGGGGATTTAGCATGTATAAAGGGAATTTAGCAAGCAGATAGAAAGTGTACAATAACTTGTACTCTATAAATAAAAACATAATGCAGGAAGACAAACAAAAAGGCAGTCATGCAGGGAAGAGAAATGGGCAAATGACAGCAAGGGTATGAATTGTAAATGAAATGAAAGTTACAGCTGTGGAGAACATCAATTAAGCAATATGACCCAACACAGCAGTGTTACAGTCTGGTTTGGATGATTAATTATAGTTAAATTATAAATCATTTGCAAATGCTCATTTAGCGTCTCCATTTTTTTCAGAATAAATGGAATTATTACAGCTAGCTGCACATACACACTCAAGGAGCTCATGCTATTTCTGTTTTTTAGCACATTTTAATAAATTTTACAGAAGGATTACAGGCTTGAGATTTGCAAAGAAAATTCAGTCTTATACAAGGCCTGACCACAATTACAGCTAATACTGTGCATAGCACTTGAAGCATTAAAGAATACTAGTATTGCTATTTTATTGTGTTTGCTTTTCATTGCAGCGTATAGCAGAGAACGCTCATGTATTTCAGCCACAGTCAACACAAGAGTGCAACTTCTGAAGAAAAGGAAGTTACAGTAACCTGTCCTTTGAGAAATATTATTCATTTCATGTACATGCGTATCCTATAGACATTTCTTTTAAACAGCATTAAAAATTATTCTTTATCCTACAATTTATATGCTACTCATTTTATCACACAGATTACAAAATTATCCTGTGAAGCTGCACTTGCACTATTTGTATACTCCAGACAGAGCACTTTAACATAGGAGAAGGTGTATATATATATATATAAAACTCACCTAGTCCTTTCACTAACAGAAGTCTCACAAATACAGATTCAGATGAAAAAGTGGGATGCAGACACATCAATGTAATGCAACAAATAAACTCCTACTGTGGTTAAGTTGCTTGTTCTCTCCTATAAAGCAATTACACAAAAACTCTTGCAAAGTTCACATCTGAGCCAGAAGTGAACAGAGGTCCTAATATTTCAGACACAGAAGGTGAAGGGGTGAAGGGGGTCCCCTTCTAAATGTGCCAACATGGCTCTGAAGTTGGTGGTGTGGTTGGAAAACTGAGTAGAACAAGACTGAGCTCCTGACCCCCTCTGCAAATGTCACAGTCCACTCGGGAGACATGCTGAATGTGTATATTCTGTTCACAAAAGCCTCTCAGTTCATCCAGCAGGTGAAAAGCTATTCTTCATGGTTTAAAACATGGCTTTGGGAAGAAAACAAGAAATACGGTTGTGAAAGCTCAAGGAAAAAGGTGGGGGAGGATGAGGGGAGAGGAGTATCAGAGAACCGGGCCTAAACACGACGTGGTCCTCACAGACCGCCACCGGTGGGACCTGGGCAGCTCGCCTTGCATTTCACTGACATTTTTAGCTGGGGTGGTGACTGCCAAAATGCCGTTTTCAAAGGAAGGCTGATAAAGGGAACAGGTTAGCATGGATTCAGAGGGACAGCCCGCTAGCAAGACAAGGCCTGACAGGGATCTCGGGAAAGAGCAAGAGCTCTTCCTTGGGAGAAGAGGAAGCAATTTTAATACGACAGGACGAGTGACAACAGCGTGACCCTGAACACACAAATGGCCTGCAGGGATGTCTGCTAAGAGCAGCCTTCTAGAGTCAAGAGAAACACTGCACAGCTTCAAGGAAATAAAATACCTAACACAGACTGAAATAAATGTAGATAATGGTAAAGTCTGCCAGGGCCACCAAAAGAGAAAACATTTTCCACTTCATCACGCAGCTGGATCTAACAGGAAGTTCTGTTCTTTCATAAATAACCTCATGGCAAAGATACATCTTGTGAGATGAGGCAGTCAGGATCGACACAACCACGTAAGGCGGCAGCAGGGACTCCTTCCCCTCAGCTCTCGGGAGAAGGGGCTGTGATGGCACAGGCACCAACTTGACCAATGATGTTGTTACCCCACAGCATCCGAGCGTGGACACCAGGCCAACTGCTGCCTAACGGAGAACGCGGCCACAGGCTGGCAGCCGAAGAGCAGGATCGTGCAACCCTCTTCTGCATCCAGATATTTTATTCATGTTTTATATGAAACAATACTGAAGTTTCTGTTTGAAAACACAGACCTTTCACTTGGACTGAGCTTTAACCAATTCTGAAGAATCACGTTTGAGATGAAACAAAAATTGGTACTGCAACAAAACAAAGAACAGGAACACTGCCTGACCGGGGAAAGAAGCACGGTATGTTGAACTTGCAGCTCAAAACGCTATCACAAAAAATTCCTGTGCTTCAAAATAAATATCAGTGTTATGTAGCACATACATACTGCAGCAGTGAGTTCCAAAAAAAGTATATTATCACTTATTTCCAACTTGAAAGATTAATTTTTTACTCAGATAAACTAACTGAACTTGAATACCTTTCCCCATAAGCAAATCATGCCTTGCTTTCACTGTAGGAAAGAAAAAATATTACTGAAGAGGGCTTAAAGACAACTCAATATCTATAATATTATGATACGGTTACACACCTTGAATTCAAAACTGTTATCTCAATTCTAAAAAAACAGAGGATATGCCCCACCCTTTGTGATTTATATTAATTATTATTATTATTATTATAGCATTTCACCCTCAGGATCCTTAAGACGAAGCTGGGTAGACAGTTAATAGACCAAAAAAGCTCCCCACAATTTTACTCTTGTATCCTAATTTGTTTAAAAAGTATGAAGGCTAAAAGGGAGATCCCTACAATAAGGTATCTAAAAAAGGATGCACACCAGTTTGGAAACAACTTTCTAAGCATATTTCTGACTCACTAGTTTGACAGTTGACATATGACTGCAATAAGATTTCATGTTCAGTCATTGTATTTTGCTTTACTTTCAAGTTTATATTGAAAATAAATTTCTAGTGTGCTTTTTCACATATCTTTATTATATACATGTTACATATAATATTTAATATATATTAAAAAGGCATTGAAGTAAAAAATAGGAAATAAATTGCAAGCATAATTAGTAATATGCTTTTTAAAAGAATTAAAAGAAAGCTATACTAATGCTTATAGGAGCTTATGTATCGTTGTTGTTCAGGTTAGTATGTACTTCTACAGCTTTTAATATTTGAAGTTTGCAAAATGTCACCTTTCATTATATATGGAAATAAAAAGATGTTCACTTAGTTACAGTTCTAAGATAAACAAGTATTTCAAAGGTAACTGGTACTTTTTAAAAATGAAATTAAACAATACTTACCAGAAAGTACAACAATTTAGTGGACTAATATTAGTAACATGGAATCATTTACCTTTCGACAGCTGAAAATTTTTGCCTGATTTAACCCTTACTTTACATTGTAAGGTTGCTTTTAAAGCTCTGCTTCAAAAGTTTGTTTAAGCTGGCCTGCACGCACCCACTAGTTAAGGTATTTCCCAGTAACACTGAATCTGGGATAAAACAACCAACCAGCCAACCAACATTTTAGCTGGTTTTGGTGAGCTCAGAGTGGTGTAGGTGGTGAAGAACTAAAAAACTTCATATAGAAAAGGAACTGCAGCAATAACTGATTTGCTTTCAAAGCTACTTTGAGCAGGCAAAGGATAAAGTGGAACAGCAGAGACCAAGGACTACCTGAAAGTCAACGCTTTTTAGATCTGAGTAAACCCATGAATTTATTTTTCTACTCAAATCTCAGAGTTTCTGTGGTCACTTTGCAAGTTAGAAAAAACAAATGCATGTGCAAAAAGCAACATACAGTCCCCACTTAATAGTTTTTCCTGCTTTCTACTTCCACAGTTACAGCTTAACTAAGCAAATTTTAGACTAAACAGCAAATATTGACGTCTATGTGCTTCCACAGTATGTAAGTACCTAATAATCAAGTATTTAAGTACTGAATCGTGTGCCCGTTGATTTTAGAGTATTTTGCTGTTACTAGAAACTAAAGCACCAAGCACAACTATTGTAGCTAGTTAAGTACATACAAAAGTTTCTATGTGACAGCATTTATGCTGATGCCACTGAGAAAAAAAAAAGAAGAAACACTGCCTTGGGATGGCAATCCTTAGACTTGCATAGCTTGTAATAACTGTAATACAAGTGTTTGATACACAGAGTTTACCACCACTGAAAGAACAAGCTGTGATACTCAAACTCTACAATCAAATAATTTCATTTCCTTGTACGTCAAAGACTTGTAGGTTCCTAAACTGTATTTTAATTTTTGGAAGTAAATTTAAAGATAGTTACTTTACTACACTTCACCAATTTAACCTCTAAAATGTAAACTCTCAGAAATAACGACATTCATAGAGATTCTCATTATTGCAAAGTTATTCAATTAATCTAATTAGAATTCTAACTCATTCCTTCTGGCTAAGATACGTGGTCCATGTTTTTTTATATTAAGATGTCACACAAGCACTCTTCATTCTTAAATACCTCCATACACTAAGAAACTGTACTGATATTAAGACTACATGACTCGTGTTTCACCATACTAAAGCACAAGTCTGCGTTGTCCAGCTACGGAGAACTCCCTGATCAGTTTCTGGAACATTTAGGTGTCTACTAACCTCAAAATTAATTTTTCTTGGCCTTCCTTAGCTTGCAAGGCATGACGGAACTGCAGCATAGGATGGCGCAGATGTAGACTAACTATGAGGAAAAAGGGCTTCTGAACGCAAGCTCGCGAGTATAGCTGCCTTGCTATGCATTGGGAGTTATATGCAGAAATGTCCAACACCAAGATGAAAGAAAACACCTAAACATTACACCTTCCCATAGTCCTAAGATGCACAGGTATTTTGAAACAAAGGTGTTAAGGGAGTTAGAATCACTCAAGGATGATGAAAATGTTACTGCTTCTACCAAAAAAGAAGATACTTAGAAATATTTAACCTTCCCCACAGCCCTGTTCCTTCCACAAAAACACAAAGATAAATCTGTTCAATTTTATTTCAGCATTTGCATCAATGGCATTTCTTACTAATTGTTTTGACAACATGGACTTGTTTTCATGAATGCACGTTTGCTTTTTAAATGATCAACACAATGAGTTGTTACTCAGAAAAATAAATTCAGATCTTACACATCCTATACTATCTGTGTGTGTATGAATGAGTCGGAGCACGCCAGAGACGAGATGAGATTTTCACCCCAATAAAGACGACCTACTTTTGCACATCCCAGTAACATTCATTTTCTATCCTGGGAATTTATTGTAAAATCAAATTACCTGTCTGATGAACCTTCTGTAATTACCAGTAAGAGTCTTATTTTTCAGTTTTAGGACACTTTTGATTTGCAGTTGCATTTTACATACTGTACAGATGACTAAACATATATTTAAATATCAAATTCAGACATTTTTAGTTCAAATCAATTAAATGGAGAAATCATTCCCTTCTGGCTGCCTATATTTCTCTTTAATCCTGGTCAGCGTAGGATCTTATTACAAGTAATTTGCTACTATAAGGCTGAGGAAAAAATGCTAGCCTCACAATTTTTGTCATTTTTTCCCCTACTTCCCCTGCAGGCTGCTACTGTTGATGGCCTTTATGGAAATATAAATTCAATCAGCAGCTGCAAATTTCATGAGACGTCCATCTTCATGCTGAATTTCTAACTGAGTGTCAAAACAATCTGTGGATTTCTCCCTGATGAAACACACTTTGAATTGTAAATTTCTGCAATTTTCTCATGTTAGAATTCGAGCTGCACTAAAATAGAGCTAGCCCAGATATAGTCCCTATCAGCTTGAGACAAGTCATTTTTCACTTCATTACCTCACACTACCGTTGAAAGGGTTAAATAATAACCTATGAAAAATGACCTGTTTTTTCTCTTACCTAAAAAAATAAATTTTACATTAAAAAAAATTACATTTTCTGTTCTTTTTAGTAGTAGAAGCAAATATAAAGGCCTTCAATATATTCCAAATGCTCTCAAATCAGTTACATGAACCTGTTATTCATTTTACAGTATTTCACAGCGATAAAACCCCAGAAATTAGCTGCAATAAAACTTCCAAGAATTTCCTATAGTGTCAAAATCATGCAATATTCAAGGAGAGCAAGTTCAGTTCACAGAGACAGTTTGTTTCATCTAAATCTCGACTTAAATTAAATGTTGATGGAAAAAAGAAAATAGATACATAAATGACTTAAAATGGAAACAGTACATTTTGAACAGTTTGCTGTTCTCTGAATACAGTAAAGCAAAATACAATTTCTCATTCTATTACTGTTTCTTACAGTAGCTTAGAAAGCACACACAGCCTATCAGGTATATTATAGCAGATCAAATATTTTGCTTTAGAAAAATATTTGTTTCTCTCTTCTGTAGATATTAACATGAAATATGTAAAACACTACTACTTTTCCAATTTGCAAGCAAACTAAATAGTATTTATTACATACTATTCTCCTGTCCTTTCCATATATAAAAATACCATTCACAAAGAGAAATTCACTGATAAAGATGATTTATCTATTCATGTAGCTAAGAACAGGCTGTCTCTCTACTTATTTTCTCCTCTCCAGGGACATATTGGGGTGGGGTGGGTGTGGGGCTTACTGAACTGCACTTTACTAACACTGAAAGAAATTATTCTGGTTTGGATGTTTCATACAAATACCATATTCCAAAACACACAACTGTCTGTCAGTCTGCAAAAAATTCATTGGGGCATCTTCTTTTTGCATCCAACAAACTTTCAGTTAATTATCAGAAAGAGGAAAGAAACCTAAAAATAACTAGGTACAGAATAATTCCCTTGCAGACTTTCAATGTACTGAGGTTTTATCACTCTTAATATGTCACTACAGCATTTCTTTGGTCAAGCCTCCACCCAGGCTCCCTTGGTTACCTGTACTGCATTCTGTTTCATGTGAACTGGAATGACCTGAGAGTTGATTGTATTTCCAAACCCTCAATCTATAGAATTTCCCTGACTGGTTTCTTAACCTTAAGTTAGACTTACTGATTACATTAAAAAAAAAAAAAAAAAAAAAAAGGCAAGAGACCTAGTCTATGTCAAAAATCAGGTTTGTCTCAAAAAAAGGCCCAAGAATGCTGGCAGGCAGCTGTGGAGGGACTTGGACTAGTTAGGTGAAATCTTGTGCTCTGGCAAATAAGCAGGTCAGAGGAGCAAGTTGCTCAGAGAAAACTACTGGGCTCTCTTTCAAACTATGCTTATTAAACTGACTCCTACAAACTTGCTATTATTAGAATGCAAGTTCCCTGCTCAGCATGACAAAAAACCCCTCAACTTTGCTTAAAACATTATTTCAACAGATCTCTGGGTTTGCTTCATTGAGTCACAACATCCCAGATCAAATAATGTCAGGACTTTATTTCAGTTTCACACGGTCATATATTTATTAGCTTTAACAGCACAACAAAACCACACACCAATCTCTGCTCTAATGCCAGTGATTTTATATAGTGAAGCAGATGTTCTAGAACACACAGTTTCCAGTCACAAGTTTTCACACCAGAGTATAGCTACAGATTCTGCTAGGGCAGATAGCAAGAATGGTAATTACTGAATGTATTCTAATAGTTTTCATTGTAACAGCTTCTTGAATATTGCATTATTTGGTTACATTTATCTGTGGAGCCTGCCAGAAAGGAAGGGAGGCATAACAAGAAAAGCTGGTTCTTTTTCTCAAAATATCCAAAGTAGTACTAATAGAGCTTGCTGTAATACGTGTAAAGGATAGCAACTGAGAATCCATCCTAATCATATTAATCCACCATTACTGGGCACTTGTCACTGTTCAGTTTTAGGGTTTAGCTTTGTTTCGTGTTATTTTAAAACCTCACCTCTATTTCTCAAAAACAAATTACATCCATTTTATCTGTATCTTCCAACTTCTAGGTCATGATGCTTTATTAAAGTGCAGAGTGTTGAAGCACTTCCAAAGGGAGCTGATTAAACTTCCATCTAACATATCAAAGTGCAGAATTTTCTGTGTGGACTCAGACATGCCAACTTGGCATTCTACCAAAACTGAAAACACCCAAGTACTTTAAAACTTAGGGAAGAAAGTTAAAATTGAAAACAGTGTTAATAAGCAACACAGAGCTGCAGAAAACTACTGTAGTACAAATCCAACAAATGCGATCCTACAAAATCTAAGATGTGCTACATACTTCTTCAGTGCCATCTTCTGGCACCATAGTTACAGCTACTAAACAAGTGTGATTTCTTCTTCCTTCCAATATAACCTTGAAAGCTGTTAGTGTATCAACTACATATGCATGTTTAACAAGAACAGCACTCGAAAACAGCCCTGATCCTGAGCAAAACAGTTTTAGAATTTTATGCTATGTAAAAAGTTGCATTAGGAGGGAAATTCAGTCATCTGTCGGTATAAAAAAATGATAAACCTAGGATAACAGTAAACTTACATTTCGGAAGGGTGTCAGAAGTATTACAAATAAACAAAAATAGTAGCTTTTATGGCATTAAGGTACACCATCTGCAGATGGTATTAGTCTCCTTCCTGATGCCCCCAAACTCACATATTTATCATTGAAATACTTGACTTCTGACTCAGAACTGAAGATATGTTTCTGGGCTCAAAAGTCAGTCTGTTTATTTTTTATGAAAATATATTGGTTGTTTTAATAAAAACATGGCCTTCTATCTTGAAACCTTGCCTGGCTCATCGCTTTTAACAATCATGGCTAAAACTTCACCACAATATTTTCCTTGGCTTTTCTACTCAATAGGCAATAATATTAAACAGTTGATTTAGCTCTGCTTTTAATTTAATAACACACACACACACATTCATGAAGATCTTTTTCTCACCTGCTTCCTAAGGCAAGTGGAAAAGTTTGTAAATGACAAGACATCTAACAAGGTTTTCCTTAGAAAGGTTGGTAGCACTCCACCTTGTGAAGCTGATTTTTATTTTAAATACAGCATGATCATTGACAACATCAGAAGCAGGCAAAAGTGAAGTGAATAATAAAAATAAACAAAAGGGCTTGATTTCACTCTTTGTTTTTGTAACTGTCAATTACTTTCTCATCAAAGGTATTTTGTAACATGGCAATCTCTAAGTAAGGTAATCATTCCACTCAAAAAAACTCTACAAATATCTTCTTGAAAATTGACATGAAGTTTAACCAAGCCTTATAATGCAAATAATAAATAGTTCTCAGAACAGAAAATATGCAGTGGTTAAAACTATATTATTTGCAGGACTGTCAGTTAATTCACCCAATGGCATAAAAGACATGCCCTCTCTGGGAGCATTAACCTTCATAGTTTCTACACTGTCTCCACAGTTCATGGCATGTTAACAAGAAAACACAGGAGTGATACACAGAGAACAGCTTAACACTTGAACAGCGGCAAGTTGTCCAGTGTGATATCCCTGTACCTGAATGCTCTCAGGAAAAGCTTGCAGAAAAGCACTAGGAGGCTTGCAAGAATGGAGAAAAGAAACAACATTACAACTTGAAAACTATCTGTTGTTTTGGAGACAGCTTAGTTCCTAGTGGCTTGCATTTTCCTTTCCCTTCTGCTTTTATTTCTTTCAATGGCCTCTCCTTTTCTGTTGCCATTGAGGGAGGAGGAAACACAATCAGAGTGCTTCCATCAGCTGCTGGATCCATAGAGAAAAATTGTCATATTAACCAAGTAAAGCCCTAGTTAAATTAAAATGTGAATGGAAATGCTTATTTTATCCCTCAGGCAAAAACTGAAACATTTCTAGGACTCTATAAGCATTTCTTGGATAATGGCATCTATAATAACACTGCATCACCCCCAATATACACACAAGGTTTATCTTTTAAAAGAAAACATGGTCAGTCTTCAGTCTCTCAAAAATAGTTCCCAGTAGCGTGCACGTTTCTGGAAAAGCTTGTGTTCCAGAACTGTTGCACACTTTGCAAAACTGTAAGAATAATCATGTTGCTCGGTGATCTCCAATATTATTTATGATAGCCTTAAAAGCCTCACGTGGAGTGAGGCCATGCTAGTTAATGCATAATCAGGCACATACTATCACTTTTCTGTGATTCTACACATGAAGTGTAGTTTTCAAATATTTCCCATCAATGAGATCATCAACAATAAGATTTACAATCATAAAAAAATCCTAAATAGGCTGTGTGCACATGAGTTCTCAACAGCTTTGATGTAACAGGAAGATGACAAGCACTAAACTTAATTTTTAGGTATCTGCCGTCAAATTCTAGCCTTCGGTGGTCATTAGTATTTACAACTGCATTCCTAGTCCCTCCTAAAAGTAGCACAAGATTCAACGTCTTTCTTTCACTTACTTCTTCAAAGATTAGCCCAAACACCTTTCTGTTATTCTAGTATTTTCTCTTAATTGAGAAAAAACTGCAACCAACCAACCACTATCAATAAAAAACTATTTCACAGACGCTTTATATGACAGACCATCTCCTCTACACAAACTTTCCTCCCTGGAGTGCATGAGTCTCAGAATTTGGCAGTCAACAGTGCACACAGAGATGTAAAAGGCTCTCTGAATTTAATTGCTCTTGTAATCTGCATCTCAAATAGCAGGCTGAGTACTCCCCTGATGAAAAAGGAAAGGAGAACACTGAAAAGGAAAACAGGAGCATAGATACTTCCTTATATGGATTCTTCCATCCAAGGCTTTCCACACATTGGGAATAGCAGAAAAGGGAAGGCTGGGAGATCCACCTTCTTTTTTGGAAGCTGGTAGTGGAAAAGGTAGTTAACATTTCACAACAGGGTGTCCCATGTATGATACAGAGTCTTAAATATCAGACTAATCCAACATCATAACCAATACATTCTTCAGACAAGGTGTCTTCTAATAATCTTTTCTCCATTCTATTTTCTTTAGCACTGATTAAACATCTTTTAGGTATACTAAATACTTATCAATATTGATACAGAGGAAATTATCGATTACTGTCCTTTTAGTCCATTATTTTATTGCTTGTCAGATGCAGACATACTATTTGTTAGGTCTTTAATATTTCTCATACTTAAAAAAAAATTAATCCCAATATTCTAACGGGCAGTTTCTGTTGTGTATTTTAAATATATTTTGCATTCTGTCTCCTGTTTTATAACAAGTTGGAGGTTCTTTTTCTCTATGCAGAATTAAATACTGTCTTTCAGTCCTCATTAATCTTCAGCAATTTATTACTCATCCACACTTACGCAAATCTTCAGATGCGCCCAATAGCATCTTTCCTTTTGAGCCAACCCCAGGTCCCTTCTCACATTCTGGCCAACTTCCTTACGCTGTGTCTTTTCCTACTTAAGAATGTCATCATTTTTTACTCAGCTCATTCTTCATCCTAGTAACCTCTTTCCCACCCCCCAGTTTTGTTCACCTGGTTGGACTACAGTTACGTATCTCCTCACAGGCTCAAATACAGAGTCAATGCATTCTTGAATCTCATCCCACAGACTTTCAGAGAAAATGGCTGAAACGGCCCAGTATGGTACAGAAACACTTCAGAATCTCCGTATCCCTGCTCCCTCACTTAAAAAATGCATTCAGAACCCCATTATGCAGTGTCAGTCCAAGCGCTTATTCTCAAGCCCTGTCTTATTCATGCAGACTATCTATCAACTTTTGCCTAGATATTACCTCCTATAAAGAGTTTCAATTTCACCTATCAGTTATGAGGTCTTCTATTACATAAGATTTAAAGGTAGTAATTTTGAAGTGCTACCACTTTAAAAATATTAAATAGTGATATTATGATTTAACCTGTGTGAACTTTAACTACAGTAACATATGATAAAAGTTCCAGTCTGCCAATAACTCTTCAGAAATAAATTTGGACCTCTTTTGAAAAGACTCACAATAAAGCAATATTCAGTAAATTACAAACTTTGATCTAAGAATGCAAAACTTCCAAATTCACAGAAGTATCAGCTTCATTGTCTGTGAGCTCCTTCGGCACGACAGAAGGCAAGCCACAGAACACGCCTTGGGAAGCTACTCTGAGCGAAAGGAGCGCATGCAGCTATTCAGCGGTATGCAAGCTACAGATGAGCAGGTTATTCATAAAGGGGTAAAATGTTATTGCTACTTGTGAATTGTTACTAAAATTAAGCACAGTGGTTGCTATTCTCTTCACAGCTTGAGGGTGTGAGGGGGAAGTAAGTGGAAAATCTAGTGAATAGTGCACACATACCGTAACTTGCCTGGCCACTGCAGTGCCACAGAAATGACAGAAAAACAATCTCATCATTTGAGACAGGTTGGTTTTAAGTACAGAATTACTTCTTTTTAACCAAAACTGTACCAATAGACATGTGGGGAAGTGGGACAAAACAAGAAAAACCCCACCCAACAGATTATGCTGTCAATTTTAGATATGATATTGTGCTTCACAGATAAAACATTCTTCTACGCAACAATTGAACAGATGGAATTTCTCATTTTTTGTTAACTGGACCAATACTTAACATAATTCAAATTAAGCTGAAAGCTACTCCCTTCTAAGCAGCAGGTGCACCATCCCAAAAAAGTGAATTGAGTGCTGTAGAGATTCAACTGACATTATTATATCACATTATACATTTATGCAATACTTCAAACTAAATGTTGAAGAAAGAATAGGCATTAATGCACAGTGCATTAATGTAAGAAAAAATAGACATTCCATATTTGGTGGAGGAAAAAAAAAACCCACAACTCTGCAGGGTAAGACTCTCCTAAATCTCAAATGCATAGACATTTCTATTCTCTTCCCCGCCTCTGAATTGTTTTATTGCTTCCCAATAGTAGTTATAAATGGACTGAACCCTAAATACCAATCATCATCCAACATTTAAGCTCCCACCAAAAAGTGCTTTTTTTTAACTTTTCAGTCTCTCTAAATCCATTTCTTTCTAACTATATTAATTATGAAGAAAATCTCTGATTTGATCCAAGTCTTTGCCCCCTCTAACCTTATTTCCAATGTATAATTGTTTGGCCTTTCATGACACTTCCTCTATATAGCCTGTCAACAATACTGCTTTCAAAAAACTTCCACTATGCCCTTTCTTGCTATGGCTACACTTTCTCACTTACGCTACTTCATTGGCTTCCAGTTTTTTCTGTTGTGTCAGCATTTTGAACAGCAAGATGAGCTAGAAAGCTCCAGTGCACTACAGGGTTTGCAGCAATTTTTCTAACAGCTGCTCTCAGAAATACGTAACTAATAATTACCTTGCAATACTTAAAAGGCTACTGCCTCATGGCACTGGCTGTCCTCGATCCCCTCTTTCTGTCTTTCACCTCTGGAGACACTGCAATCTTTGCAACACAAACACCCTTCAGACAAATATTTGTAGTATAGGATGCCATAACATAATGCCAATCTCTTCCACTGACTGTTTCCAATAAAAACTACTGCTAAGGCCTGTCCATAGCTGGTTTGAGTTTACTATCAGGGTTCACCCATCTCATACACAAAAACCAAATCCTTTTAAGAATTTCAAGACTCACCTCTTTCTGCCTTAAGATCTCTCACTCTGACACCTCCAAACAGATGCCTGATCTTTATATTAAAATCAGCATGTCTAAACCAGATCTTATTCTCCTTCTTTTCTGCACAATGGTGATGAAGAATGCCATCAGTCTTCTCCTTTCTTTCTGGTATTTTTTTAGAATTGGAACTCTCTTGTCTCTATACTCAGGATTTCTCTCCAATGTATAGGTTCTTTCTGCATAAGATCTTTTAAAATAAAACCTTCCTGATTTTCCACACTGCTAAATCTGTCATCCAGGCTCAATTACTATGACATCATTTTCTCTTGACTTGGCACATCCATCCTACCCTACTCATGAATTTATAATACTACTGCAAAGATTGCTTTTCTAGTAAGAAACTCTGAGCGCTTCAATTCTGTCTCTAGACCCACCACAGGATCTCCATTTTCACTTTGGCTACAGGCTACTTTGCTTTCAAACTCCTCTGCAAGCTGTCCCCTTCTCTGTCAGTCTATAGCCTGAGACAGGTGGACTCCTATCACGTATGGGTCTGTATCAACCAACCTAAATTTATTTTCTGCCTCCTTGGCCAGACAGGAGAACTCCATGAATATGCACAAACTGATTTCAGAATTTTTCTTTACCTTCTATTTTGCCATGAAGTACAAACAAAAACTTCAGTTAGTCAGGCTGCAGGTGGGTTACATTTCTGCAAATGAGTATGACCATTACTATCCATGTTTATCTATATAGTACCTTTTCTTATGCATCAACTTTAAACACTGGATAAAGACTATCCTTCTGTCCCAATGACCAAGCAGGTACTCAGAGATACAAGACAATGGTTTGTGGCTCATAAGCATAATACACTCACAAATAAAAGACTTATATCTCTAAATAAATTTAAACTACATGGATAGGAGAAATAGTGCTGCAAATAGCTGGGAAGACAACATAAAGCTACAGAGATGCCTCTTGCTCTTTGCCCAGTAGTACAGAAAATTTTGAAGCAGTTCTACAGCAGGGTGTTTTCCTACTATAAGGTCAATAATTTGAAATAACTGTATATAAACAAACAGCAACTGAACTTAATTTTTCTCCTAATGTAATTCTTTTGTATTCTTCCAGTTTCAGAAAGAGGTGCTTCTTTTTAAGATTTGTTTGGTAGAATATGGGAGAAAGAAAACAGGTCTCTACAGATAATGAAACTGGAGTGAGGAGGAAGTTAAATATTTGAGATTTCCTAACTTTTTTAAAAACACTTGAAGGAAGGAAGATACAGTAAAGACCACTGCCAGAAACAGTGACCAGGAATCATCACTCCTATTGCATTACACTGAGCAATGTCAGCGTAAGAGTAAAGATGCCTATAATCCACTTAGCAGCCTATACAAATCCACATCTGATCAATTTGCAGAACATATGACCTGGTAGAAGCAATTTTAGCATTAAGTAATACCTAACAATATTTTAGCTAGGCTGTTTAATATGTTTATTCCACCTAGCCAGCCAGGAAGCCATCCGCTGAAGCCATACCTGGTCTCAGGACATGCTTGCCAACAGGAGAAAAAGCAAAAACATTTTTAAAGACAAGTAGGTAAAATTTATTTCCTTCCCTCACCCACCCATGAAGAGGGCCTGCATTTGCACTTTACACATCTGAACAGAACAAAGCATCATATCGAATTTGCCTTTGGCTTTCACTGGGCGACTATCACAGGTTATCAATTTCTGCTCTTCTAGCTTTCACAATTTATTTCCACTTAATTCCCCATTTACATTTAGGTAGTTGTACTCCTGCTTCACATTATGCCATACCTTCCTAGATTTCCTAGAATTTTCCCAGAAAGATTTCCTTCATGAACTCTGCACCCAGGATAATACAATCCAAGCAACACTTGAAGAAAAGAACACAATCCCTTTCAGCTCAAAAGAGGCCAGTCTGCAAGTTGATGTATTTTAATCACCAGTTCCTTTGTCTTGATTATCAGAGGTAACATAGCTTTGTACCAGCATTTCTATGACATCCCCTTTTAAAGAGTACCAACTAAGCTTAAAAATTTGCCCCAAGTCAGATCACTGAATGCATTCAACTTGCATGGTAAGTAAAAGTACATGGAAGTTGGTAAGAAAGCTGAAGCAATCAGTTTATATATAAACTCGCTCTTCCAAACTTTTGAGGACAATTCAAATCAACTTTTTAAGCTGCAAAAGACTTTAGAAATGTTCTGAGCCAAAAAAAGCATTCAACATACCAGTTTTTCTGTCAGAACAGATTCATAAATTCTAGCAAGGAATAACTAACACAAATCCTTGACTATCAGTTTCCATCTTCACCCACCGTCTGATTCATTCTTCTCGTTATCTGAGAGGGTGGCAAGGTGGGAAATATAGGAAAGCATGGCTGTCTTCCTACTGTTCTTCATGGTGAAGTCCATGATCGATTGTAGCAAGATTTTCATAGCAGCAGGCCTCCAGGGTGAAAATTTACATCATCCTTTAGATGTGGACATCCAGCACAATATTATCTTAGACATCTCCATCTTCCCTTGGGTAGTACAACATGGGTATTTGCCCCTTCTCTGTCCCTCCCTCAGAATTACACTGCTTGTGACAAGGTGACTCCCTCCCATGGCAAACTAACAATATTTATAGCTATGCAACCATGTGAAAAAATTCAATGCAGTCTTTGTTGGGTCATGAGATAGTAATTCGCATTAGAAGTCCTGATGTTTTATGTACTTTAATAATTTACAAATTAATTACCACAAGATATTCTGATGACTATTCTTCATACTATACATAAGCTTACTACAAGCTTAGAGACATACAGAGTCACAATTCGTAAAAAACAGATAGCCAGCCAGTGCATAGCTGTCACTAGGGAGGGAGGTCAGGGTGTGTTACTGATTGAAGCTCTCTTTCTTTTGCAGGCGTGACTGTAACTGGTTCCAAGGTGTTTCGGTGACCCGTGTTTGTTCCTTACTTGAACCACCTGCTTACCAGCTGCCTCAATGTTATTAAAGCAAACCAAATAGACAACAACTAGCTTGCAGCTATGTGACTTAACCAGCAAGAAATGTGCTAGTTGTGTTTCTGGCACATGTAGACTATTTTTGGTAAGCTGTTGTGGTTAGGCATCCAAGGCCTCAAAATCTGATTTGGAATAGTCACCTTTCTTTTACTGAGGGCAAGATGTGAACAACCAAAGGACATGGAAGAGACTAAGTCAGAGTTATGGACTGCACTGAACTGCTTTGTGGCACACTGGAACAGCAGAAACCATACAATTGAGTCTGCCTATATTCCTGTTTCAGAGGACAGAGTGACAGAGTTAATCACACTCTAGAATACTGTGGCTGTTGCAAAAGACTAAAAATTAATATGACCTACAAAGACAGGTCACATTTGTACCCCCTTACCCCTCCTAGAGTAAAGTCCTGGCCTGGACAAGGAGCGCCTCAGAAGCATTACCTTACCATCGTACAGGATCTCCGCAGACCATACGGACCTTTGTTTCAGCTAAAGGTAAGTCAAATATCAGCAGAGATTCCACTGACAGAAACTTTCTATAAAGTCTGTTAAAACCTTCAATTTGGCAATCTTCTCTTCTGGTGACAGGGTTAAATGGCTCCTTCCCGGACTGGAAAAATGTTTAATATACCTGCCAAAAACCTGTGATCATTACAACAAATCACACTAAACGTCTCATTTCAGCAAATACTACCACTTCTTTCTCATATAAAAGATCCATGTTTTGTTCTAACAGAAAACAAAAATCAGAATCTCATAGGTAATCCTGCAAAAACACTGAAGATTAAGCTACAAAAGGAGGGAGAGATGTGTCCCCCTGGCAAGTCTCTTAGGTTCCTCCAGCCAGATTCAGCAACCCCACTTTCAGCTCAAAGGTTCCACGTTCGTCCTTTGTCCCAGCTTCATAGCTCATGGGACCACTTGCTCAACTTTTTCTACTGTGTTTAGCTGGTACAGCAACAGGTCTCATAAGTGCTGCTGCCAGCTTGAGGGAGAGAAGGTTAAAGAATGAAGAAGATCTCTCCCTTTCAGCAACTGCAAACTTATGTGGATTAACTGAGTCAATCTCACTTTACCTTTGGGTTCACAAGAGATCCTGGATCCAGTCGTCTGGACTTTATCCCATACTATTACATATCTGGGTCAGACCCAAATCCAGCAGCTGCCCATTTTCCAGCTCTGGCTCAGAAACTGCTTACACAGCATGTCTTTTTGATCTGAGATGACAGAAATTTCACAAAAAGAGCTGCTTTCATAAACTACCTGTCATTTTCCCACTTAATTATTTCAAGAACAACCTAGGAAATTTTGGTGCATCACAATGAAACAATGCCATGATTTGCTTATGGATACTGTATTCTTGGCTCTCAAATCAGGAATGGACCAAGCAAAGGTTTGTGGTTTTTTTTTAAATGAGTAAATATCCATATAACAATATCAAGTACATTTTAATGGCATGGAGAAATGTCTCTATTTCCTCTGAAGAAATTCTTACAAAGATACAAAACTATTACACTGAGTAAAAGAAAAAAATATCCTAGACAGATGATAACTACTATTTATTTCTAAAACTACTCTTTTGATTATTTTATAATAGTTATACTAGGTTTAATTCAGAATTTTGCTTTGTATGATAAGGTAACAGTGGCAAAGTTCTAAATGCTATTACAAATATGAGCTAAGAAAAATAATACCCGTACTTTGCAAATCTCCACTGGTTATTTACAGATAGGTAAAAATAAACAGTGCAGCCCTTGATTCTTTAGAATTACTCCACAATGAACCTGGACTAGCAGTTCAACTAGCATTTCATGCTAGAAGAGCCACTGCAAGTAGCAGCCCCGCCTTGTTCTCATCCCTGGGCGCCATTTGCTTCCTCACATGGTTTGTGCCATGAAAGAGACCTGGTAACTACTCTTGCCAGAAAAAGGAAGCGCACTGGGTTAGACAGATGACAGACCCAGCACAAGGCTGCACATACACTTGTAATGAGAAAGAGGCCGATGTTAGAAGGTAGACATGAACAGCCAAACAAAGGGAAGAGGACCGCTGCCTTTTGTGACAGAAATACTAGCTTCTACTGACTCTCAAATCAGAGATTTACTTTATCATGGAAATAAACCTGGATGTTAATTGTACTATAGCCGAGTAGTTTCACAGAAAATGGAACCATGAACAGTTCATTTTTTGGCAATTTTAGAGTCCAGTGTTTCTAGCATATTGCTTAGACCATGCATTTACAGTTTGTGGTTTTACATCAGTTTAAACATCAACAGATGCCACATGCATCAAATTAAATAGACATTTACATACAGAACTCTCTCAGGAGGTATTTCGCAAGAATGGCAAAAAGAGAGGTGAAATTCTGAAAGACAACAGACATTCTGTCATTGAGTTCAACAGAATCAGTTTCTTCTCATTTCTTAGGGAAAAACGTTCAAAGTCTGTTTTTTAAAAATCTTACCTAGTAAAAGAGAAAGCATAACAGATAGGTCTGGCCATAGTCAAGTCATCATTTATTAACTAACATTTCTTGACTGACTAAAAATAGAAAAAGATACATTACATCTGCTTACAAAAGTCGTATCACTATAACTGAAACATTCATAGCTCCACAATTAGAGGTTGTTGATAACAGAACAAACTTTTTTAAAGCTTCTAGAAGATCAGTTCATCTGAAGTTTAAAATAACCTCTAGTTGTTTTAGTATTGTGATGACTATACCAACCAGCATTCAGTATTTCAACTTCTAGCTAGTATACTAGAAAAAGTCACCACTTCTGAAGTACAAGTATGCAAGACCTGATGGCTAAATAGACAGCTGTAACACTTTTAAACCATAATATTGAAACCGTCTTTGTAGAGTCTCCTGCTAATAACCAGCTCTGAGGCTTCTCTCTTGCTCCACCTGAACCTTTCACAACTCTTGTATAGCATGAAGCTCTTCTTCACTAGATTTACCTTTTTTCCTTTTCTTTTGACACAGAATAAATGCTTGTTGATGGACGAACAAGAAAAGCTGCTAGATATAAACACATTAAGCTAACACTGAACTCACTGTGCCCTGGCCCCATGCTGGTCTGAAAAAGCAGTAGCAAGGACCACCTTGAACGGGCACAGGACCACCAACAAGGCAATACCTGACGCAAGATGATCTAAAGTGAAATAGAGATCCAGGGACCAAGCAAAGAGAACCACGGCACAACAACCCCACAAGAACTAGCAAAAATGTCGCTTATCTTAAAACAACTATCCTTGAAGTTCTTTTAAATTGCAAGGTCTTTTAAAATTTCCTATGTTTCTTCCACACACATTGCTACTGCAAGCTGTGCCTTCCAAATTTCTTTCCATTTCTTTAAAAAAAAAAAAAAGTTTAGATCTTTTGGGATCAGTTTGGTCACAGGGGCAAAACAGGTGTTCCTTTACTACCCTGTTGCTGGATGCATCTGCTTGAGACAACTGCCTGCAATCCTACTGGCACCCACAGATTTTACCACTCTGCATGACTGAGAACTTTATTTCCCCCTTGCTCAATTCATAATCACCCAGTCTGCATTACAGGAGCTGAAGCAGCCAGCAGGCTACAAAAGGAAGTCTTCTCTGAATGCCAATTTATTGCACTGATGATGCTGAGTTTAGAAGATGTTCGGTTCCTCTCTTATGCTCCATACATTCAGAGAAACAATACCAAGAGTTCAGCTCACTTAAGTTTAACAATGCAGTAGTAAATTTCATTATCAACCTACATGATTAAACTTTATACTAATCAAACATGAACTAAGCTCCTGAATGAATTCCTCCCTTGCTTCAGGCAGAACCTCATCTTGGCTGCCATCAGCCTTTGGGGTGGTGTATCCCGATCCAGACAGCAAAGCATGATAAAAAATATTACTGACCAAATGGGGACGGAAGATGCATTTAATTTTCTACACAACAAAATACAAAGGAGCAATTGAGCTCAATTAATTTACCTTAATTTCTTCACTACCTAGTTATATTCTTGTTACAACTGTTAAATTTGAGCATTCTTGACCATACTAATGAGTCACTGCTATACATGAAGCAAAAATGAGAAAAAATATGAATACTGTTTATGGATAAGGGTGAAAAAGGAATGGGCAGGACTGTGAGGCTGGGAAATACTGGTAGTGTTCTGCTATTCTAAGCTGCCTCATTAGATCATCTTAATTTAAGATTCCTCAGTAGAAAAGAAACAATTCCATAGCACTGGAAGAAAAGCCTCAATTTGTGTCTTGGACATTTTTGCTGCCTTCTTACAGAGAAGCAAATAAATGACTGATGGGAATACATAGCTACTATTGAGGGTGTGGGAAGTCTTAGTTGCTGAGAGAACTACGGTGTTTAGAAATTCTGCATTATAGGAAGTTCTGCTGCAAGACTGAAATAGAACTCAAGCCAATGTAGACAGGCTACTAGATGCAGAAGCATCTATTTGCCAAACAGGCATTTTCTTCCAATATGCTTCCAAACACCACCCTTTCACAAATATGATGACATGCAAGCAAGGACCCTTATATAATTGTGCTCTCCCATTCTCTCTATTAAATATAACAATCAATAACATTTTTGGCTGAGGTGATGCCACTCTCACTGACATCCATTTTCACTTTCTCTCTGGATATCAGTGACTGGATGTGACCCCCTTTCAATGACATTAGTTCTGCTAGATAAAGTCTGCTGTGGCTAGTATGTTCAGGGTGCTCCTCAGGCTTTGCAGTGGACATCCTGCTGCATAGTGCTACATATCCTTCCATACTGCCTTTCTGGTTGTAGTTCTGTGGACCAACTTTTCCTCATCCCTGAGTTTGATATCCCTCTTACAGGTACAAAACATCAATCAGTGCATGCACTGCATGAGTTCCAAAGCTTGTGACATTTTCAGTGCATGCACTGCATGAGTTCCAAAGCTTGTGACATTTTCAGTTACTACAGCACTGACCACTGCCTGCAGCAGTCTGCCAGAATCCATCCTTTCTTTGACCTCTCCTCATCAGAAACAAATTTTATACTGACTGCAGTTCCTCTTGATGGTGCCTCCACAACATCTAGATGGAGGAGGCTAGTCAAATTAGTCCTTCAATTCAAGAAGGGTGAAATGATAACATGTTGCGTTTCACACGCACATGGCCATAAACAAGGGACACATAGAAATTAAGATCTTACCTCCCTAATTCATCATTTTCATTCCCTCAGCCTGTCGCCCTCCTTTTTAGGTGTTCTTGCTTTCTGTGCAACTCCTGTACCCAGAGGCAGAGCATGAAACTCATTCTTCCCTCTCCTCAAAGCAAAGCAGTTCTTATCTCTGCAAATCTGACCTTAAAACTATCAAGCCTCTTATGACGGAAACTTTATTTGGTATTTTAAAGATCTATAAAGAACACAAAAAACTTATTGTACAAAGCAGAAGTCAAACCTAATTCCTTACCACCTTCTCTATTCTTTAGGAGAAACTGAAAAGGTTACAGTGGCCCACAGGGTAGCATGCCAACCTTCCTCAGCTCCTTTTATTTAACCTCTCTTTTACTATGGTTTCTCAACTGCACTCTTTTCTTCAGCTCTTTATCCTTCTATTCTATCTTCTTTTTTAAAATAATAATGTAGCCCCATCACTTTTTTTTAAATGCTTTGATTTTCTTTCTGGTCTTATTTTACAGTAATAAACAGTTTCTAAAAGATACCAAATAAGGTACCAGCAAAAGTGGACATCGAAAATTTCACATGACAATCACAATTAACAAAGCATTTGGACAGTATTAATAATTTTAACCCAAACTCATATATATAATGAACTGAAATTAATTATACAGACATATTAGAAAAATGTTTCCTGTATCAGCTACAGACACACTTAAAGTTTCTTCTATGTTATATCTTTTTTTCAGTTTGCCAATACAATTTCAACGCCTAAAGCTTTGTACAGAGTAGGTGGTTTGTTGTTCTTATACATAGTAATCATCGATCTTCTTCTTCCTTTGGAACCAGAAAAATAAGTTGAATTGTCCCTGTATTTCAGGATAATGACACTAAAAGCGATAGAATTTAGCCATAAACCAGGAATGATATGCCAGCAATCCTGACTGATATACTGATCATGTTTGCAACACACTCATAGCTCTAGTGTTCACGTTCCAAGGATGAAATATGGGCAAGATGACTGACAGTTTCATAGGAATGCAACAAAGCTCTATTTTTGGGACAGCTTGTCCTCTTTCTGCCACTGTGAACTCACAACAGGCTCACCTCTGCTAGCTTACAATGGAATGATGTAGCTGTGAGTCAAATCACTTTTTAACATACAGGTAGGAAAACAAAGTGCAAGCAGCTTCACCAAGACAGCACAGGTAGCCTATAGTTATTTTAACTCTTCAAAAAGATATGCCTAATGAAACATGTTTGTAACAACCACCAAAAGGGTTGTTATTCTGAACCCTGCAGGTGGCAGGTGTTTAAATCAACATGATTACCAAAAACAGCTAAGATTTTTTCCACCTACTAAAAACATGTACCTGTCCAGTACTGTACTGTTTCTTAAACACAACAGAAGAAAGCTATTAACACAAGGAAATTAATTTTTTTTTTTTTTACTATCTGATTTTTTGGCCATCAAACCTAAAAAAAAAATAAACCTCAAACCATCACATCCCCACACACCTCTACTGAAAGAATCAAAACAGGTTCTCAAACCAAACTCACAATAATTAAAGGTAAAAAATGTACAGCCTATAAAACTTAATACTAGCAGGCAAAATTCAACAAGATCAGCATCTCAGTTTAATATTGGTGTACACACTGAAGATCAAAACTGGCCATAGCAACAGATAACATGCAAGTTACTGCCTGTCCATATGAGTACTTATTGCTATTTCTGGTTTTCAAGTCAGCGAGATTAATATACCATGCCTGTTGCCAGTTCACTTCTGGCAGCTGAAGGAAAAACATATCACTGCACTCAAACACTGTTTTTCAAATATTAATGCTTTTATAACCTGCAGTGAGCTCTGCCCAGTGTAATTGCTTTGCTGCATAATGTATCATCTAGACTGAAAAGCTATTTCGTCATTCCAGAGTTACTGTCCTAGAAGCTGGCAGTCTGCAATGCAAGTTTTATTTCTGTACAAACACACACACAATAATTTTAGAGCTAGGTTTCTCTGTTACTTAGTCTCACCCGAAAGGAATATTCAGCAAGCTGTCAGTATGCACTGTTTCTGAAACAACATTGCCACCGTCTGGACAAAGCTGTAACTGCCAGTTATTGCTGGATGTGAGAGTATTGCGTATCTGGATAAAAACTCCCGATGTGAAAAAAACACAAAGAACACTTTCTCAATACACTTATTTCCATATCCAAAATAATTAAATATTTTAAATTTGGTTTCACATTCATTAATCAAAATTCAAATTCTGTGTTTCCTTAGTATCTTAACATTAGAAATGTAAAACTCAAACGAGTTTATTAGCTTTCCACCAACACTTGAAAAACTAGCTCGCAAAACTTTTTTCTTATGTTCAGCAATATTCTGTACAACTATCTGCAACACTTGATAATCAGTTTACGAATGCTCCATACAATCAGAATCTGTTTCTTCCTCTTCCTCAGGCTTTATTCCTGTCAGAGAAAGGTAAGATTCAGAGTCAAAAGAAAACCATAGCTCTAACCTCAGAAAACACACTTTGGAGAGAAGATGTTGTTCCTTCCACTCTATCCTATTCACTATAAAGCATTACAGGAATGTTTCAGTCTAGTCTTCAATATGAAATTTTATTTTATAGCAAATTTTGAAGAAAAGTAGATATTCTTCTCTATACTTCTGATGCATAGGAAGGCAACAGGCCACTAAAACAGAAAACAAGCAGCTACAAAAACAATCACAGACGGTTCTTTTAATCTCAACAGAATTGCAATTCTGATTTTCATAAAAAGGCATATATTTCTACTGAAGTCTGGATTCAGTAAGATTTAGCACATCCTATATGTTTCATGCAACTGAGCACTTAGTCTCTTTTCCTTATACAGATTCTTTCTTATTTGCACATTTCTGGTTTGTTTAGAAAAGAGTTCACAAGATACAGGCTTTTTAGGCAAACATGAGTGGGCATTTCAAATGAACAAAAGGTTTCCCAAAGAAGTCAGTGCTTGCACTCAATTATTAGCAACAAAATTTACAACTGAAATTTGGTAATGCCACTTTTGTTTCAGATGGTATTTATAAGAGTACCGAGAAACATGTTTAGCTTGCCAGTTTCCTTCTTAAAGCTCCTATCATCACAGGCTCAGGCCACTTATGCCCCCTAATGCAGACTTCATGCAACATACAAAAACCTAGGGAATACAGAATGCTTCGGGTTTTTTCCAGCCGCTCCTGGTAAGCTGCAGCTCCAAATCAAGTCAAACCTGAGTCTGCTGTTTGCCCAAAGGGAACCTTAAAACTTGAGCCATGCTTTTAGCACTGATACATAATCTTTTAAAGAAACTACCCTCTTGCTGCTGATCTACTGTTCTTATAAAAACTTGCATATGCTGGTATTTCACAGAGTGCTCATTTTAACTCTTAATCACTATAATAGATGAGAGTACAAAGGAAGATATTGAAAAAGTTTAAATATAAGCTGCTCATTAATCAGCCTTTAGAAAATATGAAAATTATATACCAGATCTTAAATATTTAGTGCCTCTTATCTTCCTGCATTTTTTTAACAAATTGGTTATTAAGAGTCTTTATAAATTATTTTCAATGGAAAGTGGAATCAGCTATTTCCTGAGAGATATACTTGGTTGTAATAAATGCATAAACTGTATGAGGAATTTGTTTTGTAATTTAAAAAATATTAACATTTTAAGTATCACTCCATGTTCTGCAGCAAGAACAATTCATCATGCAGCAAAGCTATAGCAATGTCCTGACAGTATGTTACACAACAAGAAAAATAAATGCATTACATTGATAAATCTAGTCTGTTTAGTGAAATACTTGTCTGAGATACTGAAATGAGTCATCAACCACCACTACCCAACTGCCTATTCCCATCTTCTATCACATCCTGTTTCAGGACTGGCAACTGAAGAGTCATCTCAGAGTTAATGAGTTATGCTGGATGTCCCTCTCAGTACAAGCATGGTATAATTGTACTATTTAATCACTGTCATCACTTTAAGGTAATCTTGTAAAAAAATACCACTTGCAGAATGTCATTAAATACAGAGTCATCTTTTCTTCCAAATGAGCCTACCTCACCGTAGAGTTGAAGATTTGACTTGACTTTGAAGATGATAGTTTCTTCCCACTTGAAAATAAAAGTCCCTGATAAACATTAAAAAATGTATCCTCAGTCCCACCATGTATGAAGTTCTACGTTTTCAGAAAATTAACTAATTCTAAATTCTTTTGTATTCCTGTGGGCAGAACAGTTCCTTTTTCAGGGTCTTCCCCCTCTGTATTGACACTCAAATTTTTCTTAACTCCTTTTCTATTTCTAGCAATTACTTTCTTTACTGAATCTACTAACTTCTTATTCTTAAGTCTACGGACTTTCAATGTTCACTTTCTTTCCAGAGAATTAACACAGCCAGACTCAAACAGCTCAGCTTTACATTTTCCTTCCCATCTGTCCAAACTGCCAATCCTCTCTATATTCCACCAGGAGAACTATGATACCCTTGCAAGCTGGTATAATTTTGCCATTACTCATTAAACCTTTTTAAAATAAGCCAAAACACCTGTTAAAATCAGCACCTTTGAACATCACTGACAGCAGATACCTACCACTGCTTAAATCTCCACAATGATTCTACATCACAATGAAATACATTCAAGTTGCTAGCTCTTCTTCTAATAACCTAATTATTCAGAGACAGTCAAAATCAGGAATGCAAGATAACTTTCCAGTGACTACAAACAGGTAAAGATGGTCTCAGGGTACTGTTGCTACATCTTGAGCTTGACCTGATATCTACAGCACTGACCTGATTCAAAGCAAGTGTGGTTTTGTAGTGAATACTGTGCTGGCTCTATTCACCACATGCTGATTTGGATCTCAAAGTAGTTTCTGTGTGCACAACTTGCTTTTAAGAAGAAATCCTCACATACAAAACATTTCAAAAATTAAGAGGATATTACGTGCCAAGGCAACATGAAAGCCACACCTGCAGCATTTACCTAACATTTTGAGATCTTTAACTACCAGTATTGTAGACGTTCAGTCCTGGGAAACAGAGTAAGTTTAATCTGAAGTAAACTCTCTGAATCACATGTGATGGAGGTGTGAGAAAACTCAGTATCAACCACTTGGATCCACTGATCTGCTCCTACTACTCCTTACTAATGTAGACAAGCCCCAGCGTCCAGGAGCGTCCTGGACTGAGTGTAGGATAGAGCAATTCACAACTGAAGGAAACTTAACATGAGTTCTTAGCATCATAGGCGCCATGTATTTCTATTCTAAACCCCTGCTAAGGACCAGGGCAGGCCAAAAGAAAGTTGTCAGCCAGCTTTTGCTTGAAGCACAAGAAACCATAGATACTACCTATGCCATCCATTCTCAGCTCTAGCTGAAGATGGGATCTCCCTGCTGGTCTGAAACAAAGCCCAGCCTGGTCCTGAGAGATGTACCATGCCTAAGACAAGAAAGAGAAAGCAGCACCTGTCTGTTCTGCATTCTGTTTCTGCATGAGCTTATTTGCTCCAGTACAGTACAAAGGGATAAAGCACATCAGCCCTGGCACTGTGCTAGAGCTACTCAGTCCTCCCCAAATCTGGAGGACAGCAAAGCATGGTGCAGACACAACGCAGTGACCTTTCAGTGGAACCTGGACACAACAGCTGAGTGTCTCTACAAGGCTTCCGTTACAATTCCTTTCCTTTCCAGTGCTGCTCCCATCCTGCACTGGTCTCTATATGGCTAGGACACAGGGTAAGATACAAATTATATATGCTGCAGATTTTCCTAATGTACAACAAATAATGCTCTCCAAAAGTGCCTCCTCCACACTTTTAAATTCCCAATTTCTTTAAAAACTGAGCTTCAGAAGTTTTCTGTATGTGTACCTCTTAGTTTCTATAGACTAAAATAAATTTCCTTCCCCATCCTGTACCTTTAAACTTCTTCACCAGTTTTAAAAGCCTGCAAGTTCTGGTGTGACCCCGTTGTATACAACTGTGACCAGCACAGGATGCTCTTCAAAAATGTTGTGAGACCAAGTTAGTTACCACCACCCAAGGCAGCAGGTGTAACCACCTGTAATCACTTCCCCAGCGACAGAATGAACTGACTTACCCTCAGCCACAAGGCAATACAAACCTGAGGGAGGACAGGCGTACTTTCCTGTGCTGGAATAGACCAAGCCTAGCGTCTTTTCTCTGCTGGCACCCCAAGGATTGCCATCCACAGAAGTAAAAGCACAAGTTACAGTGGAAATGAGTCACCAGTGGGTGGGGAAATTTAACAGACAGAGCATCTCCTACATCCAAGTAACCCAGGGACTGCCACAAGAGGCTGGCTAGGTTCAGTGAAGACTCTCTCTTAACGTAATAGTAATAAACACCCATGAGGAAGTCTGTTTTGCAAGGAAAGTGGATAATGGTCTGTAAGTTGGAAATGGATGGAGAAAATGCGTATCCAAACTAAAAGAACACAGAAACAAAATTTATAACAAAACTAATACGATACATGCTGTACCACAAAAAATTTGTCAGTTGTATAGATCCATATTCTCAGAACCCTTTAACCACTAAATTACACGCTCTTTGTTTAGAAATAAGCATGGCTTGATCCCAGCTGATCCCCCAGTTGAATCATATGACAGTTGACCTGCCATAAGATGCTCACAGCTACTCCCAGTTTACTCCTGCATAGTTTGACCTGCAAATGTAATAAAAATACTTTCTTGTTCTTCAACCAAATCACTAATAAAAACTTTAGTTCTGAACTTTGACAGACAGCTGGTGAATCCCTCTGGATACTCCACTCCAGCTGACAGGGTAAAATTTCTGACTATTCCAAGAACAGTTTCCAACCTGCTGTGCACCCACATAGCAAATTCATAATCCACAGTCACAAATTTTGCACACAAGAAGGTCTAAAAAACATCAAGGTATTGTCCACTCAGAAAACAATTCTGGTAAGAATGTATCTTGTCAAACCAACACTTTCACATCAGTTGTCACTCACTACCTTGTGAATATACTTACGAGTTATTACTTGTTTCTCTATTTTTCCAGCACCCACACCAGTTAACCTGATTCATGGAGGGTTTCTGTCTTTTGACATCACTAAAAACTCATAATTTAGCCAGGTTAATTCATTGCTATACTACTTAGCCTTCATCGACATTAGGATTATTTATACTTGTGCCTTTAACAGTTGGAAGAGGTACAGGTACGAATTGTTCTACATACCTTTTCACTTATTCTTCTTAGACATTCACAGATCTCTCCTACCTGTTTTCTGAATTTATTAAAGCCCATTTTCCTGAAGTAAGCTGTTTTCATTCTACTTATTTTCCTCCCTCCTTAATGACTATTACATCCCACTTCTCATGGTCAAATGTGTTTGGTTGTAACAGTGAGTTCCGTCAATTAATGTAACACAGAACAAATCAACAGAATAAAGAGCAAAGTTTGAACGCTTTCATGAAAAAGTTTCACCATCAATTTCTTCTTTGTGTGGGAAAGCCTCGCTCACTTCTTTCAGAGTTCTTTCATTCCGCTGATGCTGAGGGGTTAGGTTTTTTCAGATCATCTAAAGGCACAGCTAGTGCACAGTGTTGAATATACATCAGTAAATTTAACAGAAACCAGAATTTTCTAAAGTAGTATTTTCACACAGAATTCCAGTAGTAGTATTTTTCATATGCACTCTCCTGTTCTCTAGTTACATAAAAAAAAAAGGACAATAAGGGAGAATTAACTGACTGTGAATGAAAACATTTATGGAAGATGTGATATTACTTTTAACTATCTCAAATTTCAGTCTGTAAAGCTAAATTATAATAACCCTTCCCTTACTTTCATTCCAAAGATAAAAGAGAAGCCTGGGAAGAGTGAATAAAAAATTAGCCCTTTGCCAGTTGGGGTGTTTTTATTCTGCTTCTTAGTATTTTTTTTAAATCCACGATTTTTCCCAGATAATATGCATTTGACTAGGTCAGAGCAGAGGAATTAAAAAGCTTAATAGCAAACTATTAGAAGGCAGAGGAAGACTGAGGTGAATATGGTTAGGAAGTGTTAGAGACTCTGTAATACAAAGTTCTAGCTCTTCACTTTGTTTCAAGACATCTTGTATAACCTTATGCTATCTAACAGCCCAACCTCTTCATTCCCACTTCTGTGCCACTTCCAGCTTGCAATTTATTCTTCGTCAAGTCATTTTAATCCATTTTTCTATTAAAAGTTTTCTACAGGAACGTGAAATAAATGACAGTGAAAAGTCAGCAGCAGTGAGAAAGAAAATAGGGGGAAGAGAAGATCTCTCCCTTTTGGTGGCAGTAAAACATTGCATTAGTGCAAGCTGATGGTGCAGAATTTTCAATGTATCAAGACAAAGAAAATAAGACAAGTGAAAGAATGAGAGATGAAAATCCAGTAACAGAGGAATACTGATAATTCAGTAGAACTGCACTGTGTCACCTGTATCACTAAAATAGAATAAATGTGCAAGAGCCTTAAGGTTTACAGAATTGCTGTTCTCACTGACTTCATTCATAGAATCATAGAATTGTTTAGGTTGCAAAAGACCTTTAAGATCATCAAGTCCAACCATCAACCCAACACCACCATGCCCAATAAACCATGTCCTGAAGTGCCTTGTCTACACACTTTTTCAACACCTCCAGGGATGGTGACTCCACCACTTCCCTTGGCAGCCTGTTCCAATGCCTGACAACCCTTTCAGTAAAGAATTTTTTCCTATTATCCAATCTAAACCTCCCCTGGCACAACTTGAGGCCATTTCCTCTCATCCTATCACTAGTTACTTGGTGGAAGAGACCACTACCCACCTCACTACAACCTCCTTTCAGCTAGTTGTAGAGAGCGATAAGGTCTCCCCTCAGCCTCCTTTTCTCCAGGCTAAACAATCCCAGTTCCCTCAGCCGCTCCTCATAAGACTTCAGCCAGACGGTGCAAGTGCAGAGAGCATTTAAGAGCTGGCCCTCCCTACTCAAAGCAAAATCAGTGCAACTTCACCTCCAAAGTCTTATACCCAGTATTCCTACAGTTTGTCTGAAGAAAAACTGGGAACATGAAGGCTGCCACGATGTGATCTTAACTACAACTATTTCAATTCATTACTAATTTTAAAAGCCTCTTATACTGTGCTCCTGCTGAGTTCAATAGCTTCGTTCCACCTCCCCTGCCCTCTAACTGGTGCTACAACTACAGTATAATTAAGTTCTAAACCCAGAGATCAGCCTTAAAGTTTCAGCAGAGGGCTTTCACTGTGAAAGGCACGCCAGCAAAAATTCAAACACTGAGAAAAAGACTGCCAGTATTTCTGACAAAGAGAGTCATTTTTACTGGTAAATAAGGACTGACACTGCAGTCATCACACACAAGGAATCTGACTGCAGTTCTCACTGCTTCCTGTATGTTAAAAGACACAGCCTTTTGTACACCCCTGAAAGTCACCATGAACCCCAAAAGTGAGAAGACCAAAAGCTGAAAGCAAGATGCAGAAGGCCTGGAAGTGCTACACCGTCATATTAACTCAGAGGAAAAACACACTGCTGACAAAAGTGTGTTCACATCTTCTTCCCAGACACTTGTTTGGGCAGACCTGCTTCGAGTCACTGCCAGTTGTTCATGAAGTTGCACAGCAAAACAGGTCAGGGGAACTGCTCTGAAGGTAAAATAATTCCAGAAGACATTACATGTTTCTGAAGGGAAAGTGTGTGCCCCTTCCCTCCCTTCCTTTTAGGAAGGGTACTAAGTGACTGTGCAGCCTCAGACTTTCTGCTTCTCCTTGTACTCTGAAGAATATCAAGCAGAAGGTCTCCACAGCCTGGGCGTGCTCCAGTTGATGCAGTCACACAAAACACATGGAGTACAGCAAGCAGATAAATAAGCCTGCACAAGGAGAAGCAAGAGGACCATAAATTATTACTATAGCATAGCATGTGCACTTAGACACCTTGAAAGAAGCTGCCTTCAATACGTTACACATGGCCGTGCAGCGTAAGCATAGCATCTATAACGAACAATGTGAGGACATGCTATAAGAGCACCCAGGCTCCCGGAACACAGGCAGACACCTAGAAAACTATTTTTCCTCAGGAGTGCTGCCAACACGCGTGCAGGAATTCACTTAAAAACACATGCAGAAGTGCCCCGACTTACCAAGAAGAGTCAATCTGTTTATTACCGCCTGCCTACCACAGGGCGACAGCTACACTCTAGACCCTTCGATGCCTGCCTTCAGGTTTTTTCCCGCGTCACAGCACCAGCCTCACGAGAAACTGAAGGCGGTTTTGGAAGCGCGCAGCACAGAGCGGGCCCACCGCCGGTTCCCCCGGCAGCTGCGCCTTTCCCTCCGCTCGGCAGTCGCTCCTTTTCGCAGCCGGGCAGCAGCCACCGCAGACGGCAGCAACGGGGTCACCGACCACGCGGGACCGCCCGCGCTCCGTTCGAGCTCGGCGGGGGGACGGACGGACGGGCGGGCGGGCGGACGGGGATGACAACGGCGGCGACCCCGCAGCACGAGGCGGGCGCTCGCACGCGCACGGCTCCCCGCGCAGGGCCGCCGGCAGACGACGCCGCCGCCGGCCCGGCCCGGCCCCCGCCGTCAGAGCGGCCGCCTCCCCCGTGCCTACCTGCGCGGGTCTCGTGCTTGGGCACCCGGTAGTACTTGTTGCCGAACTGGTCGGTGCCCACCAGCTCCTTGGCGGGCCCGAGGAGGCGCAGGCGCAGGGCGCGCAGCGCCTGCCAGGCCCAGCTCATCCCGGCGGGGCGCGGGGATCCCGCCGCCAAGGTCGCCGCCGCCGCCGCCGGGCCCCGCCGCCAGCGGGCTGCGTCACGTCCGCGCGCGCCGACCCGCGCCCGGCCCCGCCCAGCCGACTACGCACAACCGGCGCTGACGGTGGCGGGCATGGCAGCAACGCCGCTCGCCGTTGGTGGAGGGCGGCCTGCCCCGAGCCAATCCCGGCCACGTCTGGCCCAAGATGGTGGGGAGGGGTGGGAGCAGCTTGGCGGTGCCGCCATGTTGGGGTTCATTTCGGCTCGTCAGGCCGGGCTGGACGATCCAGGGCGGTTGCGCCGGGCCGAGGCCACCCGGAGGTAGCGGGGACCCGTAGGGAGTGGGGACCGGTGGGGAGCGCGGGGCGGCGCGGCCGCCTCAGGCTCCGTGAGGCGGCAGTCCCCGGCTCCTCTCTGCCGGGGAGCCCTCGTCCGACCCAAGCGGGGCCGGCCTGAGGTGAGAGCGGAGCTTTGCCCTGCCGCAGCCCCGCTGTGTGCCCCGGCCGCGGGGAGCCGGGAGCCTCCGGGGCCGGCTCGAGCTGCCCGGCAGAGGCTCCCGCGTGTCTGCCGTGTGCCTCGGCTCGGGAGTTTCCCGTGGGGTTCTGTGGTGTACGTGCGTGGATTAGCAGCCCTGGGGTGGGCTGGGTAGGCGCAAGGCAGTAAGGCGTACCGCCCTTGCTGTCTTGGCGGTTTCACCAGATGTTTCGGTTTGCCTGCGGCTATGTTCTGCTTTGTGAAGAAGCGAGATGTAGGTGATGCTTGTGTGCCAGCATCGCTTCATCCTTCCTCTTTCCAAACTTGGCTTCTTGGCAGGTTGCAGAAGAATTAAGTGCAGGGGTTTTGTTAGGTTCCCAATAGCTTTTGTGGAAAGTGGTGACTGTGTGGAAAGGCTTACTAATATTCCTGCTAAAGGTTGTGATGTGGTAATACTTGTTCGTTATCAGAGAATCAGTTTTGCAGCTGTATTTCAAGGTGAACCCAATAAAGCCAACCTCAGTTCAGTACCTCACACCACTCCATCAGCAGGAAGGATTTGTGTTGTGTACAGCTTTGGGAGCTGTACCTTTATAAAAAGAATCTGTCTAAAATTGACATGTATTTTGGTGATTCAGGAAGCTCCTTTGTGTGCATTTTGACAACACGGTTGCATCCTTCCTGTGCCCTCAGCACTCATGTAGCATTCAGTGTTAAGAATGGAAGCACAGTGCGCAGAATTTATGTCACTTGGAGAACTGCCTACCTAACATTTGCCTTCCTAAACTTTTTAATTTTACTTTAAAAAAAAAAATCTATAGTCTTCAGTAGATTGTATTTGTATCTACATTTTAAAGTCATATGTTTTATAACAGTTCCTTAGGGGGATTTATTGTTTCACTAAAATTAAATCTTGAGCTCAAAAGTTTTAAACTAAGTGTCTTGTATATGTCAAAATTCTTATTCTAGGTGAATTCTTGCATGATTATATTTCACATGTTTTTAAAAGAGCTTAAATGACTTGCTGCTTTTGAAGCATGCCTACAGACATGCTGCTGGGGGTCTGCCTGTAACAGCCTAACCTTCTCACATCAAGATTTTTGCCACTCAAGCTGAAGCTGCGTAGGACTGCCCTGCTCTACAGCTTTTCATCTGCCTACTTAGTTATGTTGTTGTTGATAGTAGTTTTTACAAAATAGTGCTGTAGGAAGCTCTGATCATCTTGTAAGGCTAATTTTATGTCAGGTAGTATGGTTTAAGGAAGCAGAATCTCTCTTTGACTCTGTAATGCTAGCGTATTTAACGATAACAGGCTACTACTAAGTAGTACAAGATACTAATTGCAGTTCAGGGAAGTTTGTCTTGGAAGCTTCATCATGTGGATAGCATAGTTTTTATTTAATGTTACAGAAAATGTAACACACAAAGATTGTTTCCGTAAAGGAAATACTGTAATTTGTTAAACTAAATGAATCTGCCCACTAGGTGTCCGTAGTTCCAAGTAGGATGAAGCTTGGAAGGATGGTACATGATGAAGCTTCAAAGTAACTGATATTTGTTGCAACTACAACTGCTTGGTAATGTTTCTTTTGCTCAGTGTTTTCAAATTACATTCCGGTTTTTATTGCATATGTTAACCCCAAATGCAGTTCTGCTGTATCTTTAAGCCTATTTTACATGTTTATTTTTCTCTTACCTTCCAAACAACATAAAGAATAAAATATCCTTTCTGCCAACTTCACAGGACTTATTTCCAGCCATGTATCATGTCTGCAAGTCTAGTTTTGTAAACAATAAGAGATGGGTTAAATGCATTGAGGAAGCACAAAACTATGGTTTGAGCTGTTCAGAGCTACTTAGTAATATTCTACAATTCTGCTGTTCTTGTTGTTCATATATCTTTGTTTGTTTGTTGCTTGGTTTTTTTTCCTTGTTGTTATTTTAAGGGTTCTAAGTTTGGAATTAAATAAAGACAGAGATGTGGAAAGAATACACAGGAGTGGTGTCAACACCCTTGATATTGAGCCTGTTGAGGGAAGATAGTAAGTATATACTTTAGTTGGTAAAAATGTGTATGGGTACTTCACTGTGTTTTGGTACCATGGATTTATTTTCTTGCTGAATGCTCAGTTGTATTGAGCATATTGAGATCATGAGTGTTGTAACTTGTGTGCTTTATTAACACTTTCAGCATGTTATCTGGTGGATCAGATGGTGTTATTGTGCTTTATGACCTTGAAAACTTGAGCAGAAAACCAAGTTACACATGTAAAGCACTTTGTTCTGTGGGAAGGTAGGTACTCAAAATTCTGTTAAAAGTTCATAGTGATACCTCTTGTGTGACTAGCATTAAACTCACAAAATAATGTGTGTTCTTAGTTCTAGGATAAAAAGACTGCAGAAAATAGTACCAGAAATCTGAAGGCTAGCATGATGCATTATGGGTTTTGGCATGAAAAAAAAAACAACCACCCAAACAAAAAAAGGAAGAAACTTTGTGAGGATTTATATGATTTACTAAGCAGCAGGAGCTAATTGTTTTTTCTTGATTTGTCTGCTCTAACAGTTATGATATATGTACAATGGCTCTCTGATATTGTTTGAGCAGATTTTTGGTGGTTCAAAAGTTAAAATGGAGGATATTAATTGTACTCATATGGAATCTAAAGTGGAGAGGCTTGTATTGCTGTAGACCCCACAAAAAAGTCAGAGTTAGTACTCCAATCTCACATTTTAACACTAGAAAAAAGACCAAAAAAAAAAACCCAACCCTTTTCCAGGTCACAGCTCCTCACCTGTGAGTTTTCTAATTGTTTCTTGTTGAAATTTGTTGACTCTGTGCCAGTAACTATGAGAAGGCATTTTGGGGACTGTTGCAGAAATATTCCTTGTATCCCCCAAATACACATATTATATATATCTTTGAATAAATCTGTGTTTAAGCAAAAGGAAAACTATCTTTGTGTAACCCTGTTCATGTGATTGAAAAAAAAGTGTAATACAGATTTGCAGCTGTCGGTTTTATTTCCCAGCTTTACTAATAGCTGTGTTAAGTTCACCAGGTGTTCACCAGGTACAGGAGTAATTAATACAGATCTTCTTAAGAATATGTTTAAATGAAGACAGATGTGTTACTGACAAAAATGGAACATATTTTTCTGAAGAACAGGGTGCTACCTTACTGTGTGTAATCTATATAAAGACTCAACGCCTTTATTGATTTGTTAGGTGTTCCCTGCAGGCAGTATAAATTTGTCCATTACGGGCATTAAGTCTTCTAGCAAAAGCTGTTTTCTTCCTTGTGTTTAGATAGCAAGGTTACGTAGTAGGTTAGGACTTTATCTGAGACTCATAAGATATATCCTATTGTGGAAAGATTAGTAGCTACATTTTCCCCTTATTTTTTCCCAGTCTTCAAATTATTTGAGGTCTAAGAGCTTCACGAGTAAGATCAATAAGAACAGAACACATTTGTAACAATAAAAGGCTTAAGTGGTATCTTGGACCATAAGACAGAAAAAGGTTAATAGAACATGCATCAAAACAAAAGGGTAGGAACAGAATCTACTGCAAGTAAGCTGCATTTGGTAAGTGTTGATGGCTGAGACTTCTTGAACAAAATTAACTAAAATTGTAATTAAGGACAATAATGACTAGACATCCCCAAATTTCAAAACTGAAATGGATTCTGAAACAGACACAGCAAACTGAAGAAATACACACTGAGAAGACACAGCATAAAAACTGGCAAATCTGTGCTAAAATCATGCAATTGTTAACTTCAGTTAGGTCAGTAGAAATACTCCATACTTGAAAAGTCTGTTCATGAGCATTGTTAGTTGATAGTCTGTTTCTTGAGTAGGTGTTAATTTGCATAGATGCATCTTTTACTTCTTATCAGTTGAGTAGAGGCATAAAGAGTACTAACAGAATCTGATTTTGTGTGATACAATGTTCTAAATGATAGGCTTATTATTATTGCTTGAAGTTCCCATAGTAGGTTGTTTGCTTCAACTATTTATTCCCAGTATTCATGTAGCTTCCTAGTATGTTTTAAATACTTATAGTAGCTAATTAGCTGCAGATATAGCTTCAGATATTGGAATATTATTCATGCAGCGTTCCTAGCATCATAAATGACTTTATAATTACCAGTAAGAAACACTTCCCATCTGACTATCTGGCTCCTATCTTTGAAGCACATGATAATGACATGGTGCAAAAGTTTGCCTGTGTTCTAAGTTTGCAGGGTACAATGCAACTCTGGTCTCAAAACTGCTTAAAGAATAAGCAGTAGAGGCCCTTTCAGGCTATTTCTGAATAGGCTCTGAACTGGGCCTGCTGAGGGTCCAGTTATCCTCCATCAGAGGAGATCATTCCTGATGGTAGGCTGTGATTTACCCGGCGTCTCTCATCTAGAATGTAGGGCCACTATTGCAAAAAACAAAAAACTTTCCATGTTCTACTAGGAGTCGGCACATTGAGCTTTACATGGTTTCACATGATCAATGCTCTCCTGTGGCAAAAACTGGCATTTGAGAGTAACTTAACAGTACCAGCTTCTAGATAATACGTAGCTGATGCTTGTGTCTAAGGTAGTCTCCTCCCCTCAAAACCTGTCTGGGAAGAATGAATGGCAGCGACCTTACTATCCATAGAATTAATTTTGTATTTTCTTTTGGTAGAAGAGGTTAGGATATTCTGAGTAATGGGATAAAATACTGCATATAGAATGAACTGGGAGTAACATGCAGCCCTGAGACATGAAGCCAGGCTGAATGGCATGTGACCATTACTAAGCCTAGCCAGATCAAAGGTGAGTCCTGTGGAGCTACTCCACAGTTTTTCAGTTCATTCCTCAGCCCTCTGGATTATGACAGAATTGATTGCTCTGGTGCAGTGCTGAACACCATCCAGTGTTGTGCATTTATATTTATTGTACCAGGGTTCCATCTAAACTGTTCCATCAGTTTAGATTTTTCTGCATAGTGCATTCAAATGTCTCTGCAGGAGTAAGTTCACACTGAGTCAGGCTTGATTTCCTGGCACTTCAGGTACTAAAGATTTTTACCTTGACCCTGCAATAGAATAAGTGCACAAAATCTGTTGATTTTTAGCACCGTAGCAAAGTAACAGGCAGTTCTAAGGTATGCCTCAGAGATAAGCAATGCAGGAATTATTAAACTAAGTTCAACATTTGCTCAATAGCTCTTGCTTAGTATTGTCAGTGCTGGCTTCAGGCTAACTCTATTTAAAGACATCTTCTGTGCTTTCTAGCAACCCAAGTAAACAGGAAGGTTTATTAGCTTACATGTAGTGCCAAATCTATACAGAAGATCTGCATCTGTGTTTACACAATGATACCCGTGCAGTAGTTATTGCTTGGGAGGCCAGGGCACTTGAAAGAACAATGCAAAGGTAAGAGCTGAAATGAAGAAATCTTGTGAGCCCTTCACTAGCTGCAGATGGAGTCAGCTGGACTATTTTCGCATGTGTACTCTATCTGGCTGGGATGGAATTAATTTTCTTCATAGTAGCTTGTATGGTGCTATGTTTTGGATTTGTGACCGGTCTTGATAACACACTGATGTTTTGCTACTGCTTGCGTAGAGTCGAGGCATTCTCTGTTTGTCACTCTGTGCCCTCAGCAAGTAGGCTGAGAGTGGACAAGAGGCTCAGAGAGAGCACAGCTGCAATAGCTGACCTGAATTGATATTGATATTCCATACCATACAATGTGATGTGCAGAAATAAAGCTTGGGGGAAGTTTTCCAGAGGTTGCCATTGCTCAGGGTCTGGATGGGCATCAATCAGCCTGTGATGAGGGATTGCTTTTGCATCACTTGTTTCTCCTTTTTTTGGTGGACTGTTTTGTTTCCTTTTACTTACTAAAATGTCTAAATCTCAACCCACAAGTTTTCTCACCTTTGCCATTTGGATTCTCTCCCTCATCCCACTGCAGAGGGGGAATGAGTGAGTGGCTGTGGTGGTGCTTAGCTGCCTAGGGTTAACCAACAACAGCGTGGTACTTCTGAGTCTGGGAGCATGATTTTGGGCCCTGAAGCTGGATTCACATGGATCCAGCTCAGATGTGAGTGGTGTAGCAGGTATGTGAAAGAACCTGTATTGTTCAGAGCCTGGGCGGTTGAATCATATCCTGGAGCTGTCAAGGTTGGCTCTGGTGTCCCTTCTTCCCACCACTCTTAGTGTATTAATAATCATACTATGCATAGTTGAGTTGAAAGTTTCATATTGTTTTTTCATTTTTGAATGCAAAAATAATTAACACTCAGTAACTCAGTCCACTGCTATCTGGTGACTTCAGGATATGTGATTTTCCAATAACTGTATAGCTGTAATTATTAGCTAATAATCATGAATTTTTTTGAACTGTATATGTTGTATTTTTCAGTGGATCCATTTCTAAGTGGGAAACATGGTTTGTAGTGTTAGGCCCTAGCTTTAAACATGAGATCTTTAAACATGAGATCTTTAAACATGAGATCTTTAAACATGAGATCTTTAAACATGAGATCTTTAAACATGAGATCTTTAAACATGAGATCTTTAAACATGAGATCTTTAAACATGAGATCTTTAAACATGAGATCTTTAAACATGAGATCTTTAAACTTTTAAGACATTAGTGCATTTTATGCCTCACACTGCATGTCTTAACTTGAGATATGCAACAGATACCATATTTTGAAAAGGTAAATGATCTGTAGTTGAAATGGGGGCTCTTCAAAGAAATTAACATTGGTTGACTGAAAATTGAGGCACCAAAACAACTAGTTCTTCTTAAAAAGTTCAGTACAAATTAAAAAAAAAAAAAAAAAGGTTTAAACTACGTTTTCAACTTGCCATCAAATATCAAGACAATTATAATATGATTATCAGGACTCTAACCAATTGGAATCTTTTCCTTGATTTTAGGAGCCATCCTGATGTACATAGATTCAGTGTGGAGACAGTCCAGTGGTACCCTCATGACACTGGCATGTTCACATCCAGCTCATTTGACAAAACCTTGAAAATATGGGATACAAATACTTTGCAAGTAAGAGAGAATTTCTACAGTTTAAAGGCTTCTTTGTATACATGTTATTCATTCCACATTTGCAGTTCTCCCAGAACCCAACAGGACCAAGCATCCAGAAGGATGCTAATAATTTTGTATGGGGTTTTTTTGGTGTGGGTTTTTTTGGTTTTGTTTTTTTTTTGAGGAACTGAAGATAGTATGTGATGTTTGTGAATGACAAGGGGCTTCTAAATTTAGTCTAAGTGCCTCTTTCCTGTTGACTTCTATCTCCATATTATAACCTTCTTGTTTGCTGTTTTTTCTTTTTAGGTTTTTAATTCTTTATCATTTTTTAATAATTTCCATTCATGCTCCTAATTAGCCAATTTTCTTTGTCTTTCTTTTGAGTCATCTCTGAGCTTTAGTTTAGTTGTTCTAGTGTTGGAAACAGACTTACTTACTTTGTGTTGTTTGTGTGATCTGGTTTCTCACCAGGAGAGTTATTGTTAGTATGTAGTTAGTATGCAGTCTCATTTGTAGCTCTTACGTGAAGAATACTTAATAATGAGGATTTACATTATGATAACATACTTGCACTGTGACTAATTTAATCTTTTTATTATCAGCCTGCAGATGTATTTCACTTTGAGGGAACAGTTTATAGCCATCACATGTCTCCAGTTGCTACAAAGCATTGTTTAATAGCAGGTATGTATGTGCTTTTAAGAAATGCCCTATGCATTTTGGGGTTATAGTAACAAGCAATATCCAGTAGGGTTTTGGTTTTTTCCTCCCTTGTCTTTTACAAAATTTGAGTCTTCATAAGACGCATGGTCATTGGTAAAATAAAATAGCGGTTAGTCAGATGATGTCAATGAGAATATCACATTTGCTCTTCTGAAATAATGCATCAATCAATTCTCCTTCTGGATAAAAATTCCTAGCTATAATTACATTACCTTTCATTACATAAGTTAACATTTGAAGTTTATTAGATCCAAACATAGTAAATTGTGTAAATAGGTGCATGTGTGTATTGCTCACATGTACACAATTTAATTATGTTTAGCAAAAAAAATATTTAATGAGGAGATATTTTTAATTTTTAAGCTTCATAAGTACTGGCCTGTTTATCCCCAGTTTCTAAATTTTGTTTGTTATATTGTAAATTTACTTGGACTAAAAATGTAACTCTATTAATAGAATGCATTGGTCTGACTGAACTGTTATGCAGCTAACATTTTTCTTTCTGTCATTGCTAAGATTTTTTGTTGTTGTTCTCTCAAATGCTGGGTTTTTTTTTTTAACTGTCTTTGTTTCTCTTGTTACAGTTGGTACCAAAAGCCCCAAAGTACAGCTCTGTGACTTGAAGTCTGGATCCTGTTCTCACATTCTGCAGGGTACTTTTTAGTCTGAAACATAAATGTTAAACAATAACTACTTTGAGTAAAACAAGTCCTGTAAAGAAACACTGTATACAATGTATTCTTTGTAAGTACATGACGAATTTATTTATTGCCAGTTGTGAAAGTTACACAGTGGCAAGACGTTCCTCAGGGCGTTAGTCTAGTGCTAATGAATTGGAGAATACAAATATTAATTAATGAAGTTATTACAGATGTTTGGGCTTTTTCACGATCTAATTAATAGTGATTGCTATTTATTGCATGGTTAAGTGTAGGCATTTGTTTTGTGTTCATGGAAATTCAATCTGGGGTACTGTTTTGGGTGGTTGGTTTTTTTTGTTTTTTTTTTTAAAAAACAACAAACCAAAACAAAAAAAAACCAACAAAAAAACCTCACAAACACAAAACAAAAAAACCTTCACTATTTTTAACAAAATATCCTGTGGAGGTGCTTCCATGGATTTGTTTAGAAGTTTCTGTGTAAGAGGTAAGATACTACTTGCTATAGAAGGGTAGTATCAATCCTTTGCACTTACCTAGTTCAGTAAACATAGAGGTTTATCGTTCCGTAATCCATTACTTTTTGCACTTAATGAGAATTTGCCCTTAATGTCTCTTTTCTAATGTTTACTTTCTGGAGTATGAGTATAAATACACATGCTCAAGCAAAGGCAATTGCAAGGTAAGTCTTCATGCTTCAAACCAGCAGGGCAAGAGCCAGATCTGATCTAGAAACTGTAGAGACGTGTTAGGTCAGACACAGCAATGTGCAAATGCAGCTCTATTTCTTCACTGGTCCACTCAAGTGTAAAAGCAGCCTAGGTGTTTTTGTGTGATGCAGAACTTAAGCCATTAAGCCCTTCTGAACTGAATTGTCCACAGTGGGCATCTTGATATTCTGTTTCTAGAACTGAGAGCACCAGAGAGTGCAGACGCAAAAATAGCTCTCTAGAGAATCAGTTTGGTTTCAGCAGGGCTTCTTGATTTTGACACAACAGTTTGTGCTTTCCAGGCCCAAGCTGGTTGTGTTGTTGTACGCAGCCTGGTACAGTTAGCTCAAGTGCAATATCAGAGGAACAAGTGGAAGCAGATTATGTCCCCCACTTAAACATAATCTAATAGTTCTTTACAGAACTTGAAGACACTCAATAGTGTCTTGAAAATAGGTATGAATATTTTTCACATAGGCTAAATCTAGCAGCTGAAATGTTTGGCTGTAGTTTACTTAATGGATCCAAATAAATGTGTCTGCCCTGAGCCTTCCAATTGTATCCTATAGTACCTGTATTATGGAGATTTTTTTTTTCCATTATCCTGGGCATCACAGCCCTTTGATTACTTTGGTAATGGAAAACCAGCTGCTAGAAGATGTGCCAGAAACAAGATGGTTCACGTAGCTCTAAACTGCATTGGCAAAAATGTATTTGTATAACTTAGTTTATTTTTCAGCAATGTGTTTCTTTTATTATATGAAGTGCGATTGCCATCTTTCATTTCTTGTCTGTATTTGTTTAACATTTTTTAAAATTTCCAAGTTTTAAAGAGAGTGTGTGTGTATATATATATATATTACTTGTCACTAAGCTGCACTGGGTATGACATTGCTAAGACATTTGTCTTAATATCTTAATATTTCAGACCTAATTAGAGGAAAAAAATATCCCAAATTCAGGACAAGTATTTGAGGATAAGCTGAATAAAGTTTTAATCTTAAGTACATAAGGCAAATATACTTTTTATTAAACATTTCAAAAGGATTTGAAGGAAAACAAATGGAAATTTCCTTCTGTGTGTGAGAACACCACTGCTAACACAAAATTTAATAACAGTATTTAAAGTAAACTCAGTAGCTGTGACTGTGCTATAATGTCTTTTGCTCAGGTAAAACCATCTTTGTTATCAAAAGTTATACACATGTAATAGTCCATGTATCACTTCAGCTTGCCCCAATCCCACTTGAGCAAGAGGAAGAAAGAAATAACCTCTAGCCCAAAACAATGTATTTTCACAAAATTCAAATTGATATTACAGTTTAGATTATTCTTCTGGATTGGTGGATCCAATAGAACTAAGTATTTGCTTTTACTTTTAGTTATGTACATAAAATGATGTGTATAAGCTTTTTCGTATAATTTTTAGGTCACAGGCAAGAAGTATTGGCAGTGTCTTGGTCCCCACGTCATGAGTATGTTTTGGCAACAGCAAGGTAGGGATGTTGCTGGACTGTTATGTGCACTAAAAATGTCTGATGGTAAAATTTTATATATTCATTATGCATGTTTTTTACAATTCAAATGCACTTTTAAAGTTAATCTTCATAATTTACTTTAACCTATTCACAGCTTTTTAGATCTTGCCTGGAAATACTAAGCCTGAAGAGCTATCCCAGTGATGCTTATTTATAGGAAGATTGTACAGAATTTTGAAATAGTCCTTGCTTTTAAAGGTATAGGAAAATGATAGGGCATTATAGAGATACTTCTTACTGTTTATTAGTGCACACATTGCTAATCTGTTTTATAATGAAGTAAAACATGTTTAGCTCAAAGTACCATCCTGGTTAATCATGCCTAATTATGTCAAAGTGCATAACTCAAGTAGCTTAGCTAACGGGTAATAACTTCCCAAGCTGCTTTTTCTCTTTCTTTTTTTTCTTTTTTCTTTTTTTTTTTTTTTTCCCTCCATTCCAGTCATTTTCAGTGTAAAAGATCCTCTTGGCTTTCTTATAGCTTTTGCATATGTTAGCTTTTGATTATAATATGACATTTCTCATTTTCATGGTTGGCATGCTTTTTCTTTTGAATTGCAGAGAGGAATGGCCATTTTATAAGTTGAAAGTGAAATTTGAATAAGTTGATAGCAGAATTGTATACCCTTGGCTTCTGATGCCGAGCTTCTGAAAAGCTCAACGTAGTTGGGAAATTTTCTAACAGTGTGATTTGTTTGTTTTAGCAAATAAAAAATTATTTCCTTGTTTTTCCATCACAGAAATAGTAGCAAAATTTGTTTATTAAATATTGACTTATTGATGTCTCCTGAAACATTATGCTTCAAAGTCATATAACTATAAACTGCATCTACCTATGTTGTCAAGTTGCCTTATGATAATTGCATATTAAACATGTTTCTTATGGCTCCATTACTTAATTCAGTACTATAGTTGGACTTCTAGTTCCTAATAACATAATTCAGTTCTACCATCTGCTAAGACAAATATGGGCAAGAACTGGCAACACTGAAGTAATGAAGAGATAGTGGGGAGAAACTGACTGGTACTGCTAAAAAAGAGAATCTGGACTAATCTTGCATATCAGGAGATGTGACGGTTTTCTAAGACAATTGTATGTTTGCTTGTGATCACTTCAGGGGAGGGAAAATACTTTTTGGGGGTTTATGTGGCTTGCATGTGAAACTTGTTATTTCAGATTTCTCTATGTGATGCTCAGATCTTCCATAGTTTTGGCAGGTAATTGGAACAGTCAGAGAAGAGACATGTTTCTGGGTGTCTTTCACACACTTCAGTTTCAGGCACTAGAGAAGATAAGCACTTTCTTGCTCATTAGAACTGTCTAGAAAAGATTAGCCAGTAGAAACTGCATCATCAAAAATGGACAACTGTAGGCTTTTATAATAAGGAAGCTCTTCCTCTGCCTTTGTTAAAAACATTTCAATGAACTACCTGGAGTTTGTTGCTCACTTTACAGTGAGCTCAAACCTCAGCGATATCTCTGTTCATGGTCTTAGAATATTTGTTTGCAGCAAAGTAATGTGTTGTCAGCGTATTCAGTTGGAATACCATTTGGAAGTTAACAGAATCAATCCGTAGTGGAGTGGAGCACAAAAGAACAAATTCGTCATTAGCTTTGTCAGATGCAGAACAGATAAGGAAAAACAGTTGGTTTTGCTTTGGTCAGTTGTTATATGTATACTATATATATATTCCTGATATTAATGCACTGATCTAACTTGAGAACACACATGAAAAAGCATGTAATACTTCAGTAAAGACTGCATATCTAAGAACCAGTTTCATTGGGTATATTTTCCACCTGTAGATCAGGGAGATGCAGTTGGTTTTGTTCAGCTGGCATGAAAAGTGATTTATGTTTTGGCTGTTGTTTTTTGTTTTTTTTGTTTTTTTTTTTTTTTTCTCCAAAAGGACAGGTAAGTTGCTGGGAACTTTCTAAATAGTTTCAGTGAATACATCTACACTGGTGACTTAGTGCATGGGAAGTGGTCTTTTCTATGAATTTACCGCCTATCTGTACCTAGGAGTCTTATGGTACACATGGAAATATGCTACCGGAATGCTCAAACCAAGCTGCACATCAAGATGCCATACAAAGTGCACTGCCTGCAGTGTTGCTGTCTAAGCATATACCTAGTACCAACAGTCATCATAGCTTTTGTTGCTGGCAAAGACCCAGTGTGAGCAAAGCATGAGCATGCAGCCTGGGAACCAGAATGAATCACAGCAGCCTGAACCTTGGTCTTTCCTTGCTTCTGCCACCCTGGTAACATAGACAAAGCCAGTGAGTTCCTACTGAAGCAAGCTCTCAGGGTTTCTCTGCCATAGCACTGTATGACAACAGAGCATATAGACCTATCCAGCCTACATATGTGTAGCCAACTTCTGGACCAGTCATACTATATAGATTTGTGATAGCAAGAGCCTGAGTTCCCAGACAATTCTGGAGTCTGTAGCTACAGTTTAATCAACAGAAGAATTAGCAAGTTTATTCCTAGTCGGTGTATGTATGCAATGGTGTTATGTTGTAGGCAAAGAGGCAAGTGTATTGGTATTGCAGACAAAGATTCACTCTTAACTTAGGTGCCTGTAGTGTACCAGCTATATTTAGTACTACGTGTAAATGAATGTGTGAAGTCTGTCTTACAAATCTTTTCATGAAATTTCTATTGGCTTGAATGTGACTGCATGATGAGCAGTTCAGAATAGTGGCCGGACCAGGGTGAGTGCTGGGTGGGTTGCCTAAAGACAGTTATTGAACCAGGGAGCACACAATTTCCCTAATGTATGCAAATCTGTTTTTCTTAGTGCTGACAATAGAGTAAAATTATGGGATGTGAGGAGAGCATCTGGATGTCTGCGTACACTTGATCAGCACAATGAAGAAAAGTCCAAAGCAACTTCTGAGGCAGGTAGTACAGAATATAACTGGTGGTGTAGTCCATGTGTAACTAGAAGCATTCTTATATTTCATAAATGTGTTGAATACTAAGACCAGCAAGGAGACTAGTGATAATCCAGTTGTCACCTACTGTGTAACACAGGCCATTGAGTTTTATTCAGTTACTTGTGTTACAAAGACAGTGTTTGTGGTTGGGGATCTTGTGTAGAGAAATCTCCTTGGCAACAGTATTATACCTGTTCTAAATGTTTTTCCCCCTAAAATGGGAAATTTTAAATCTCTTTTATGGGTGGAAGAATTCATTCCTGCTGTAGAATAGGTTTCATATAAACAGCAATCACTTCATACTTCATAAACTGTTCCAGTAGTTAATTACTCTCCTTCAAAAACAAAGAACACAAACAAAACCCAAAAAAGCACATTTCTTTTCCTGTTTAAAATAGTCTTGCTTCCAATGCAAGCCTCTAGAATATCTTCTCCTTTGTGGTGCTGTAAAATCAATTATATTCCTTTTATATTATACTGCATAAAGTATACAATTGAGTATAAATTTATGATTATATTTACTTTTACAGGAAGCTAAATTACACTCTTAGTACAGTCAAATGCATTAATGGTGCCTTGTATCAGTCGTTATTAGCTACAACATTACCATTTTTTTATGTATCTTCAGGTCACATTTTTGTACCTACAAAAAAATCCAGCTAAATTAAAGGGAAGCTTCTGAACTTTAAATTATAGTTCATGAATTTTGGTTAATTCTGGACAGAAGACACTTAATTTTGGCAGGCCAAAACAGTACTTGAACTGCTCTGAGGTAGGAATACATAGTATTTGGAATTGAATCACAAAGTAGAAACTCTGTATCATGGCTCCAAACAAAGGGATTTGCATAGCATAAATCACAGTGATTAAAGCTACAAGTCAGTCTGACTTGCGTGCAACTTAAATTGTTTGTAGAAAAAAGCATGCAAATCTCTGTAAAGTCAAACTAATTTTCCAATATGTACAATTAGAGGATATGAAGTATCAGCAAGTATCTGTTTTAATAACCATGTCTCTATTATGTAAATTGTAGTGTGGTAATACAGATGTTTGTTTTTGACAATTTTAAATTTCCTTGAAATTCAGGAAATTACTGAGATGAAAATGCTCTAAAGAAATCGAAGACTTAGGAAAAATGAAAAATTTGCACAAATTTTATTTTATGAAAAACAAAATTCCATGTAACTCCCAAGATAATTAGTGCCATTTTAAACATTCCTTTGAAAGACATGTTGACTTGTTCAAGCACAACAACTTTCTTTTCAACTTTATTCCCCTGTCTGACAGGTTAAAGATGATTTTTTAATAATCTAATGCTAATCACATAGACTAGGATATTAAATATATTGAAATATAGCTGAACTAAACCAAATGCAGCTAACAATTTTTTTAAAAAATACTTGAAAAACAGGTAACACTTCACCTAAGAGATCTGTCCAAATTGTGTATTACAGTGTAATGCACAGATACCTTGTCCATTTTTCAGTGAGTTAATTTATGGGCACCATAATTAGATTTGCTGTGGTAGCACTTAGTTGGATTTTAGCTACTTTAACATACTTAAGAATGTGCAGTATTGCAGGGTGAACTCGATGGAATTAATTTATAGTACTCTATAAACAACATAGAATAGAACATTCAGTTGGAAGTAGCCTACAACAATCATCTAGTCCAACTGCCTAACCAAATCAGGGGTGACCAAAAGTTAAAGCATGTTATTAAGGGCATTGTCCAAATGCTTCTTAAACACTGACAGGCTTGGGGCATCAGCCACCTCTGTAGGAAGTCTGTTCCAGTGTTTGACCACCCTCTCTGTAAAGAAATGCTTCCTAATGTCCAGTCTGAACCTCCCCGGCACAGCTTTGAACCATTCCCATCCGTCCTGCGACTGGGTAGCAGGGAGAAGAGCTCAGCACCTCCCTCTCCACTTGCCCTCCTCGGGAAGCTGCAGGGAGCAATGAGGTCCCCCCTCAGCCTCCTTCTCTCCAAACTAGACAAGCCCAAAGTCCTCAGCCGCTCCTCACAGGACATGCCTTCCAGCCCTTTCCCCAGCTTTGTTGCCCTCCTCTGGATGCATTCAAGGACTTAACATCCTTCTTAAATTGTGGAGCCCAGAACTGCAGACAGCACTCAGGGTGAGGCCGCACCAACGCTGACTACAGCGGGATAATCACCTCTTTTGACCGGCTGGTTACGCTGTGTTAGTTGTGCTCAGGATGCGGTTTGCCCTCTTGGCTGCTGGGGCACGCTGATGGCTCCAACTGAGCTTAGCATCAAACCAGCACCCCCAGATGCCCTTCTGCAGGGCTGCTCTCCAGCCACTCCTCACCCAGTTCATACTTGTGCCTGGTGTTACTCCATCCTAGGTGCAGAATCTGGCATTTTGACTCGTTAAATATCATCCCATTAATCATTGACCAGTGCTCTAATCTATCTAGATCCATCTGCAAGGCAGCTTGTCCCTCATGACAGTCAACAGCACGTCCCAGTTTGGTATTATCAGCAAATTTGTTAATGGTGTATTCAACTCCTGCATCCAGATCACTGATAAATACATTGAACAGAACTGGCTCTGGAATTGAACCCTGAGTAACACTGCTGGTGACTTGCCACCAGCCAGATGCTTTTATAAACCAAGAGTTAAATTATTAATTTACTGATACGTTACCATTTAAACAGCACTTTCCATACTATACATTGAAATGAAAATGCACATACAAAATAATAATTCTTTTGTAGAAATCTGAACCAGATCTTTTTCTTGACAGCAGGCACTGCTCACAATGGGAGAGTTAATGGTTTATGCTATACAAATGATGGACTTCATCTGTTGACCATTGGTACAGATGATCGCATGCGACTCTGGAACAGCTCCACTGGAGAAAACACGTTAGTAAGTTTTCAATGATCTTTCGTTATGTTTTTAATTGCATTTAATTTGTTCAATTGTCATTACAACTTTGGATATTTATTCATTTTCATAAAGGATATAGCTGCTTAATCTTATCATTAGGAGATCTTGAGATCATTTTTTTTCAGGTTTCTTTTCTTATTTCTACTTATTATAAAAAAAATAAGAATATGAAGAAGCCTGGATCTACTTAAAGATTGAATATGGTAACTTTAATTCATTAATTTGTGAGCATAGCTGAGAACACTGCAGACAGTAATGAAAACCTTAATATGCAGTGACTGTTGGTAGAAATTTTTATTTTTTTAACTATAAGTTGTCAGTGTGCTAGCCACAGGGCAGTTTTCCATACCTGAAAGTTTCACTGATTGACTGCCTAGCTTTCTTGCAACTTTCTTTGTGTTTTTGTGGAATCTCTTTTGTGACATTTTATAGCAGTGTTAAGAATATCTGTCCCTCTACATCTGCATTGCAACCAAACAGGGTAGGGGTGGGGGTGCAGAATTAAATCTCTACTGCTGCTCAAGTCCTTTCTATTATTTTTTTTTTCTTATTTTTTTCTGAAGATTCCTGTTTTAATTTTCTGTTCAGTAAAGAAAATTGTTTCCTATGTCTATTTTGAAAGAAGAACATACTAGGCAAGTCAGTTTCCATAGGATTTTAGCTTATCCTGACTATGGTCTGTCATTGTTATCAGGAAATGAAGAAATTTTACTCTGCCTTAGAAATCTTTTACTTCTGCTGCTTAGTTTCAGAACACAGCAAAAAGAATTCCTTATAGACATTCAAATAAAAGGACTTTTCTATCTCCATGCTACCCATATTTGCCAGCTTGTTCTGAGCACTTCATATACAGACATCTTTCTGTCTTCGAATCACCATCACCAAAGTAGATAATACAGTTTGTTCACTTTGCTATCACCAGCTGGATCACTGTTTTTTGTTTTTCTGTGCCTGTTAGTTCATTGACTTGTTTCATAGGCTATTTTACAGTTTTCTTATTTGGTGTGGAATAGCTTGATCCTGCCTTGTTTTTTCAAGTCCAGAATTATATTGTCCAGAGTACTGTATTTTCCCACACTGCCCAGAGGTATTGCTTAAAATAATTTTAAGGCACCAGCAGACAAATGAATACATCTACAGGTAATACAAGTTCACACCATAGTCCCTTTATTTCCCCTACAAGCCAGTTCTTTTGATCTCCACAATTTTTTTCTATACCTTTCAAAAGGTACAGAAATTAAGCCATGCATATGAATTTTTTTGAGCAATGAGCCAAATTGGGGCCCTAGTGGATTGTTTCAGTTAGTAAGAGAAATCAATGTTGGAGTCGTACACATCTTGCATACATCCTTTATCACAAAAAGGAATGGAAAGTCCTGATTCACTGAGTATAGGAAGAATCAAACAGGAGGAAGCAGGTTTTCTGTTCGTCTGTGTGCTCAAAGGACAAAGCCAGTGTTAAGATCTTCAGTTCTTGTTTTGACAGCATCCTTTCCTTTCCGTTGCTCCTCTATCAGGCAGGAACATTTACACCAAGTATATCCATATAATTTACTTTTCCCAGCCTCCACTCCTCCCTTTCATTGTACATGCCTTTGTTATGAGCAGTGTTGTGGCTTGGGAATTGTTGCCGTTAGAGCTCACATGCTGTGTAAAGGAGTATCAGCAGAGTAATATGCCTCTTAAAACGACCAGCATTAACAAGACTTAACACAGTCAATATTTACAAACACTGTCTTTACAAAATGAGCAGTATTATCCACAAAGGACATGACATAAGCTCCACATCTCATGAAAATATCCTCTCCATGAAAAAATATCAGCCTACTTGTATGCTGTTCAGACGTTCTTTGTATACATTTTTATGATTGAGAGAGATTTTCTCAGGACTCCTTTTTACTATACTTTTCTTACATAAGTGCTCTTTGCTATGAAAGAGCATACTTTAAGAATAGAGCAACAAGTAGTCTTCCTTGCCTGGCTCATGCTGATTGAGCTTACATTTGCCTCAAACTTTGGACTCAGACAATTGATATAGTATGGATCAAGAACCTGACAAAGCAAGACATTTGTATTGGAATATTTACCTGATAAACTTTACAAATCTGTTACCTTATAGTCAAAAGATTTCACACTTAGGAATTTTTTAATTTTTTTTTAACTGTAGGGCATGATGTTTAGGTAGGGAGCTTTAAAATTAACACAGAGAGCTTTGCTAACATTGTATATATAATTGAATCTCTGTTTTTCAGCAGAAATTAAGAGCATAGATTGTAGGGCAATACTACTTGACAACAATATTTTATATATAATGTGCTGTAGTATTAATGAATTTAAATTTAAAATACTGTTATTTTTATTAGAAAAAAGACTTCTTTTAAATCATAAAATAATGTGTGAATTTCAGGTGTTCGTTGTAGACCTCAATGAAAAAAAATTTATATGTGTATGTTTTATTTGCCAAAATTCTAATGTTTTGTTTTAATTAAGTTTGTTTAGAGGTAAGCTGTACTGTTCTAATGAATATGTTTCTGCATTTTTCTCGTGAATACACTTCTGATGTCTGATAGGACCTAATTAGACTGATACATCCAACTGGAATATTTCCTAGCATGTTTGGAAACTTTCCACTTTCAACTTTCAGTGAGATTTTTATCTGTATAGAACTTGTCAAGATCTTGAAACATACAGATGCTAGTAAGCTGTATTTCTTACACTACTTTTATTTCTAAGGCTTCCTACACACCTCACAGGCCAGGTCTTAGAAATGTAGCATTTGCTCCTATCCCAGCTGCCCTTATAGGGAACAGTATGGAATTTCTCAGTGGTGATTTAGCTTTGGTTAGAAAATAGGCTTTTTTATCACTCTTATCTACTCTGTAATAATTTAGCAAATTATTCTTTATTTGCTTCTACTTCATGAGTCTCTGTCTTCTAATCCATTTACTTTGTCCTTTACTTATACCATCCTTCTGCTTGCCCTACAGTTGTTTTCATACTCCGTATTCATCTCCCACTGTTTCCTGGTAACACATGAGGGAGTGATGCAGAATCTTTCCCTACATTGCAGACATTTTTCCTCTGTTCCTCCTTCGCTGAGCAAGGGATGACTTGCTGAGAAATACTTCAGGCTAGTTGTTGTGTTGTCTAGAGTGGTGCTTCTGTTCTGTGCCATCCTACTGACATACACTTCAGAAATGTAGTTTTCTGGAACATCAGTCAACTCTGATAAACAAAGGGCACTTACAGGGTAGAAGGTAGAGTAGATCAATTTTTGTTCAATCTGTGGGCTGAAGTCTTGTAGTATTGGGATCTAATGTTTAATATCTTCATCAATGACATAGACAGTGGGATCGAGTGCACCCTCAGCAAGTTTGCAGGTGACACCAAGCCATGTGGTGTGGCTGACATGCCTGAGGGACAGGATGCCATTCAGAGGAACCTCGACAAGCTCAAGAAGTGGGCCTGTGTGAAGCTCATGAGGTTCAACAAGGCCAAGTGCAAGGTCCTGCACCTGGGTCAGGGCAACCCCCAGTACCAATACAGGCTGGGGGATGAAGGGATTGAGAGCAGCCCTGAGGAGAAGGACTTGGGGGTACTGGTGGATGAAAAGCTGGACATGACCTGGCAATATGTGCTCCTAGCCCAGAAAGCCAACCGTGTCCTGGTCTGCATCAATAGAAGCGTGGCCACCAGTTGAGGGAGGTGATTCTGCTCCTCTACTCCCCTCTGGTGAGACCCCACCTGCAGTACTGTGTCCAGCTCTGGAGTCTTCAGTACAGGAAAGACATGGACCTGTTGGAATGGGTCCAGAGGAGGGCCACGAAGATGACCAGAGGGCTGGAGCACCTCTCCTGTAAGGAAAGGCTGAGACAGTTGGGGTTGTTCAGCCTGGAGAAGAGAAGACTTGGGGGAGACCTTGTTGCGGCCTTCCAGTACTTAAAGGGGGCTTATAAGAAGGATGGGGACAGACTTTTTAGTAGAGCCTGTTGCGACAGGACAAGGGGTAATGATTTGAAACTAAAAGATGGTAGATTCAGAGTAGATAGGAGGAAGAAATTTTTTACAGTGAGGGTGGTGAAACACTGGAACAGGTTGCCCGGAGAGGTGGTAGATGCCCCATCTCTGGAAACTTTCAAGGTCAGGTTGGACAGGGCTCTGAGCAACCTGATCGAGTTGAAGATGTCCCTGCAGGGGGTTTGGACTAGATGACCTTTAAAGGTCCCTTCCAACCCAAACTATTCCATGATTCTATGATTTATAACTGTATACTGTTGTGCATAAGGAGTATAGTGTATATATATAGTATATATTCTCTCAGATAGTTTGAATATCTGAGAGAAATTTATTATGTTGGATCATCTAGGAAAATGTTTAAGGCAGTAATTCCTCAACCAGTTCTAATTTCAGTGGTAGTTTAGGTACTCAGTGTAGATCTGGCATGCAACAGCCTGTGCAAATTCTATTTCTAGTTTGGAACTGCTGATTTTTAGGCGTATCTTTCTTTCCCTTTCTTGAAGTTGATATTAAGGAGAGTGAACTTTAATGAACAGAAAAATTATTCCCTTGGTAGACAACTGTAATTGGAACTCTCAAGGGTTGTATTAACATTGGAAAGCTTAAAATTAATTTTATTGGATGTTAAAGAAAAAAGGAAATTGACCTTTTCATGTAATTTATTTCCTGTATTTGTAGTTAATAGCTCACTGCATAATCCTTCATTTTACAGGTGAATTATGGGAAAGTCTGTAATGAAAGTAGAAAAGGACTCAAATTCACCGTCTCTTGTGGCTGTAGTCCAGAGTTTGCCTTTGTTCCGTATGGTAGTACCATTGCTGTTTATACAGTTTTCACAGGAGAACTGATAACGATGCTTAGAGGGCATTACAGTACTGTCGACTGCTGTGTATTTCAACCTAATTTTCAGGTAAGTAGAGTACAAAAAGTATTCCAGACCACCTGGAGTATTTATGCAAATTGCCAAACCATTTGCACAAAAAGTGTTAACTTTTCAGGGATGTGCTTTAATGAAAGATCTTGACATAAGAGGGAGTTCTATGACCTATGTGTCATGCAAGAAAAGTTTGGTCAAGTTCTTGGGATGGCCCTTTCTACATAGGGTTCCTTCCACTATTCATTTCATCTCACATAGGTAACTTTTCAATATACCTATAGTAATTTTTTGGCTTATATTGTCAGTAATAAATTGTATGCATTAAGGCTTTTGCCTGTTTTCTGTAAGACTGAAGATGAGGCATTTGTCTTTCTCTGAGATACCTAAGACCAATCACAGTAAGAATGAATGTGAAGTGCATTTAGTTGAAGTGCATTTGTATTGCTATCAGTACTGAGAAACCTCTCAAGTACTTTGCTAAGGTGATCTTTCTCAAATGCTTCTAGTTATACCAGTCACTGGATCTATGAACAGTTTGGATGACGTGTTGGGAACTTGATGATCTTCTTAAATTAATCTGAGAACATTTCACCTAAGAAATACCATAGCATTACAGGGACTCATGGTGCTGACAGCCTTTTTTTCTCTTCCCCTGCCTTTTTTTTCTTTTCCTCTCCCCCTATGGTATATTTTTCTCTTGTAATAAAAGGATAACAAAGCTTAATTTATTATGAGATAGTTTACAACAGATCGTTCTTACAGCTTGTGGTGTAGCAAGAGCAGAATGGATGTTAGTATGGATTTTAAGGCTGTTACATATTTGCCGTCAGGTGTTGAGGATTGTACTTCATGTTCCAGCTTCTCCTTTCTTGTCTTTTGTTTCTGAAATATTGGGCAGAAATATTTGACTGTCATGATTTAAGCCCAGCTGGCAACAAAGCACCAGGCAGTTGCTCGCTTGCTCCTCTTGCCTCAGTGGGATGAGAAGGAGAAAATATAAAGAAAAGCTCATGGGTCGAGACAAGAACAGGGAGGGATTACTCATCCATTATGGTCACAGGCAAAACAGACTCAACTTGGGGAAGAAAAACAAGATCAACTTAATTTGTTACAAATTAAATCAGAGCAGGATAATGAGAAATAACACCAAACCTTAAAACACCTTCGCCTCACCCCTCCCTCTTTCCCAGGCTCAACTTCACTCCCAATTTTGTCTACCTTCTCCCTCACAGTGGCACAGGGGGATGGGGAATGGGGGTTGTGGTCAGTTCATCACACCTTGTCTCTGCCGCTCCTTCCTTCTCAGGTGGAGGACTCCTCACTCTTCCCCTGCTCCAGTGTGGGGTCCCTCCTACAGGAGACAGTCCTCCACGAACTTCTCCAACGTGAGTCCTTACCATGGGCTGCAGTTCTTCACGAATTGCTCCAGTGTGGGTCCTTTCCATAGGCTGCAGTCCTTCAGTCACAGACTGCTCCAGCGCGGGCTTTCCCATGGAGTCACGGCCATCTTGGGGGCATCCCCCTGCTCTGGCATGGGGTCCTCCCTGGGCTGCAGGTGGGCATCTGCTCCCCCGCTCCCCTCCATGGGCTGGGGGGGACAGCCTGCCCTCTCACCACAGGCTGCAGGGGCATCCCCTCCTCCCCCGCTCCTCAGTGACCTTGCTGTCTGCAGAGGGGTTCTCTCACATTCCAATCTCTTCCCCTGCTGCAGGTTTCCCCTCTTAAATCAGTTCTCCCAGAGGTGCTACTGCTGTTGCTGATGGGCTCGGCCTTGGCCAGCGGCGGGTTTGACTTGGAGCTGGGGAAGCTTCTAGCAGCTTCTCACAGGAGTTGTAGCCCCTGTAGCTCCTCCCCCACTACCAAAACCCCACCACACAAACCCAAAACACTGAGGCAGAAAGGGCACGTGGGTATCTTTTCATGACCTTTCATATAATGCATCATAGAAATGAATCTGGTAGCTCTTGCTTTGAGTCCAGTAACTTTGACTCAAACAATGTTTCCCTATCACTGAGGTGGAGTTCACTGGAAGTACTTCACTGGAAGTTTTGGGCACATTACAGATGAGGCAGTAGAGCCCAAGCTAATAAGTCTTGCTAGACTTGGAAAGCAGTTCTGGCATGAATAGGCAGTGAGGTACTAGATTCACCAAAAGGTGGAATATTTAAAGTATAACTGTGGCACATCTTTTCTGGACTGTTCTTAACTATCTTAAAAAGCCCTTTATGTTTTAAGAATAGTTTCCCAACAAAAGTGCTCATGTGTTTATATTAAATTTTAAATGTTCTGCTTTTAGTTGCATCAAATTGTTACTTTAATGGAATAACATTACTACAGTCAGTGTGTCAACACCAAAGGTAGTGGTAGTGTTATTTTGACTGTGTTCACACCTATACTTCCAAATAGCTCATTCTGTCTCAAGACAATTAAGTACATTCATCAGTCTTCATATAATTCCAATAGAAATTAGGATTTCCCAGTTAAAACTCCTTTTCTGAGAATGCAGTTGTCTGTAAAATTTATAGTTACCTGTTTTATTTTACTCCTGCAAGCAATATTAAATAAATATGTTACAAAGTTTTTCACAGCTGTGCATTTCTATTTTCAGTCAGTCGTTGTAAATAAAATCAGTTTTGCTGGACAAAACCTGCTTTGTTGCAAACTCTGTTGACTGATGTTGTTTATATTCCTATATCTTAACTCTACAGTAGCTGCACCGTTTAATCACCTTTTCCATTGTCTTGTTTAGGATTAAAGAAATGTCAGTTAGTTCATTTGTATCTATACCATTCCACTTTTTTCTTTTCTTCTGAATGGCATATTAGCTCACTTTCAGCTCTGTAGTATTTCAATAAGTATTAAAACATGATTAACTTAAGTCAGAAGTTTTCTTAGACAACTCTTCTAAGGCTCTCTGATATGTTATGCATCTTCTGGTGAAATGTGTAGCAGATGGCTTTCTAACATTTTTCTTACTTATTAACACATTTGAAATTGGTACACTATCTTCATATGAAACAAGGTCTACATCTTTTCTGCATAGTTTCTACCATTTCCATCTAGTAGTGAGTCTCTGTTGTTGTTAAGAGTTTTCTTCATATTAAGTCTTCTAAACTTTTTCTGCTGTCTTTAACCTTGCTAAGTGATTTTTGCCCTGCCCACCCTCAAATCTGGCCCTTAGATTTTCTTTCTTTTTCCTATGTTCAAAACTTCTAATTGAAGTGCTGGTTGCTGCCTGTCCCTCACGTTCTTTCTATTCATTACCTGTATTTTAATCACTATCTTTGTTTCACCTTGTAGCTGGAATAGGCTCTAAAAGGAACTTTAACTTGCCACCAGTTATGTGTTTGAGGTGAGAAGTGTCTTCTGTTTGCTCAGAACCATGTAATCAAATATGATCACTGATACCTAAGCAGCTAGCTATTTGCAATCCAATGATACTAGTCTTTATCTGTTCCTATGAGGTCCAAATTAATTACCAGGTTTGTGTGGAATACCTTTTGTGTTTGAGATACTGTGTGGAGCTGTCCCCACAGAGTGGTGCGAGATTTAGTTAATGTGTATATATATATGCCTTTTGAGATCCTGGGAATAGAGCCATAAAATCCACTGTATTACTGTTGGCCTAAATTGTTCTTATGTAAATATCTCTGTAAAGTTAATAAGATGTTAGTCTGCTTGAGTAATAAGAACTGCAGAATTTGTCCCTTTAATAAGAGCCATTAATTTAATAGGAGGTTGGTAATTTCAAGGGTGGTGTGGAAGAGGAAATCTTCATTGTGCAATCTTTGAGATGATGTTTACTGTTGGATCTAATATGCTAGATACCATTGTATTATATTAGCTGCCTAAAATAATTTAAGTAAACAAACAAGACCTCTGTTTCCCTTTCAGAAAAAGAAATGCAGTAAAGCACCATGCACAAATAATATGTCATAAAATATTAGGTATGCATCAGGAAACAATTTTGCTTTAAATTATAGCTACTTCTATTGTTCAAGAAATGCCAGTGACATCTGCAAAGGTATTTGCCAAATCCAGTGGTAGGCTAATAAGTAAAGATAACTGAATGTTAAACTGGGTTTTATTTGCTATCTTTCCTCAGAGTCTTAAAGCATAATATTTCCATATATTGTACCATAAATATGCGTGGAGCATGTTTGTAGTACAATGTATGTGTATGTTCTATACTGTACCATAAACATGCATGGACCTCACTGGCTCTTCTTTTGACTGGCTTAAGGTATGAGTCACCATTTCAGGTTGTAATAATTAATTGTAAGTATTACTCAATGCAGTGGATATTAACTGAAGATCTTGCAGTGCCAGGATCTGAAAGTGAGACAAGTGGTAGTAAAGATTAAATGGAAGTATGCTGATGTCACTGTGACATTGCTCACAAGGACAGATTTTGGCATGGAAAGAGATTTTAAAGTTCTAGTGATATTCTGTATCCTGTCAAAGACAGGAGGTTTGAGTAGAGTACTGCTGACAGGATAAACTGGGATTTGACTTATACCTTGGTATAACTGACTTATCCTCTTTTTAAGCAAGATAAGTTGGATGCTTCTTTCTCATAAAATTATAAACTTTATTCTTGTATGTGTTTTATGCATGAACAACTTCATGCATGGGACCAGTTTTACAAAAGTGAGTATGTCAGCTCTCTTGAATAATATTACCCACATAAATGAGTATTTGTAGGAATTGGGCATTAAGTTCCTGCACCAACTGTCAAAGTAATCCATGCAGTTCTAGAATTAAATATACATAATATAGGAGACTTTCTGCAAAGACAGAACTGTAATAATTTATTGAACTTATGTTGAATCAACATATTAGTAATGTGCAGATATGCACAGAGTTGCTAGTTTAAGTGCAAAAGCCAACATGCTTAAAGCAAAGCTTTCATACTGTCAGCCTGAATACAGAAGAAATTTATGTTTCACTCAGGCAGTTTAAACACACAGCAATACCCAAGTGCTGTCAGACATTGCATGTAATATGCAGGAGTATGATTCAAGATTGAAGGGATATGAGAATATCTTCATGCGTGTTTATTTAAGTAGCACTTTGGAAAATAGAAGCATTATTAGTGCAAAAAACTAAGCTATATTTGACTGTTAGCTGTTTGGTGTAGAGACTGTTTGCTTCCATGTGTTTCCAGGCTGCCTTGCACAAGGGGATCTCAGTCCTTAGTCATTACCATAATAAATATAGTTATTTATATTAAAAATAATAAATTGGTCTTTCTGATCTCTGCCTTCCCAACAGGATACAGGCTTCAAATTGTTCTTTATTTGTTCTTTTCCTTCCCTAGGCATACTGAAACTACGTTTACTTAATACTTCTTTGTTCCATATGTATGCACTCTTCTAGCATGTATTACTAGATGCTTTTGAGTTGATTCATATTTTTTAATTATAATAAAAAAATCTTTCCTTTTTTTTCATCTTGCTTCTTCATTGAATATAAATCATCTCTTAAGCTTCCTAACTGTTAAAATAGGTGTCTTTTCAGGAGACATGAGGGAAGAAGAAAAGTGCATTTAAGCAATAAAGTCCATTTAAATGTGGGTAGTGCTGTTTTGGTGAGCAACCTGGGAAAAATATAAAAACTTACTCATTTTGTTTTGGCATAGTTAAAATACTGTTTATCAAGATTATAGTAAAAATTAGAAATTGTATATCTTTATTTTAAAATAAATAATTCGTATACTTTTTTCCCAACATTATATCATGTCACCGTTCAGTAAATTTGTCTAAAAGTAATTTTTGCTTACTTTCTTAAAGGAACTTTATAGTGGTAGCAAAGATTGCAATATCCTTGCGTGGATACCAGCTCTTCGAGAGCCAGTTCCTGATGACGTTTCTGAAAAGGTAATGAGTTTGTGAGTTTGAACTATACTTTTTATGGCTGTTATACTTGGGGAGATGGTGTGGAAATTAAGTATGAAGTATGTGTTTCACCATCAAAAGTTGTAACAATTCCTAATTAAGAGGAGAATCACCTACTGTTTCTGTGCAATTTTTGATTGTTGTGGTGTTTCGAGAGGACATTTTCTTTCATAGTCTAGTAAAATCTTTTGCAGACTTCTAGCTTCTCACTTAATTAAAAGCAATACTTGTCATTTGGCTATCAGTCTTTCAATTTCTACTTTAGCTTCCTTGATTTCCAAACAGTCTTCTGTAGTTTATGCTACTTTGGAATTGGAAAGGTGCCAAAGATTGTATTTTAAATTGCTTAAGAATGTACTGTGTATTAAACAGTAAGATTAGGAATGCCACAGTTCATACTCATATATTTTTGATGCAGAAATATAATAAAGAAAATTCTAAACAAACTTATTTTAGCATGTGAGGCAAGACGTTCAGGCTGTTACAGGGAAGATCATATGTAAGACTGTTTTCTGGGAGAGTATTTTCTTTCTCTTAGTATTAAAGCTGGGCCATCAAAATTTCAGTAATCAGTTTGAGCATGAAAAATTCTAGATTTTGAGGAACTGAAACAATTCACAGAATCAGAGTTTGGCTAATTGTACTAATGTTAAAAATTCAGGATATACTAATGTTTTGGCTCATAGCATACAAAAATTCCACTTTTTTAGTTTTTTTAAATGTTCCATTTTGGATGAGGAAATAAGAAGCATAAAATTTTTGTTACACTTGCTTTGCTTTGTAAGACAACTTATTTCAAAACTATCCTACACTTAAGCAAGAAAGAAAAAAGTAGTTTCAAAGGTTAGATACCCTAAACCCGAAATGTGTTCAGTTGACCTGAAATTAACATTTTAGCTGTAACTGAGAATTTTGATGTGTGTGAATTGTTTTTTCTTAGTCTGAAAAACAAAAACACACCCACAGCAACAAGATTATTTACCCAGCTCTGATTAGAACTGCCCCTTTAAATTTGACATGGTGGAGGTATGTAATATGTGCCATTGTTTTGAAATCTGTAAAGCTGCATCTGCTGTTTGCAAATGTTGTAGATTAGCACTGCCTCTGAAAGAAGCAGTTCTGCTCTCCACAGGCCACTAGTTCCCACTACCTCTGACGTGCTAGAACAGCCATTTGAGTGCCTTTATGACCAGAATCTGAACCCAGGATAGAAGTAAACAAGAAAAGAATTTTATCCTGAGTCACTGTGATTCAGTGCACTGCATAGCTGCACAAACCCTTTAGCTTGACCGTAGCGGGGCTGAGGTGAGGAATAGTTGTTGGATGTGGACAGAGGCCAGGACTACTTCTTGAGACAGTAGTGCTCAGTTACACTGGGCCAAGGAAATTATGACTTAAAACCAATGACACAAACCAAAGACAGTAATATCTATCTGTTATATTTTATACCAGATATTTATAAAACTTCCCATTAGTGTTCCAGATATTTTTTGTTGAAACTGGAATTAAATAGAGTACTATTTCTTTTCATAATTTATCTTCTGTCTCTAATCAGCAGAATGGCCAAAGAAGTGGTTAAAAAAAATGCAGTACCCATGAGAGACACAATAGTTTGTCTACATATAGTAATTTAAGAAATGCCTTTAGCATTACCCTTATTTGATTTTAGTATTTTCAATTAAGCAAACCACTGAGAGAATTTTTATTTTCTTTAGTCTCTGCCTCAACAGCATTTAAATCCAGCATATGAAGACGCATGGAGCAGCAGTGATGATGAAGGCTGAATTTCAATTATGTGCTGATATAAAATTGATATTCAGGCACTGCATTCACAGACTTTATCTACAGAATTGGATATTGTCAGATGTATTACGACTGGATTTTTGGTACAGTTCTGTTAGAGCAAGGTCTTTCAGAAATAAGTTTCCACTGTTCTGTGTGTTCTTTCTTCACTGTTACAGTTAAATCTAAAGGATTACTTTTTCATACTTACTGACTTCTATACTTATCCTTATGCATTGGTATACTTTATTCAGTGTTGAACAGCTCATAAAGGAAAAAAAAAAGCTCTTGGGACCAGTTAATACTGCATTGTTTCTGGTATCACTAAACATAAGGAGATAATCCTTTCGTTTCCAAGAGACACAATACAGAGGATTTTGCCTGAAGGAGGACCAGCTCAGGAATACTTCCAGCTTATTTTTATCAATGTCTAGATGGTGCAGACTGTGTCCATTTTCAAGGGCTTATGTGCCATGGGAGTCAACAGGATTTTGTGCCTGTTCTTTTGCATTTTCAGTTTTGCATAAGTTTCTCCATAAATGCAGTCTTTGGTTCAGAAAGAGGTATAGCTGGGGTCATCCATTCCAGCATTTATATGGTGACCTCATCAACTAGTATCTGAATCTCTCCCAGAAAGTTAGGAGTAGAAACAAGTTTAATTAGAGGTTTTGTTGCTCCTGTTAGCAGGTTTTTAAGCTCAATTTTCTACGTATGAATCTCTCATACTTCCCTAGCCAGTGTGAAGAACTCCTGGACAGAAACAGGCATGAGGTACAGTACAAGGCAGAGACTGGATCACATTTCAAGTTCGAAACATTAATGTAGTGCTTCAAAACTGTTTTCATCTGAATTTGTAGTCCTAATGCTTGCTGTGTTTTGAAAGGAAGGAGCTTTGTGGGGTTATTGTGTCATCTCAATCACTAGTTTGTGCTTCAGACATAGTGTAGTCACCAAGCTGAAAGCCAAGTTAGAGGTTCCCATCAGATTTAGATGCAGCTCCATAAAGGAAAAATTCCTTCCAAAGCAGAGTAGATATTAAGACCACAAATTCAGACAAAATGAAAAAATATTGTACAAATAAATGAAAGATGATAATTTAATCTTTGTATAATGTGTATTATTTCTATGATTAGTATGCATTTTAGAATTAATTCACTGTGCTTCTGTATTTTAGTATTTATACAAGATATGGGCTGTCTGTTTCTATATGAATCTAGAGTCTAGTATTGTAAAATGATACAAAGCGAGGAGTGGGCATATCAAGGGAGTGTTGTGATTAAACAAGCTTCATATGTAGTGCATATAGTGGGGAGAGACCCACTATTAAGTGGATAGCTGCAGGGTGGAAGACTTCCAGAAGTTTCAGCTGAAGTTAAGGACCAGCCTGACACTGTTACTTTACAGGAATACACAAGAGATTTTTCTATTTTTTTTTTTTTTCAAATGATAGTTTTCATTACCAATGGTGGCTGTTCCTTCTAGAACTGGAAAAACTGGGGAACAAATTTGAAGAAGGATTACACATTTTGATTTTTGTCTTGAAGAGGATGACTTTTTTGCATGTTATAGTTGTGCATATCATTTCTATATGCCAACTACAGTGCATGTATTTGGTATTTGAATTTCTAAAAATGTGCTCCGTAAATCATAGAGGTAGTTATCCAAGAGTAAATGCATTATTTTTTTTTCAATCAGTTTTCAGTTATCTGTAATGTGACTATAAATGGTGTTGATTTTAAAACAATCAAAAAGCCACCAAAAAAGCCACCAGCCCTGTGGTGGTCTGGGAACGTTATATAAAATGGGAGCAGTAGAAAAATTACATTTATTAGAAAAGGTAGGAAATCATAACAGTTAAACCCATCAACAAGAATGTTGTATTAATTCTCCTGTTTTTTGGAATGGCCTTTCTCATGAGGTTTTTTTTCCTGTGCTTTGAGTACACAATCATTGACATTGAAAGGGACCACTGGAGATAATCTAGTCCAACCTCCCTGCTTAAAACACGGTCACCTAAAGCAGGTTGCTCAGGCTTGTGTCCAGTCGGGCTTTGAGTATCTCTACGGCCTACAAACCTGTTCCAATGTTTGAACATTCTTAGAGTAAAAGTTTCTTCTTAGATTTAAATGGAATTTTCTGTATTTCAATTTGCACCCATTGCATCTTGCCCTGTTGTTGAATATGCTGAGAAGAGTCTGACTTCCTCTTCTTTCCTGTCCCTTTCTCTGGCTCCATCAGATATTTCTATGCATTGGTGAGCCTTTTCTTCTCCAGGCAGAACAGTCCAAGCTCTTTCAGCCTTTCCTCATAGGAAGAATCACCTCCCTCAGCCTGCTGACAGCACTCTTGCTAATGCAACCCAGGATGCTGTTGGCCACCTTTGCTGCAAGGGCACATTGCTGGCTTGTAGTCACTTTAGTGTCCACCAGGAGTGCTGGGTCCTTTTCCACAAAGCTGCTTTCCAGCAGGTTAGTCCCTGGCCTCTTCTGGTCCCTGGGCTTTTTCCTCCCTGGGTGCAGCATTTGGCATTTGCCTTTATGGAACATCATGAGATTCCTGTTTGCCTATTTCTCCAGTCTGTTGAGGTCCCTTTGAATGCTGGCAGCACAACAATCTGGTGTATCAAGCACTTCTCCTGGTCTTGTATCATCTGCAAACTTGCTGAAGGCACATTCTATTCTATCATCAGGGTCATTAATGAAGATGTTCAATGGGACTGGATCCAGTATTGACCCCTGGGCAATACCACTAGTGGCTGGCCTCCAACTGGACTTTGTGCCACTGATTGCAACCCTCTGGGCATGGCCCTTCAGCCAGTTTTTGATCTCACTGTCTCCTTATCTAGTCTGTAATTTATCAGCTTATCTATAAGAGTGTTTTGGAAGATGTGTCAGGAGCCTTGCTAAAGTAAAGATAGACATCATCCGCTGTTCTCCACTCATCCACCAAGCAAGATACTGTGTTGCAGAAGACTATTGGGTTGGTCAGGCATGATCTTTCCTTCATAAATCTATGCTGACTGCTACCTTCTTGTCCTTTATGTGTCTGGAAGTGGTTTCCAGGATTACTTGCTCCATCACCTTCCCAGAGATGGAGGTGAGGTTGGCTAACCTGTATTTTCTGGATCTTCCTTCTTGAAGACATGGGTGACCTTGGCTTTCTTCCAATCCTCATAAACCTCTCCTGCTCACCATGACCTTTCCAAGACAATTGAGTGTGGTCTTGCAGTGACATCAGCCAGTTGTGGGTGCATCCAGTCAAGCACCATGGATTTGTGTGTGTCCAGCTTGTGTAAGTGTTCCCTAACTGATCCTCCTTCACTAGTGGTATGCCTTCTTTGCTCCAGACTTTCTAGTGTTCTCAGGGATGTGGGGTTGCTAAAGTCCAGTCTTACCACTAAAGACCATGGTGAAGCAGCATTGAATACCTCAGCCTTTTCTGTGTCCTTTGTCCCCAGTTCCCCTGCCCTATTTAGCAGTGGGCCCACATTTTCCCTAATCTTCCTTTTGCTACTGATATACCTGTAGATTTTAGTTTTGCTTTTCATATTCCTCACCAGATTTAACTCTAGATGGGTTTTGGCTTTCCTAACCATTATCTGTGCATGCTAAGACAGTTTCTCTGTATTCTTCCCTGTTTCCACCTCTTGTATGCTTCCTTTTTGCATCTTTAATTTTGTCAGGAGCTCCTTTTTCATGCATGCAGACATCCCTCCACCTTTGCTCTATTTCCTGCATGTGGGGATGGACTGTCCTTGAAACTCAACCAGCTCTCCTTGACCCTCCTTCTCATCAGGGCCATATCCCATGGAATTCTTCCAGACAGAACCCTGAATAGGGATCTATCTGGAAATGCGGAAACTTTCCTCTATACTTTTATGGGGCTCATTTTCATACTGTTGCTGGATAACTTTTTGATATCAGTTTTGCTAAGTTGCACCATGAATACACAATGTGGGATTCAGCTCAGGAGGAGGTGGGCTGGGGATTATTTGCCAAAGTATCTGTCCACCCAGACACCTTTTGGTTGAGTGTCTGAAGCTGTCCCAAACAGTTGAAAATAGAAATTAGTTGCCTTGGGGGCTTATTGCTCCTACTAACAGCTAGTATCTTCTACACAGGAATCTTTCCAAATTCTCTTCTGGTTGATGATGTTGTTATTATCTTTCTTGACTGTTGTTCTCTGCTGGAAGGACAGGTGTTTTCTGATGAGGGAAATTAAAAGCATCTGTGTCTCATCTGGGCAAGAATCCAGGACATTGTACAATCCAGCACCTGCAAGCCTTCCATATAATGGTAGTAGCTGTTAGGTGGTGTTTAGTTTGTGAGGTTTGAAACCTCTTGGTACTAGCCAGTATCTCAAACACCAATTTCTGTGGAAATTCTACTTTGAATAGTGGCATATATGTTATGATTTCCTTCAGTACTTCTAGTTTTCTGTAGATGTGGTAAATTTTTTTTTTCTAGAAAAAAAGATTATTTTTATTTTATTTCTACTGCATTCTTATGGTGGCTGTACTTAATTACTAATTAGAGTGTTGGTAACTTCAAAACAAAAAATTTTAAAGGATGGTATGTTGTATTACTTTTCACTGGAAAGAACCAAGTACTAAGCCAACAGTGTCAGTTGCAACTGTGCATTTCTTGCTTGTGTGTCAGTTAAATGTGACAATTGACTCTGAGTCTTCCCCTTCATTTATGCCTATTCTGTTTCTGTACTTACACCATGTGTTTTTATAGTATCAGAGCTTTTTCAGAACCAGAAGTGCAGCAAGCGGGGTGGTATAGACTTAATTGCACTTCCCATCCTTAATGTCAATCAGGAAGAAACCACATTTGAAAATCCCATCAGGTGTCAAAAGGGGTGCTGTATTCATGTTGAAATAAAGTTATGCACTTGAGAGGCAACTAGCTGATAGCTGGATTCTAAGTTCCTGTTAAAAACAGTAAGAAAGTTAAAGACTTTAAAGAGAGCTTTAACTGGAATGGACTGCACCCTTATTGCAGTAGTGGTACTAGGATTTAGTAGTCATACTCTGCATCAGAATATGTAGAGAGGTGCTTTCATCTTTTCAGGCCGTTCTGGGTATTGACTGTTGCTTAGAAGAGTTGCTTTGCCTGCCAAGGCAGAGATTTTTATTTGAGCTTGATACAGCAGGTAGCAAAAGAGGGAAAATAATTTATTTGTTCTTGCAAGAGATCAAAGAATTTCCTTTCCCTTCTAGCCTAAGGAAACAATGGAGGTGGCAGTCAGTCTGAACCAGCCTAGGTGAAGAAATCCAGAGAGCCTAAGACAAGCCTCCTTCAACTTGAGTGAAAGTTGAGTTCTGTAGAGACAGTAGGATAGGACTCTGATTACTTATGTATAGGTTATGATGCTCAGAAAGAATCTGGTATTGAGACATCCAAGCAAAAACCTGGTTCTTTTTTCCTTCCTGTACCCAGATCTAGAAGAAAGTATTAGCACGTGAGAGTTTAAATATGGTTAATTCCCAAGTATTGGGAAGAACAAGTTAACACCATGTGGTTAACTCCCTTTGCCCTTTTCTGTGTCCCCAATATACGTACTTTTACAGGCAGGCTGACAAGACTGAAAATGTAGGGATTTGTTTGCCGCTTTTTTTTTTTTTCTTTGTTTGAATTTGTAGTCAGGCCAGGCTTCTCACTGTACAAGACATCTGTTTGGTTGGTTGGTTTTTTTTCATCAAGAATGAGTGCCTCATATGCTCAGTCAGCTTAGGGCCCAGAATTTAAGACCCCTCTCATTGTAAAGCTGAAAACCTCTTAGATTTGACATCAATAGAATTGACTGTTATTTTTTTTTCCCTTATGTTTACCCTTGTGTTACAGTCCTTATCCTACCTTGAATGGAGATACAGAGATATATATGTATACACACACACACACATATGCACACAAGATATAAATATATTTTAAATACTACTGCTTTGGCACCGTTGGAGGATAGTTCTTGGTTTTCTTCCTACCTCATTTTTTAATGCAGTTAAAAGTCTAATGCATACAGTTGAGAATGGTAAGCTCTTCAGTGCACATTGGCCTAGGATCTGCCACAATGAATGGGTAAGCCTACTGTTAGCTTAGTACAAGTAAAGTTTGCGATACATAGTCCAGTTATGGGCATATCAGTTAAACCACGGGAACTGTCCAGAAATGTCTTTTTGGCACATAGAACATAGGAACTAATATGGTTAAAGTAGTCCATAAAGAAAGAGAGCTTGAGTATTGGCCATGTGCAGGCAGTATATTGGTTTTAGTGGACAGCAGTTAATGCTTATAATACCCAACTAAACGAAAGTATGTAAACCATATCAATAAAGTCCTTTGGTGTGGTTAAAGCTGAGTTATGAAATGGGCATGCCTTCTTCCATCCTCCCCTTGTTTTTGTTTTCTTTTAGTCTATTTTATAAAAACAGTGGGAATGGAGGATATAATGGGATGACTGAGTGGCCAGGAATTCAGGCAGGTGCATAACTATTCCACACAACTTCACCCTTCTAATCATATCTGTGTGCTGTGTAGTCAGCCTTATCCACCAGCCCACACGTTCTGCCCAGATGACAGCTAACCAATGTCATCCTCCATGCTGGCAACCCTTAACCACTCCCAATCCTGCCAAATTCCACCAAGCCCAAGAGACTGGAAAAAAATATTTGGGACTATTAAGGCAGTTTTCTATTTACATACAAAAGAACTTTTTAATTGCATAGGCATACAGCTTTGTCTTAATTTTAATTTTATCACCATTTGCTTTCAAATTAAGGTAGGAAGAAACCAGGATATTTTTAGTTAAGCATTTTAGCTTAACTTAGTGACTTTCAGTCACTGAGGTCTCTACACTTGGAAGATTACCAATGCACCCTTTTCTTGCACCTACGGGACAGAGATGCATCTGCAATCCTAAACAGGTTTTATAGGAAATTTCCTCACGCCAAATTGGAGATTAAAATCAGCAGTTTAAATCAGTCCAACCAATTATTTTTACAGCCATATGTTTGTAATCTAGAGTAACATGTTTAAGCAAGAATGGGCTAATTTATTCAGCAACAAAAATAATATGCCTTTGTTTAATACAAAATAGATTTATGTGGGGGGCAGAGAAAGGGGGAGTTATTAAAACATTGTATTTGCTCTTCTCAGCAGCCACATTTGAAAGATACTGGGCATTTTCCTTTTCTATTGACTGCAAAGCATTTAACAGGATACTTGCTTTATTGTAGTTACAGGTCTTAGCCTCCAACAGAATTATTAAAACATTCTAAGAAAATTTGGTATCATATTTTTAGAAAAGTTAGTTCAAAAAACGTAGTCATAATAAATGAAGAAGTGTATTATGCTGTTGCTGGAGATCATTGGTAAGAATAAACTTACATTTGGTAGCCAGCCAGTTCCATTTAAAATTTAAAGTTCATTCTTGATCCTCTCTGTTGGTAGTTCAGGATGGCCTCTGAAGGAACTGTAGCTATTAATGCTTGCATGCAATGTTTTACTTTCATCCACACAAGTATATCTTGGTCTGTATGGTGGGTCTTTAATCTGTCAGTACCATTTTAGAAAGGGGGGTAGCCTAGGAAAAAGAAAGAGTAAAAAGATAATCCTTTTCTCTAACTTAGGGGTACGTCCGTTCTGCAGGCAGCAATGTAATACAGAGATGTTAACCGTAGCTTATGTGAGCAGCTCCACCACAGGCTAATGTACTTTGCTGGGATGCTGCATCAGTTCGCCTATATAGAGCTTAATACTGTCATGGCTAGACTACTTTGTTACTCTGTTAATATGCTTCTTTCCTAATTTCTGTAGATATGCTGTGTCGACAGGGCACAATGAATGCAGCATTTTGGGGAGCTCATATTTGCTGTGATAGAAGATATACCAAATAGTAGGTGTATGGTAAGAATATCAAGTTCTCACGTTTTGTGGCAGTGAGTAGGGAGTGTCTCGTGTTGCTCAACAGTTAATTACTGTTGCTATCACCTCCTACACTGTTCTGTAACACCTCAGGAAATCAGCTGATTACAATTCTCATGCTAGCAAACATGAAAAAAAAACGTTTGGGGACTTTATAAAATAGTAGATTTGAATGAAGCTCTTTTGCCCATTACTAGTTCTTCCACGTGGAGTATATGGCCCAGAGAATATATTTTTGTACCTGAATCATATCTTGTGAGGCCTATGTGAGTTGAAGCTAAGTATCTTAAGGATCTGATGTTGTTCTGTCATTTTGCACTGCCAGTAGTGCAACAGGAGCCTTATACTGAGCATTTCTTCTGCACATCTTCTGTGGGAAATGGTGACATTTGGCACTTACTTGGAGTGTATTGCACATTCTCAGGGTAGTGCATAAATTATTTCCCAAGGAAAAAAAGTACATCTCTAGAGTTGCTTAGAACTTTGCCATGTGAATGCTATCCATCATTGTTTATAAAGAAAGTTTCCAGAACATTTAATCATTTTGCAGACAGCTAATATACCTGAGGGCCTAAATGAATGTTTGAAACAGCTGCTTCATCCTGTTCTGCCACTATGGATAACTATTAAAGTTTAGGTTGACTAATTAAGTATATCAAAGTAATTTAAATAACATTCAGTGATGGGCTACTCTATTAAATGTAGATACCTGTGAGACATGCAGAACTCTGGGGTATAAGAATTATATGGCTGCTTAGCAGAATTCCCCTGTGTGGGATTATAGGTGTCAGTACTTCAGGAGGCTTGCTCTGTGTGCCCTAAACATGTGTAAGGTCTCACTGGTACATCTTATATCAGGAGGAAGGCCTATTATATATTCCAGTGGCTTTGAAAACTGTGCCAGCAGATTTTTCCCTGCCAGCTAGATGAAAAGTGATGCAAGTCAAAGGGTGGAAAGTGGTCCGGGGCTTCACAAGACTGCTCAAGCATCAAGCTTGACAGGCACAAGAAAAATGAAGATAGATTGTTGTGGTTTAACCCCAGCTGGCAACTAAGTACCACACAGCTGCTCCCTCACTCTCCCTGCCTCAGCAGGATGGGGAGATGAGAATTGGAAGAGTAGCAATGGAAAAACTCTTGGATTGAGATAAGGACAGTTTAATAACTGAAATAATACATTATTATAATAATAAATGTAATGAAAAGGAAAATAACAAAGATAACTAAAATCCAAGAAAGACAAGTGATATAGATGAAAACAATTGCTCACCACCAACTGACTGATGCCCAGCCAGTCCCTGAGCAGCAGCCGCCCCACCAGCCTTCCCCCAGTTTTATTGCTGAGCATGGCGTCATACGGTCTGGAATATCCCTGTGGTCAGTTCAGCTGTCCCGGCTGTGTCCCCTCCCAACCTCTTGTTCCCCCCCCCCCCCCACTGGTGGGGTGGTGTGAGAAGCAGAAAAGGCCTTGACTCTGGATAAGCACTGCTCAGCAGTGACAAAAACATCCCTGAGTTATCAACACCATCTCCAGCACAAATCCAAAACATAGCCCCATACTAGCTACTACGAAGGAAATTAACTCTACACCAACCAAACCCAGCACATAGAGAAAGGAAACAAAGGAGCCGTTCAATTTTATAGAAGGAAAGGTAGAGCCCTACTTGTGCCCCAAGATGCACAGGGTGTGCACGTTTGACAATCCTCTATGCTGCAGTGGTGCATCGCCAAGGCCAGTGCTCAATTCTGTGGCGCCCTGATCTCCCAAACCCTGAGCTCAAGGTCCTGCTCCTCGTGGGCCAGTGCGTGGGAGCCGTGAAAGCAGTGCTTTTCACACTGCTCCGTCTTCCCTCCATCTTCATTGCTTTACCTAGGGTCAATTAAATACGTATCTTTCATGGTTCCCAACTCCTGCCTCCTCTCTCCCCAGCAGGCGGTTCATAATCATTGCTGTTAATTTGCTTCTCCTTTCTCTGCTGCACACAGCCACGCCCACACACAGCTCTTTTCACTTTTCTTTCTCTTCAATAAATCACTTTTCTTTCTCTTCAATAAATTTCATAATTCTTATCTAGCCTGTCTCCATAAGCTTCATTCATTTACTCTTCCAGCAACTATCTCCACCCTTTTTACTACCTTACCCCAAGCTGGTCTACCCAGGTTGTAACTTTTCACTCTTAGCAGATTTCAAGTTTAGAAAATGAGTCAGATATTTATTTATTTATGGTTACCTCTTAAATATTCATGAGATGTTTCTGCATTGTGCTTTCAGCTGCATCCCATGCTGTCCCATTGTCATGGGTGTTCAGGCCATCATTAACCCAGACAATGGACAACTGCCATAGCTGACAAACATTAGACCTTGCTTCTTTTGCAGGATCACATCATCCACTCCTCTTCCTTTCTCATGTCCTAAAGCTTTAACCCCTTCTTTGTGTCAGTACTCACATCACTCGATACTATAACACAGGTATATTAAACATATGAATGATTTAATACAGGAGGTAAACCTTCATCTGACATTAGCAGAAAAACAAAACAGTGTTTATTACATCTGTGGGTGTATTCTAAATTATTACCGGGTAATTAGCTAAGAAATACAGGGGATATCTAAGGTACATTGCATTACAGTGCCTTGACAGAGATGCTTAACTTTGTTAAAAGCTGTTCTCAAAACTGCTTTGAGGAAAATAACAGTTCTCCCAAATCTTATAAAATCTGAGCTCATGCTGCACAAAACAGAGAAGATTTGCTTGACTGGACGCTGCAGAAATCTGCAAGTAAGTAGATATTCTGCATTATTCCAAATCCACCCAATGTTATCCCGCTCAGAGCTATCACCTATTCAAGAAGACAAAGGTGTTACCAGAGATGACAAAGTCAGGGACAGTCAGCAGAAAGTGGCCTGTTTGTGCCTCCACCACCTCTGCCTGCCTGGTCTACACAACAGCAGCCACCAGCGTCTGCAGCGTTTGAGCCCCTCAGCGCTATTCAGTTAAAGACAAGCCAAACTGGCACAGGGATGTCCTTGGCAATTGGGTGAGAGAGTTCAAAATGGTTAAAATTAACTTTGCCTCACCTCTCCTCAGGTGGCGAGAAGGAAAGCCCTGCCACAGAACTGGATTGCTTCTTTACTTTCCATGCATGAAAATCCTGCTATGTTTTGGCAAAATCTTAACAACAAATCCAGCATAATGGAAGGAGTTTGTAGGGAAACTCCCCTGCTTTGTCTACTCAGGTTATTTCTTTCCTGTTTTTCTGTCTCATCCATCTCCCTTTTATATTACTTAGACCATTCTCATCCTCCCCACCTTTCTTTGTAGCCTGTTTGGAAAAACAAGGTGTTTTCTTAGGAGCTCTAATCTAAAAGCCTTTTAACTGTTAAAGATTAACCATTAAAGCATCTGTGGAAAAGCACACATTTCCCTGACACTTGATTCCAGACGGCAGCATTCTGAAACTCAGCTATTGGTAATGCTTCAACAGCTTGTTCACGCTTAACAGGTTGATAGGAAGACAAGCTCAGATCCTATGTGGAAAATACACAAATGCAGGTTAATATCGTATGCCTGGGTGGGGGGCCACAAACGCCTCTAACTGAGAGCAAGCAAGTAAGAACCTGTCTTTCAGTGGCACAATTTTGGGGAGATTTTGATTCTGAGAGTGGCTCGGGCACTTTCAGAGTTGGAGCGAGGAGGGCTGCACATGTGCCCGTGCACAGAGGAAGAAGGGTGAATGCAGCAAATCAGGCCCAGGTGGGGGACATCAAACAAAAAAAGGGCTGCTTAGAGAGGATGATGTGCATGTGCAGCTGGAAAAGCAAAGCTCTGAATTTACTGTTTCAGAGCACACAACATGCTTCAGATAAGAAAACTCACTGCTATGGCACTGGTAGGAGTTTTCCAAAAGGTATCTACACTCATGTTGAATTTGGGGGCCAAACATGGTCTAAATGCTCAAAACTCAACAACTTCACTCAGATTTCCCTACAAGATTAACCAATGTTTGGATCTTCCCTTTAAACAAGGTGATCAAAAGCAGTTTCGAGTGTCAGTGAGACGTTTCCTACACAGCATTTTGCATAGTCCCTTTTTAGTGATATTGAAATATTTGTTTCTGCCTCACCATAAAGTCATGGTAGAAGCCATTTCACCATTTAGACTGAATTAGCTAAACTCTTTTTAAAGAAAGACTGTAAGGCAGACTAGACTGTGAAATTTGTTTGGTTTTAGGAATTTCAGTGAAATTTCAAATGGCTTTTCAATTTCTACCTTAAAAATAAAAGTAATTAGTTTTATTATAAATTCATTTGTGATTTGGAAACATCTAGATCCTCTAGCAGAATCAAAGACCAAACATCCTAGGACAAGAACTAATGCAACAACCAAAAAGAGAGTGGGAGAAAGGGAATTATGTTGGCTTTTCTCAATTATTTATTTTTTATTGGGTTGTTGTTGTTGTTGTTGTTATTACATTAACTGATAGTATGTACGATGATTTACTTCAGTATCCTCTGCAATTTGCAGAATTGTAGACCAGAAAGATTAGGGGGCATGTCCTGATAAAGAGCACTAATTTCTGTATGGCTTCATATATGAAAATACTGCCACCAGAAGAAACAAAGATGCTTGGACGTATCTTCTTTTTCCTCACCTTCAATATATGACGAAGAGACAAGCTGCTTTAAAAATGGTAAGAGAGAATAGTAAGCCATAGTAAGTAATTCAGTCCTTTCTTTGTGTCACAATGACATTATATCTGCTGAGAGAGATTGCAGCTGCATTCATACGTATGAGCTTCTGTAGCCTTTGAGATTTTTTATGTATGTAGAACTCATTATAAAGACCAAGATCAAGCCAAGAGCAGCCTGGAAGACAAGAGCCTGAAATGTCTCTGAAAACCTTGACATACGTTTAAATTTCCATTCCGTCCTCTTACTGCATCTCTCAGTAGAAAAGGTGAGCACAATAAATGTAATAGCGGTTTACCTCAACCACAGTAAGTCTCTGGAGAAGACAGTAGTTGTCAGGAAGGAAAAAGAGTGGGGAGAAAGTTTCAGAGTATTCTTTAGAAATACTTGAGAAGCCATGTTAGAATCAGAATAAAAGACCGGCAGGCTCAGTTAATAGTTTTCTACTATTCAGTGGTTAAGCTTTGAAGAGAAACTGTTGGCTTCTAAGAACACAGAATTCTTCCTATGCTCTAAAAATTATCATTTTATGTGTTTGTGGGTGTCACAGGCACAGAGAAAACAGTACCTCAGGTGCAAAACTCGTCTGTGAATGTAGGTCTTGCAAACTTCACTGAAGATTTAGTCCCAAAAATTTCTTCAGCTGAAGAACATCAGATTATGTATTATTCCATTGTGACATGCTGTAAACTAATGCAGAAGTAACAGTTCATGGAAGAGTAACAACCAAGGAAGTGTAAGCTTTTTTTTGAAACACTGGGATTTTTAAATAAGATTCAACACGCTGTAAAGAGTTGCATTAATCTCAGCCAGTCTTTGTTTGAGCTGTTCTTATAACTCATTACTTTGCCTGTGGCTACTCTAGAGTAAGTGTAAAGGCATGTCAAAATGGGTGGAGATAGGAAAACAAGTACACTTAAAATGATTTTTTTCTCAGCTCCCACCTAAGATTCAAATAATGCTCTGCCATCTGATAGGAAGCCACATTCCCACTTCCACCTTTTACTCTTGACCTATTTAAATTCTCAGCCCCAACAGTAAAGAAATAGGAGGAGTGAAAGAATGACAGCACCTACTACAAAGCGCGCTGTTAAGACATAATGCTGTTTCATGCAGTTGCCTAATATGTTCCCAGATGCAGTTGTTGAAGATGACAGGAGTCTGCCTGGGAGGGTGTCCTCAGTGGGCCTACAGGCTCCGGACATACCCTGTAGCAACAACATACCCTGTTGCATTTAAAGTCTCTCACTGGCAAGTCCAATTTCTCAGCTAGAATAGGAAGATAGCAACAGTGATCTTTTTTGCAAGAAACCATTTGGTTCACTGAATTCAGACTAAACGGTTCACTAGTTTTGTTTGGTGGGTTTTTCTCCACCTTCGTTCCATACTGGCCTTAGACTCCTTCACAGAACATTTCAGATTTCATGGCAGATTCTCTGAGACAGAATGTGTTTTTCCAGTCACATTACTATTCATATCTTTAAGCCTTGCCTTGAGACTCGCTGATAGCTCTGCTGCCCTCCTTTAAAAATGTAAAGAAGGCATTTTTATCTGCAAAAACTCATTGTTCTGAACTGTTGCAAGTGACATTTATGATGAGTAGTACTAAAGGAATTTCAAGCACTTCATAAAAAAATCAGACTACTCAGCACATCACTGTAAGCATATCACATCTGTATGAGCAGTAGTGCTGCTTGTTAGTAGTGTCTACCCAAAAGACACTCTCATGGCTACCTGGAAGATCAAGGGAAGTATGGCAATGAAAATGCATCTGTGTTGGCCTGCAAAGGGGTGCGCGGGGGTTTTTCCATGAGACACTAATAAAGCCAGGCCAGTAAAATCCCCCAAAAGGAGGCAATGCCTAGCCCAATAACAGCCCAAGCAACTGTTCAATAACCTCATGGGGTCAGCTTCTCTCCTCTCTCCCTCACTCCTGCCATGGTGCCAATTAAGTACAGCTCAGCTTTGTCAGGCTCAGCAGTTTGAAGAGTGTTTACTCAGCCGTCAAGGAAGCTTTAGTTACTTGCTCTGAGTTTGCTGTTCCTGTGGTTATGCTACTACAGACACTTGAGCTGGAAAGAATAAAAGGAGTTCAGGTATGTTTATGTGAACTGTTGTGATAGTAATGTAAGTGTGTGTCCTTTAAAACGAGAACATTAATCACAAAGGGAAGGCATGTGTTGTCTTGCTGGTGCGTGGTGCTGGCTCAGGTACTTCCTGTGAAAATGTCAGACTTGATTGTAAAGGTTAAAGAAAAGAGGGATACAACAAGTAATGCTTTGAATAAAAGTTTCTGTTATATTCTAACACTGCTGCCTTTATCATGGAGGAAAAGATAGTGATGTGTATGCATGTCTGTGCTAGCTGGTCAGGAGCGTGTAGAAAGGATCAGAATTTTTTGTTTGGAGAGGGCTAGGGATAGACCTATGTAAGTGAAAGAGAACTGTTGAGCACAGCTTAGCTATTTGCACATGGGATTTTATTTTCACTTTGTTTTGTTGAAACCTTAAAACTTAAGATTGTGGGCTCTCTGCTACCCGTTGGAGAGAGAGTAAAAGGTACCAAAGAGAGAAGATGCAAGAAAGGAGTATATTCTTGATGCCTACTTTCATGGCATGAACTTGTCGGCTGAGAGGAAGAGGAAGACCATGGGCAGAACTGATCAAGAAAGGGTTTGAGGGTAAAGTTGTTTGTGTAACAACACTGTGAGTTGCAATCTGCATCATCCACTGCAGGCAGAGCACTGAAAGGACCAGCCTAGTGTAACAGAGCTGTGCTTTTCCAGGCTTTTGCACTAGGCAGATAGATAGCTGAACGGAGAGGCTCAGTGCAACAACTGCTGCACTTCTCACTGGGAAATTGTGATTTGCTGCAGCTTCAGGGTTAGGTGTTTAAATTAAGAAATACCAGAACTAGTTATTCATTCAACTTTTACTGCTCTTTCTTATGCCTATGCAGGATGATGGTTTATCACTTAATATTACTTTCAGCCATTCTTCTGGATCAAAATATACAATAACTCCAACTCTTGGCAAATTTTTGCTGATAAATATTACAGAGTTTATGAAAATTGTCTGAAGCAATGAACTTGCTCCAAATTCTCACTGACATAACTAAGACGGGGATCCACCATGCAGGGAAAGCTGTCAATAAGCAGAAAACTAAGGCTTGTTCAGCTGCTTTACTCTCTCAGCATTCTTCTTCTTCAGGGTGCAGCATATAGCCAGCATTTAGGGTCTTGATGGTTTTGGTTTTCTTTAGAAGGAAACTCTTGAGACAACTGGATATATTCTGTGGTAGGACGCTGTTTCCTTAAAAACAATGTTTCCCCCAAATAATAGGGGAAAAAGATCAAGCTGACAGCCTCCTTCTTCAGAAATCCAAGCCTGATTTCTGTAAGGATAGTGTCTCTATAAGAAATTGTTTCCTAGCTTACTCCGAAAGTTGTGTTTGTACACATTTCCCTTATTTCCTATCTCTCTTGCACAGTTTCAGATCATTATTTCTAGGGACTGGAAGATTGTAACCTGTCCTAGGAAAAAATATCTTTAAGATGCTGCAGGTTAGTCTTTGTAAAATCTTACCATGCCGCTATTTGATTTAACTGCTTTGATCAGTGTCTACCTCACTCCAAAGAGAAGCATAAATGGCCTTTCTACTGAGAGTGGCAGACAGTGCTTTCTCACTCTTCCAATTAAAACAGATCTGTGACTCTCCAGCGTTTTCCTCGTGACTGCCACCACTACTTTGCAGCACACCTGCAGCATCTGAACATGCACTGTGAGGCTGCAAGTGAGATGGGCTTTTGTGACTCTAATAGGTTATGGATATAACTGCAGACCTGCACAGTACATCCTTTCATAAAGGAAAGCCATTGCGTGTCCACATTTCTATATATAGAAGCATGATAATGGAAGATGTCATTAATAGCTTTTGCAAATATTTTGAGAAAAAAAAGTAGTGAAGAATTTTTTTGCTTTTGATTTGGGTGGGTTTTTTGTTTGTTTTCTAGGTTTTGTCATTTGTTTTTTTTGCTTAATTTCAAAAGCCTAATTTAAAATACCTGATCTGTGGTAGTACTATGGGTATGAGAGACCATTATTGAATGTAATATAGATTTCTGTTTGATTGATTGGTAATTCGCTTAGGAGATTTCTTTTCCAGGAATCATTGTCTCACAGGTCTTATATTGCCAGTGAAGAGGCTCAGTTTCAAAACCAACCTGTTATTGTGTGTAACCTAGCTATGACAACACAGTACAAACTACAAAGGCTCCTCCATCATGCCGCAAGATTCAAAATTTGTTGAAATTCCCAGCCTGTTCTTCTTAGCATCTTATCTAAAAATCAATCTAAATTAGCAAGTTCTTACACTTAATCGGTTGGTTTCATCTGAATTTATTGGAGCCCTTATTAGGAAAGTGGCAGTACTTATTTTAACCCATTTGAAACATATCTTGCCTACAGCTCCTTTTCTGAGTGTTTTGAAAAGCATGTCTACCGCAAGGCTATTTTTCCATGGTTTACATTTCCTTGAGCATGAATGGGTATCTTCAGTTTCAGAGTAATTTATTAATCTGTGGCCTGTGTATCGAGCACAGGTGACATTACTGTCACGGGGAGAACGGGGACAAAGATAGCCTGATTTGTCTGAAATCAGATGGGAATCCCAACCAGAGAAAGCTGTAAAGTATTCACAGAAATGGTGTGGCATACCTCTTTCCCTTTTGCTAATCTATTTCTTTCTTTTTATTTTCCTGCTCTTCTTCCCAATCCCACCTGCAGAAAGTTTTATAAAAATTAAAAAAAAAAAAAAAAGAAAAGAAAAAATCCATGAAAGACTTAGGTTTCCATAATGCATTGTTAAGTACATGTAGTGTGACCAAAAATCAATTTTGGAAAGTGATTTCTTGGTACAGTTTTATTGTAGTTTTGCATCCTGTGAGTACTGGCATATCTGTCAAGGCAGAATGGACTGTGGATTTGTTGTAATTAATGGTGAAGCTCCCTTTTCTGGTCCTTTGTTTTTGTTCACATCTCAGAGATCGACAGAGAAAGGAAAGAGAAGCTGCTTTGCTGTTAGCAAGGCTCTGCAATTTAGCAGCATTCATGGGAGTTCTTGTGGACTGGCATGAGAAATATGAGAAGAAACAGGAGAAAAAAATAGATGGTTGGTTTCTGAAGAGAGGGAGGTGGGTTTTCAATGGCTTCCTCAAAAGTTTTGTAGATCTCCATTTCTCACTGTCATAGTTGCCTAAGCCTTGGCTGTCTGAGTATTAAACAAATGAAACAACTGAAGGGCTCTGGACTGAGGGTCTGTTCTCACTCCTTGACACAGGTGTACCACCTTTGCAATGCATTCTCACAGTAAAAATGTCCGGAAACTGGCAAAAATAGTTGGAGCTCTTGCATGGACACTGAACATCGCAAATAGAACACTCTTTGACAGGCATCCCTGTCCCTTCTGCTCCAGGAACACGGCAGCCCATGAACTTCCAGAGCATGGTCTTTTCACTAGTGAGGGAATAGGAAATTATGTGAGAGATACAGCTGTTTGCACATCTCCGTGTCATCACATGCTGCCTGGATAAAGCAGCTGTCCCTTCTGTATTCAGACAAAATGCCATCAGCAGCTACTCTAGCTCACACCTGAGAAAGATCTTGCTCTTATCCTTGCAGATGTTGCGCAGGACATGGCATGCTGTGGTGCAAGACATGCACAGCTAAGTCTTCACTAGCACCAAAGAGTTTCCCTAGGCTACACTGGTTTATCTTCAGCTTGCCTAATTAACTCACTTGCTTCTAACAGCACAAAACAAACTTTAGATCAGATAATAATCCTCACTGATTACTCTGATTTAGAGGCAGTGTAGTTTGTACTAACAGCTTATTGTTATTGATCTTCCCAGAGCTCTGCATCCTTCTGGTGTATTTCACCATGATGTTCCTGCACCTGCCGATTTGGCCAGCTAAAGCTGATCAAGCACAGTGCAGGTATTCTGCAGAGTTAGCATTCACTTCTTTGTTGATTTTGTTTGGTTGGGTTGTTTTTTTATGATACATGTTAGAATGCTTTTGCAGTCGTGGAGCACTGCTCTCTAAAGGGAACTTATTTTTCCAGACATGTTTATGCACCCAGCTCATGTGTGATTATGGCATAATGTTGTGGCCAGGCACAAGAAACAGACCACACAACCCTCCAGCATCCTGAGAAGATTACTGCTTTCTTTAGCTTCGTCTGTGTGAACTCCTACAGAAAACATTTGCTCCCATCACTGTCAATAACATATACAGGTAAAATTTGACTTATGAATGATTTAGTGATAAATTTTGTACAACAAAACAGTTGGTAGATACCATCTGAATTAAAGTTCTCAGCTGTGAAAAGCTGTAAGATGTTGTGGGCTCCAGAACAGCCACTGTCTGCAGTATCATGGAATGTGCTTTGAGTGTTCATTCACTGGTTATCCACACTGCACAACAAGCATTTAAATCTTCACATTTATATATTTTTCAACTGGAGATTATATTCACAGTGTTAGTGAGGTTGGCTCTTTTTTTCACATATTGTTTTCAGAGATGGGACAGAATAAGATGAAAAATCTGGTGATGCAAGGTTATGGGTTTTGGGAATAGGCTGGCCAAGTATGTTGGCTTTGGTTTTCTCATTACATTCAGTAAGGCTTCTTTGCCTGACTGCAATGTACTTTTTGCAGGTGATTTACTTCTCCTTCCTGGTATAGATTGAGTTGCAGCCTGCATTTAAGCAGTACACTCTGAAGAGGTGTGTCACTACCAGGTTTCATTTGAGAAGCACAGTGTGTATGTAATAAACTGTATTATATAATGTCTGTGTGTGTATGCATTATAAGTACATTTATATATACAGTATGTTATGTATGTGTATATAATGTGTATGTACTATAATAATAAAATAATAAAATATAATACATAATAATAAAAAATATATATACATATATAATAGAATGTATATATATCACATATGTATGTCATATATATATGACACCATGACACTACCCCTGTTAAACACACCCTTGAAAGACATTTTTCATACACTTACAATTATTGCTTCTACTTTTGCAATAGCCATTTTTTCTACTTTTGGAGCACCTTCCTTCACTCCTGCCTAGCATCACGAGTTTCAGCTGTGTAATAGTAAAACAATTTTTTATGGTAAGGACCTAATGATTTTAATACTGTTACTTGAGATAGGTGGGTTTATATGGAAAGTTCCCTATCTGAATAGCTTTGTCACATTTGCAAGAATTTATCAAATTCACTATTGTTCAAATGGCAAAACTGGAGCTCAACTTGTGAGAGGTAAATGTGTAACTGTTGAAACAGAGCTGACTCGACAATGCTGCAGTAGCTTGCGGTGGGTTTGTGGTGTCAAGAGACCATGCAAAACCAGTAACAGCTACTCACTCCTGTACAGTTACCTGCAGTGTATTTCCACAGAGAGAGGGAGAAACCTCCTTGCACAACCCAGCTCAGCCATACATGGATGAGCAGGACTGTGTCATCTTCTCGCCTTGTGCCACAGCAAAATTGATGATACATGTCTGAGGAGGAATTTCTCTGCCATTTGGAAACTGCTTCTGGAAGGTCACTGCCAGCATTACACAAGGACCCATGCATGGCTCTCCAGAACAGATGTAGGCAGAGAAATGTTCAGAAATGCCCCAGCTACTCAAAGGACACTGTTCTGGCTCAGAGGATTAGGTAGAAAAAGCAATTTTTTTCTGCAATAAGCAGTAAGCAAAGTCTGAAAGTAACTCCAGCTGGAAAACGAGAAGGGCCACGGAGGGCCCTTTTGTTTCCAGTCCAGCTGCCTAACACAGCAACATGCTGTGCTGCTACAGCTGTGGGATGCAGGCCACTTGCAACAGAGTCTGCCTGGGACAGGTTTGGCAGTTGTGACTCAGAACACCAGTGCAGGTGCACAGGCAAACCAGATGTTCTCCAGGAAACCAAAGCTTGCAAACAAGATTTGGGTTATGTTTGCATCTCTTCAAGATTGGTATGCAGATACCTGTTGGTGTTCTTTGGATGACTACCTTGCTTGGTTACAGCTCTTACTATTACAGCAAAAGCTCCCAACGCTGTTGGTGCACTAGGAAGTGGCTCCTGCGATTTTCCTGCTGATTTGAGGCTGATCAGCCCTCAAATACAGTCCTAGAGAGTACTTGTCTCTAAAAGACTCTTAAAACACAATCTCATCAACAGAATGACAGTCTAAACATCCTTTAGTCAGTGGAAGAGCAGCATCTGAGCTACCCGGATTCTGGTAAGGCAACAAAACAAGGAAAAGCACTGGTTAGCAGTATTCATGCCAAGCACAGTTCTTCATGCAGCGTAGACCAGGATTTAAGTCTTCAGTGCCTTGTAAAATCCGGAGAGCTGTCTCCAGTGTCTACATTCATTTCCCTCTTGCCCTGTTCTTTGATGGTGAATGCAGGGAACTTAAAAGATTACTTAAATTTACAGTAAATCTCATGTGCAGCTTTCACGGGCTAAGCACTGAGAAAACCTAGTTGCTGCTAGCTCCCTCTTTTACAATTTAAATGCCTCTAACTTCCTGTGTGTCTCTGCTTTGTGTGTGCAGGGCACAGCTATCTCCTTCATGCTGCCTTTCCCCTGCTGCATGTTAATCATTTACCTGCCATGAGCAGGTCAACCATTATTTCTGTCCTCTCCCAACCCTCACAGACTTGCTTTGATGATTCAAATTACCTTTGCTCCTGAAGTGCATGGAAGGCGAGGCCACTTACTCTCTTTATGGGGTTCCAAAGAGAGAAGGGCTGTTGTTGCTAAGAGAGTTGGCATCAAATGTGTTAGAGCTGTTAGCTTGCATCTGGTAATTGTTGTTATTTTTTTTCATTAATGACAACAGCCTTGCATTTTGAAGTCTACAGCTGACCTACTTACTTTTTATTGTTAGGCACCCCGGTGTCCCATTTTGTCTCAGCCAAGGCAGCCCTATCAGGCATGGCAAAATAGATATTACAACACACGAGGACTATTAGTTGCTTGCTGAGCCACAGAGCCGCATCCCTCTGGACAAGTCAAGACTTATTAGTCTTAAGGCTCCCAAGGGCTCTGTCTGAGCAGGGATGTGATGTTTCCTAAGGTCTGTTTGTAGTTTTTCTTGGCTAATGTCTTAGAAAAAATGGTTTTGAACCAAGAAATCAAAGAAAAGGTTCCAACTCCTGAAAATAAAGGGGGTGGGAGAATGGGGTGTTTTAATTTTGTTTAGTGATTTTCCCCTCCTAGGTGAGACATACAGTATTGCTCAATGGATTATCATATTTCTACATATCCCTTTTGGCCAAACCCAGTGATCTTATTAAGATGTCCTTTCAAAAGCCCCAGGATTTCCTCACCTGTCATAATCCTAAAAATTCCAATAGGAGCATGAAGCAAATCCAGAAAGTCAAGGTCCTCCTCCTCCTCCTCATCTCCAGCCTAATCAATAGCTTGGCGATGGGGAGTTTCTACAGGATCTCTGTGACAAGTTATGTTTCTCCACTCCCATCCCACTACCTGTTTCCCAGCCTCTCATTTCCACCCTCGTAACAAGCTTTCTATGCTGGTTCTGCCTCTTGCGGTCTCGAACTTCTGGTTTGAGCTTCTTGCTGTACTCCAACTCAGAGGCCCCCTCTGCACCTACACATTGACTAGGTATTTATTTCACAGCATCAGCTCGCAGTCCCTTCACCCTGTGCTTTTCCGCACATCATAAAAAGGAGTTTGCCTCTTTTCTTCAACCTGCCTTCCTACCCCGGCTCCTTGGTTTTGCCTTTTCTTCCGACTCAAGCTATCACCTCCGTGCTCCAAAAAGCTGTCATTTCTAGCCTTCTGTGGGCTAAAGCGACAAACTGAAAGGGAGCACCTACTTACACGCTAGCGATTCCCCGCCACCTTTCTGTGCGCCCCAGACTTCTCCAGGTGGGAGCCGCCGGGGCTCGCCGCCTTCACCCTGGAGAGCGTCTAAGAGAGGAGCGCGGCAGTCTTTCGGGGGTGAGGGCGTGCCCGCCCTAAAGCACTGAGCTAAAGCCGACCCCTTGCGCCCCGCTTTTTAAAACGAGGAATTATTGCGCCGTCCTAGCGTTGCCCCGAGTGACCCCGGGCTGCCGTCGGCCCCGGAGCCGTGTCCAGAAGCCGCCCCGCAATTCGCGCTTCCCGGCGCCGGCAGCAAGCGCTAGCGCGACGGAGACCTCGGGGCGTCTGCAGAAACCCCCGCACGCCGCAGCAGGCGCGGACCCCCATGGCTTTCCCCTACCCCGAGCCCCGGCACTCCGCCGGGCCCGGCCTCCTCCCCCCCCGGGCCGGGCCGGGCCGCTCGCCCGCCCCCGGGCAGCGATGTCAAAAGGGCTCCGGACCCCCCGCTCCGCCTCTAGGGAGGGGGCGGGGGACGCAGCGCCGGGGCCGGCGACCCCCCGCCCGCCCGGCCCTGCCGTGAGGACGGGCGGGGCCGGGGGCGGGGCCCGGGGCGGGCCCCGGGGCGGGCCCCGGCCCCGCCCTCCCTCCCGCCGGCCGCGCCGTCCCGTGCCGGCGCGCAGTTGCTGCCCGGCGGCTGCGGGAACAGGTGGGGCGGCGGCGGCGGCGGGAGCGGGAGACTCGGGAGCGCGGGGCGGGGGAGGCACCGGCGGCCCGACGCGTCGCTCCCGTCCTCCGTCCTCTCTCCCTGCCTGCCTGCCGCCGCTGCGGGCTGGTGTCGGGAAGGGGACCCGCCGGCGTCCTTCCGCGGGGTCTCTCCCGCGCTTGGGCGCGCAGGGCCGGGCGGGATGGGGGTGGGCCCCTGTGGGGATGGGTGCTTCCTGCCCGCCTGCCCCCGAACTCCCTGCTTGCGCCCGCATCCCCCTGGGCCCCTCCCGCAAACCCCCGGCTGTGCCCGGCTGTGCCTCTTCCCTCCCCACCGCCGTCCTCTGGCTGCAGCCGCGTCCCGGGTCCCTGTCCCCACCTGCAGCCCGCTGTGCCTTACCCCCAGGCCCTCAGGCTGTGCCCCGCGGTGCCTCTTCCCCCAAACCCTCTGGCTGTGGGCTGAGCTTGTCTGCATCCCTTGAAGAACAAGTCGCACTGAGGATGGGGCATGGGGATGGCCTCCACCTTGCGCAGGGGGCTGCATCGGGAATGCCTGATTTATTTATTTATTTGTTTATTCCTCAAAAATGCCGTTTCCCCCTAGAGAGAAGAGCGGTCCCAGGTGTCAAGAAATGGAGGCTTCCTTCTTGGGGAGTGGGGGGGGGGGGCAAAGGTTGGAGGCAGCCGGGGGAGAGGTGTGGTCCACATGCTTATGACGATGATATTAAAATGTAGGGCTGGAGGGAGGATGTCTAGTCAGGGGTTGTCTGGCACGTCGAAAGGGCGGCTGTCTGGTTTGCTGCCACCCTCCTCCTCAGGGACAGGTCTCCCCTGCTGCTATGCGTGGCGGGTCCATCCTTAAGGACTGGCAGCAGCAGCAGCGAGGCCATGAGCTGAGGAAGCAGGTGGGTGCCGGCTCACGTGGCTTATGAGGCTACATTGGGCCAGTCTCTTGGACTTGCCCTTTGCAACCGTGGATGTCGTGTGTGGTGGTTGAGCATTTTGAGTACATTGGTACTTAATTTGTAAACATGTTTTAGGTATGTCGATACTTTGGTTGGGTTTTGGGCGTTGCTGCCACTAACATAGAGTTGTATGGTGCTTGAAAAGGTGTAGTGAGGCTGCAGACCGACTCTTACTGATTTCTTTGCTCGCTGGTGTAGGAAATCAAGGTAAGTTAGCTAAAGCTGTTCAGACAAACCAGAAACTTTACAGCTGTGTATGGATACCATCTTCCTTACTCCACTGTAACTCAGTCCTTCCCAGACCTGTGCGTAGGTCTGTACTGAACATTGCCATGTGGGAGAAGTTTGAACGAGTTTTTCTGGTTGTTGGGAGCAGCCTGGGAACAGAGTGCTGCCTGACTTAATCTGCTCCTTAGCATCTGGGGTGCTGCCTGGGAAGCATTCAGGCTGCCTTGGACCTGCCTCGGGTAGAGGTAGTGTCGTTGTTTATCGGCGTTAGGCAGTGTGGACGTACCCTGAGAATGCTTCACTGAGAAATGGGAGCACTTGTGCTTACATGCTTCCTTGAAGAAAAAGTACAAAGACCTAGGATATGAAAACCTAGCCAAACAGGCTTAAAGTCTTCCTAGGCAGCACCTCTGTTGCAAGTGCGGGGAATAATGCAACTTTATGGTATTTCATTATAAGGTGTAAATCTACTTTCTATTAAATAGTATTTATTTACCGGTAGAGTGAGGCAGGTTATGGTGCAGGAAGCAATATTCGTGGAATGTGTTGGGAAAGATGCCATGGCATTAGTCAAGTAATACGTGCCAAATAGGATTTAACTAGTTATGAATCTTACTGAATACCATGAAATACCTGTCAACTAATTACATACCAGTAAAAGAACTGATCAGGTATGTTTCTGTATCCTGATGTGACTTGATGGCCTTTGCTGAGTGTGCTCCCCTTGCTGTGCTGTGCCCTTCCTGGCTTTGTTTCACTCCACTGCAATAAACCAGGAAACTTTTTTTTTTTTCCCTACCTTGGACTTGTACTCTTCCTCTTGAATCTACTTCTGCGTAGTGCTTCTGGTTTAATGCTTATCTTATCTCTTCCTTTGGCCCACCCCTGTCGGGTTGCTTAATGCATAGTTTTCTGGAGGTGTGGGCAGATGCGGAGCAAGGCAGAGGGGTGAGCGGTGCGTGGGGTGGGCACAGCAGCGTGTGTGCAGTGAGGGAAGCAGGAGGACATTGCTTCTGTGCCGTGTTCAGGTGCAGGAGGTGGAAGGGAACCAGGATGCCTTCCTGGATCTTTGTCAGCTGCTTGTGAAATCATGTTTCTCGTATTCTGCATCTAACTTGGTAGACTTCAGGTGGCATCTCTCCCTCCCTGATGCCTCCTTGGCTCAGCATGGGTGTCAGAGGCCACCGCCCTGTAATCCCCCTGGTGAAGGCTGGTGTGAGCTCCCTGGTCTGCCCTGGTTGAAATGAGAGAGTTCAGCTCCTGACTATGGGTTAAACTAGCCTGAATCGCTTTGTCTGAAGTGGATTAAGGACCATTTGTAAAATATGGGTAGTAGAGCTATGGCACTTAGGCGAGGATTAATTGATGGGGTGGTGTCATCTTCAGTGGCACAGCATGACTTTATAAAAATAATTTTATAGCCCAACACTCATATCAACTTCAGGCTAGTGGCTGTCTGAAGCTTTGAACTGCTTCCCAAAGCCTGGGTAGCTGAAAAGGAAGAAATACTCCATTCCTCTCACTATTCTTGTCCCTCACTGCAGCTCTTCACTGTTCTGGTTTTCTTTCTTGATGTCACAGCAGGTGACACACACAGGTGCGGTGTTTTTATCAGTTTCCCCATTGCCCAAGTATATATTAAGTCTGAGAACTGAGAGGTTTGATTATGTTTTTCTCTATTGCAATTTATGGGTGCTTCAAACAGCAGTTCTGGTAGGCCTTTCTGACTATTTAGGAGGAAGCTAATCTGTGCTTGGAAGCTGCCCCTGAGGCGGAAAGGGGTGGGAGTGAAGCACTGGGAAGCTCAAACAGAGGCTATTCCAACACTAAGAATAATTGTTGCCATAAAATATATTTAAAGCATCTCACAAAAGCTTCATGGTTGTTTTAGGTTTAATTTTAGGATCTTTCTGCTCACTTAAAATTATTTTACGTGTTATTTAAAAGTTGGGTAGTTACTGTGCATTGTTGGGCAGTGCTAGGCAGCAGGTCCCATGTACTTGTCCCGGGGCCTTCCTCCAGTACCCAGGCTCAGTGCTACATCTAGAGGGCAAATGCAGCCTAAATGGAGAAAAGTAAACCTTTTACTCCTTGAAAATATCAGATTATTGGAACAAAAACGTAACATTAACAAAATAAATAATTTATTTTGTAAGCCTGATTGTACTTTTTTTAAACGTAGTTCCTTTAAAAGGCAAGAAAATGAAAGCCAGAGGGTCATGCAATAGTTTTATTTTCTGTAGCCTGTTGTCACATGTTCAGTTTGTAAGAAGTTTTGCAAAGTTGCAAGTGATGTAGCAGTTAAGAATTTTTTCTATCCTTCTGATACTTAGTTGAAATCCAAAAAGTAAAAAAATTGTTTCAGCTGAAATTGAATATGTAAGTTTATGCCAATGGCACACACCAGAGTAACTCAGGTGTCTCTTTTCTTTACCTGTCTTTGGTTTCAGTGTTTAATGCTGACCATTGAACTGGAAATATTGAATAGGTTTTGTTTTTTTTTTTTTGTCTCTTTTTACTAAATTCATGTATTAACATGCATTCCACATGTCTGTTGATGTATGTCTTGATTTATTTTTTTTTTCTGCATATATTTTGCTATTTATGTTCTGTCTGCTTATGATGGTTACACAAAATATTTTATCACTCAAGATGTTGACTAGAAAAGACCTATAATTAGCTCATAAATTGAGTAGTGTGAGAAGAATACACAGTTTAGATCAGCACAGGTTTAAAAGTGTCTTGGTTGTTACCTTGGCTCTGGATGAGAATCTGAGAAACTGCATTTCAGTAGCATTTTTAACTTTGAAATCCTGAGCTAGCACACAAAACTAGTCTCTTAAAAACTACTTGTAAAGCCTGTCCAGCCCAAAGCAAGCTCTGGGTTCCATCTGCAAAGTGGCACAGGTGTCACAAGGAGGACAAATATAGGTGTCAATAAACTCTGGAATCATCTTATTTGCCAGGAGCAATGGTATTCAGATTGCCCCTCTTAACTGTGTCAGGACTGTATTACTTGTCGCGGCAAAAGCAGTGAACACTGACTCTTATCTCCACTCTGCTCATGGTACCAGCTTAGGCTGATGTTGTGGTTTCACCAGCATTTCTTTCATCCTGAGTGCTTTTGCCCTTGTGTCACCTTTCTGTTGTGCTGGTATAACCCTTGCTGAAGGGTGTTGAAAAGCAGTGAGGAACTGGTCTGGGTTTAAAATACCCTTTCCTTTTCTGTGAGGCTGTCTCCCCCGCCCTGGATCTGTTTCCCAATCTATTTTATTATGTGGCCAGAAAAATGGTTGTTCCAGCACAAGTCAAGTGTGACATAGGAGCAGGTATGAGTAATGGGGGGAAAGGCTGATTAAAATGACGTTGCTACCAGTAAAAGTGCTCTTGTGATTGCAAACGTACCCTGAGAACAGTCAGGCTTGCTCTGCTTGAGCAGACTATGGTCAAGAGAAGCTGCTTGTAGCAGCTTTATTAATTCCTACATGCTGCCTGAGTACGTTTGATTGTATTTCAAATTCTTTTTAGTTTGGATTATCTTTTATATTGACATGGTGCCTAGCACATTGGGCGCCATGCCTGGAGCCTCTATTAAAAGTCTTTTTTTTTTTTTTTTTTTTTAAAGCATTACCTTGCCAAATATGTGTGAATATGAGCATAGCTTTGTATGGTGCACTGCAAAAACCTGTACAAAGAAATAGCATACACTGTACAAAAAGTTGTTAAATTTTGATGGGCATCTCCTGGACTGGAATTCAAGAGAATGCTCCTATCCCAGGGATGGCATTCTGGGTTTATGGGTATGTCTGAGATGAAAATATAGCTTACTAAGAATAACTCTATTTGTTTCATTCTTTGTTTTCTAACAAAAGAAGGGGACAACTCTTGCTGGAGTTTGGAACACAAAGATCAGTTTGTTGATTTGGAACTAATTTGCATTGTATCATCAGTCCTGAAATGGCTTAAAACAAAGTCACAAAAACCTGATTCAATGCTTCTCTGTATGCTTTTAGAGTATGGGTACAGTTTGCCTTGGTACTGTGCCCCTTCTTTCAGGAAAGTTATTTGAGGTTACAAGTAGTTTGGTTTTTTGTTTGTTTTTTAAATTGGGTTTTGCCTGATCTGTTAAAAAGCAAAGTGCCTTGAAATTGTTACCAGTAGTTGAAGCTGATGTTTTCTGATATGTACCTGAGCAGAGTGCAAGGCGACTGGGAAGGAGAAACTTCTTGGTTTAGAAATGTGTCGCTGGTGGAAAAGACCTTTTTGAGGGGGGAAAGAAGTGTTTCTGTTTAGTTAAGTTTTGAAACACAGTATTTGTTAAATATATCTAATTTTTTTGGTAAAGACTTTACAGCCAATATTTTCAAGTGTTTTCTTTTGGTAAAATTTTTTTTGTATTGTTTTTAATGAAAAGGTATTGGCTGAAGCATCAAGAGTATCAGGGTTATTGGTCAGATGTGCTCATTTATTCTGTTAAGTAAATACTCCTGTGTTTGTTTACTATGTGACATTACGAATAGATGGGGATGGGCAGCATGGAAATATCTATAGTCTGTTCAGAGAAGTAGTAGCTGGTAATGTTGCCTTCTCCTGTACAGGTGAAAATTACTTGCATTCTGGTATACTGCAAGTGAATACTTTAGAGTTTTTAACAGTATTTGCATTTATAACATCCACTACAATCCCTTTTTTAGATGTACAGTGGGAAATATCTGGATTAAATACATTCTTTATTCCCTTTTGTGGTCAGAGTTCTGTGGCTTGCCTTTTCAGTACTGAAATAAAAGATTCACTTTTGAAATTTTAACTGTACAGAATGGGTCTGACAAGCTTAATGAAATTATTTTAATGCACTTTGGAAGTGCTGTGTCCACCCTTGTCTCTTGTGACTGAGATGTGTAGAAGACACTGTGCACAAAAGCCAGGAGGCTAATGGAGTAAGCTCAGTGTTCACTGTCAGCTTTGAAATTAAACCTTTTACAAACCCAGTTGTGAGCTGTATTCCTCAGAATCTTTGTTACAGCTATTAATTCCTTTGGTCACTTGCATTATTACTGTTGTGCTGACAACATTGTTTCTGTAGCACCTTTTGTTCTGTACCAAGTTAGGTTGTTAAAAAGGAGTCTGCTTGAGTTTGCTTTTACGCAAGGAAGTGATAAAACTGTAAGGCAAGGCTGTAAATAGCTTTATGCATAGCTCTGGTGTTCAGGAAATTAACTTATGTTAACTTCTAACCATGGACATGACTCTTATGTTTTGGAGAAGGGAAAAGGTTGGGAGGAGGGAATGCAAAACATAGGAGCACTGTTAGAGCTCTCTGTGCCTCCCTTCAGCAAGTCCTTCAGCAAGTCCTTTAATGAGTGTTTGAAATCTTGTGGGGTAAAAAATCCCCCAGCTGGATTTCAGATTACCCTGAAACTGCTTCTCATAAACTGGTCCACTTGACCAATTAGGGAAGCTTATCTGAAAGTTGCAGGAAAAAAAGGTTCGTGAACATGGCCTGGACCACACCAAGTTCTGGTTTGATCTGGAGTTTTCCCCAATCTGTTGAAAAGAGGCTGCTGCTGTATTTTAAAACTGAACAGCTTAGATGCCCCATTTGAACTACATTCAAAAGTATGGGATGGAAAATTGCCTCTGGAGCTGTGGAAATTGTACTGTTTGGTGTTCTTGCTTTTATCCTGTAGAGACTTTACACATATCCTTGTGAAATGTGATTGCATGCCATTGGTTGCTTTCATCCAAGGTGCTGGAGCATCAGACAAAATAGAATCTATACAGACTTTTGTGATAAGCAGGGGAGCTGCTTTTACAGGTGGTGAAATTATATGACTTTGGCTCGCTCGTTGAGACGACAGCAGTGGGAGGAGGTCCAGCCCTCCCTTCCAGTCAGTGGGAAAGCATCATGCTTTCTGGGTATAGTCAGCCGGATGAACCTGCAGTTATATAATGTATGTGGAAGACAGTGAGTGTGGGTGAAAGCAAATTCCTTGATTTGAGTGTGAACAAAAAAATCATCCTGAAGTGAGATAGAAGAGGAATAGTGGAAATAAACCACTGTGCATAGAAACCTGTTTGAGTGATGAGGTCTGTGGTGTTGCTTTAGGTTCAGAAAGTGGTGTGTGGCTTGGTAGTTTTGCATAGCAAGTGGAATATTGAGCTGGCATCCAGCACTTCAGTTTTGTTCACAGCTTTGCTGTGCTAACTGGTGGAAAAGATGCCCCTTTTTCTCTGGTGACTGAGTGTTCTATACAAAGAGTGAACCAAACACACTGACTTCTATCTGCAAAGCACTGAAACCTGTATGTGAAAAGTGCTATCTAAGACTTTTTTTGGTAACTTAAATGCATAGTTATATATAAGCCTAATCTTTCATTGTGCTGGAGGCAGTCCAGTTTTCTTCTTTTTTTACTGCTGTTGCATGCTGAGTAGACTATTAGACAATTGTCTGTTTCTTGTATACTGGTGTTTTACAGGAACATTAGTATTAGGCTGAGTACTCTGCTGCTTGCCAAGTTTCTGCGCTGGAAGTAGTATTGTCTCCTGTGTTATTCTGATGTGGCACATCCATTGTCTAATGCACTTTGTTGATGGGATACATTTTTTTGAGCTATTTGTATTTGGCAATCTTTCAGTATCGGAAAGAGGGAAAAAAACAAGTGCAGTCGAGTTGGCCAGATGTAGCTGGTTCATCCCTACACGCTGTCTGGCTGAGCTGATCTATTTTAAATTGCAGAGATGTCTTGTGGTCCTGGGTGGTCTCTGAATGCTTGGAAAGGTGGTAAAAACTGCATTCTACTGTAATAGTGGAAAATACCAATAGAAGATGGAAAATCCTTACAACATACCTGTGATTAAACCTGTGCATTAATGTGGTGTTTCATTCTGTTCTTCTCTGAAGTTATCATTTGGTGTTTTAAGCTGATTATGAAATCTCTACTGTTACAAATTCACAGCCTGCATAATGCTGCTTTATACGCTGTTACTGAGCTTCCTGAAAGTGCGAAATAATGAAGACTTAAAAATTCCTTTTAGCAAAGGAACTAAGGGCTAGCTAACTAAATGTGGAGCAGAAGTAAACCTTCACAGCTGTGTAATGTCATTAATATACTTTGCCCATTATATCAGCCTCTACTTTGCATTTTGTGTTATGCAGACTCCTGCATGTTTATTGCTTAGAAGTTGAACAAAGAACTGATATATTTTTAAAGTTGGATTTTTATAACAAGATCTGGTTTAAAAAATGTTGTGAGATGCTTTTGCTAATCAAGCCAGTTAATGTTTTTAGGTGATGGAGAGTTTTGTTTTCATGTAAGCTTTTGAGGTCAGGTTGTCGTCTGAATACTGTCTCATGCAGCATTGCTTTGGCCTTGTAGCAACCTTTTTCTTTTGCCTCCATTGGCCTTTGACTGCTCTGAGTCACGACTGGATGTTTCCTCTCTGTAATGCTTGTAGGCAGCTATGAATGCTCCTATTCCATACTGTTTGTTGAGTCCTAGCCCCCAGGGCTTTCACGGGAACCCTTTGGAAGTCCAACACTTCTACAGTCCTTAGAAGGGTACCTGCACAGCAAGTGGGAAAGAGCGTTTCTGGAACTGCCATTAGTACTGAGTCAAAGCAAAGGTGCTCCCATTCTTGTGTTCACACCGTGTGCCCAACCTCTGCCAAACTGGATCACCCTCCAAGGGGCACAGTCACATCAAAAGGGAAAGGTGTTATGGAAAGTTATTGGCTGTGAGGTAGTGTAAACAGCATTCGAGATGGCTTGAGTGGTACCCAAAAGCTTACTCAAATTTCAAACAGAATCATGTGGGATTTTATAATATACTGATTTCCATGCATTCATCCCTGGACTTTATAAGAGTAATGCAACCTTGACAAGTGGCTTTGACTACAGGATGAGTCTGCAGGGTCATTTCCTCCAGCTGTCCCTAAGTTCAGACATCAGTTTGCTGTCAGTTCTCCATCCCTCTGCAATTCCTTCCTTCAGTACAGACTACAACAGGCGCTTACTGGGAAACATCTGACTTTTCCATCTCAGCTCCATTTCTGAAACTGTATTTCACTTCTGCGGTAACTCTGGTCAAGTATAAACTAATTATTTCTCTTTTTTAAAGTGGAGATCTTCTTTGGGATGCAGGAGAAAAAACAGGGATGTCAGGAGAAATTAAAAGTCTATTCATGTTCTTACTGCTCTGTTTAGTTGTTCTGGCTGAGAGGCCTGAGTCTCCAAACAATGGTATAATGTACCTTCATGGGTGCCTGACACTAATACTCATGAGTATGTGATTAACTAGGTCTTTCATCATGCTGAAGAATGTTGATTTAAACAACAACAAAAAACCCCCAAAACCTAAGGCCTTTATATCTCATTGCATATCCATCAGTGATTTGGAACCTCTAACTGCAGCTGTACGAATTACCAGCTCTGGACTAGAAAGATTTAGGATGTGGCAGTGTAGTACCTTCCTGGAGCACTCCAAAAAGCACATTCACAGCAGCAGTTGATGTTCCAAGACTGAATTTGGGAGCAGCAGCTTTTTTTCTGATACTGTCAGCATGCTTCCTTGGGTAGGGGACAGCGTTCTGAGACTTTAGTTTAAAGGAAATCTGTGCCAAGTGTTTTTAAAACGTCTTTTGTCACTCTAAAGCTCTGCCATCAACTCTCACTGTGCCTGTGTTGCACTTCCCAAAGTTCAGGGTTGCGCTGTGTGGGTCGTTGTAGAAGGTGCCAGCACAGCTGGTTCCAGCTTTCTTTTGAAAGAGCCTCCTAGGGAGGGTGCAGTTGCTGATGTTTACAGTGCTCAACAGCATGTCTGCTATGCTGCATGGTAGCTTAGAAAAAAAAAAAGGGGGGGGGAGGGAAGGGAGGGTGTCAGTACTAGGCCAGCTGCCTTTAAAATTTATGCCTGCCTAATGCAATGCAAGCAAAATTGGAGCAGAAGGAATGCATTATTTTGCTGCCTAGGATATCGACCTAGGACCCAGAGGGTGGGTAGGTTGAGCAAGTGCAAGGCAGTGGGAAACAATGGTAAAGGAAATTAGCCCATGTCAGCATTAGAGAGTGGTGTGGGAGCAGTTCAGCTTTTGTAAAGCGCTGCATTAAAGAGTGAACAAAATAATATGTTGCAACACCGCACCAGTGTTATCAGTGTTACTACTTACTAATATTCTGAACCCAGCAAGATTACAGCTGGTGCAATAAAAGTTCCATAAAATGACATTGACTTTGCAATGTCATTTTGCACGGCAACTACACTGAGAGTAGCTGAGTTGAGTGTATGCTATAGGCAAGATGTGACTGTAGAAAAATACTTCTTCCTTTGGTAATAATGAATATTTTTCACTTTACTTGCTCACCTTTTCTTTCTCAAGGTGAATATTGTGTTCTTAAGGTAACTATATATACTTTTTATCTCACCTTCCTATGAAACTCCTTTCTGCTGTATTTTCATATTACAAAAGACAGCACCGTCTTCCTGTCTTTGTCTACCACTGGTGGAAATTTATGGTCTAATTTTTCTGTATTTATTTTTCTCTGGTGCTGAATAGCTACGGGTACATTGCCACTGATTACTTGGTTACAAGAGGTCTTTGGAAATAAGAAGGCTTGTATGCTGTTTTCCATTGGTATTGACTAGATGAGCAAGATGTTACTTGTGCAACAAGCCTTGTTCCCATTTCTTTTAAGGAGTCTTTGGAAGCTGAAGTCTAGGTCTGCATTTCTTTTTTTATTCTCTGCTTCGGTGGAGTGCTCCCCACTGTGACTATTTAGTGACGGTTTACGTCATTGTTCTATTAAGTGAGGGGTAAACACAAACTAAGTTCTTTACCCCTTGGTAGCAAACTGCTTCTACTGTAATTAATTGGATGTATGAGATTCTCATATGCATTAACTCTTAACTGTTAATGAGGATAGATGATATGATGGAGCTGACTCAGTGACTCAGCTTGCCACTGAAGGAAGGGGATGGTCTTATTTGTGTCCCTTCTCATATTTTGACATGAGTAACTTTAATCAGGCAGGTAGATACAAGCAATAGTACTCATAACCAGAGTCAATTAGAAGCCATCCTACCTGGATGTTCAAGAATGATACAGACCTGGGGCACTGGTATCACAGTGGAGAAGGAGGGAGAACTTTAGACTCATCACAAATCTTGGCAACGTTAGCTGAGTCTGTTTTGCTTGTCTGCCCTTTGTCAGGTATATTTGGAAGGTATTGATAACTAATAGGAGGATGCTCTTACCTGCATTCCATATGCTTCACCTTAAAAGGAGTGTCTGGTAGAAAGCTGAAGAGTCTTACCAAAGTGTTCAAATAACTACAGTGTGTACTCAAAACAAGTAATCTTCATCACCACAATGAAAAGAAATTAAATGTAATTAGTCCTATTTTGTGTATGCATCCACAAAGCCCCTTTGTTTTAGTCTTATAAAATGCAAACTTTTGATGTCATCAGGCATCTTTGATCCCTTCATTCAAAGTATTTAATTAGGACTTGCACTCCCTCTACCTTTTTAGAGCTTACCTATATATCGTGTCTTAAAAACAGTATACTTCCTATGCAGGTTAAGAAGCCCAGACTGTGCTATCTTTGCAGTGCAAAGAGTTTAGTACAGAGTTTTATATTCTGGATATGCTTGGTTACTAATGATACATATGCACTTTAAAAACATCACAGCTGTAAATAATTCTTACATACATTTATCAGAACTGTCCCTACTGTAGAGGAAAAAACCAGAATGGGTAACAGCTCAGCGTACTACGAAGATGTTGGCTTGTGGTGGAATGAACATGGAACACTGGGTATATGAGTTAACATGATTGTGTAGCACAGCTGAAAATACTAGGTTGTGTTACTGCTGTCTAGCCCCTGGTTCTTGTTTTGTGAAGGTCTGTTTAAAGTGACCCAAAGCTTAGTTAATCTGGCCTTGAAAGAAAAATTGAAATGCTGCAGAAAGTTTTCTAGTTACATAATAAACAAGGAGGAAAAGGAGAATCTGTTAAGTCCTTTGGGTAAGGATGAGATTAACTGGAGTTGGATATGGCCCCATTACTAAATCAATACTTTGCCAGAGGTCTTTGCTAAGAGTAATGATGTATCATTATCTAATGGAAGTGAGGTTGCATTAATAAAAATAATTACATCATAGATGAGCCTTATTTTGATTTCTAGGTGAAAGTTGTCATATGATATGTGCCACAGGGCTCACCATGCAGGCAGGGCTAGGTGACTTTGTGAGCTGGCATCACTGAGCTGGAATCAGATGTAAAGGAGCCAAGTGCAAGTCATGCACTGAGGGACCAACGAGAAGAGCTTCTGTCCCAAGCTGGGTGCAGGAGCCACTCACCGCAGCAGAGGAGTAGGCAGGTGAGACTAGTTGGCTGCAGGATGGCTGACATGCAAATGCTCAGGTAAAGAGTTTTGGGTAAAGGCAGGGGAGCACTGATAAATTAAAATTCTAGGAGCTTTTCCCCTTGCTTATGTTTTTGCCTTTTTCTGAAACATTGGGAATACGAGGAGAGAAAACTGGGGAAGATACAATGATGTCCATGGTGTTCACTTCCCAAGTGAAACTGGGAATCTTTTCAGGGCCCCATCCAGACTCTTTCTCATACTTAAGTCAAAATGATGACTGGGTTCAGACTTGTAAAGAAACTTCCTTCCAGGCAATGATTGCAGAAACTGTTAGGACTTGATGTGTTTTTCTGTGTGATGTGGGACATTAGTCCCTAGAACCAGTTTCATGTGCATCACTGCAACCCTAGGTGATGCATTTAAGATATTTAAGATATTAGTGATGCCAGATCTTTTCCTGCCTTACTGTAGCACAATGTAATTTTTGTGGCTTTGGTTCTCATGTTGTAGAGTGTCTCTTGTGGCTTGTGATGGACAGAGTGATGACTTGCTGAGGTGCAGTGTGAACTTCTTGACTACAGATCTAGTACATGATTGTCTATGAGTATGCAGGACTGGACATGGTGATATTGTGTGCCCTCTACATGATTTCACTATCAGCTTAAAGGGATCTATGACAGGGCTGCTGCTCCCACCTTTCTCCTTGCCTGCAGCATCCCGGTTCGTGTGTCTCAATGTTTCCTTTGCACGAGCCTGTTCAGCCTTTTAGGTCTGAGCTGACTGAAAAAATAACTTTTTTCTTGAACGACTAAGCTTTCAGTTGGGTCAGTGAGCTGCTGTGACTTATCCTGCAGCTGCCTGAGGACCAGGCCCGTCAGCAGTGATGCTGTGGGACTGCACACTGGGGCTTTGCCGTTCAGCCGTTGCTGGTGATTGATCAATGTATATGGACCAGGAGAATGCCCATATGATTCTGACTGGGAGTTGGGCACAAAACAGGGCTGTACCCCTGAAATAGTTCCCACAGGAAGGGGCTTTTCTGTGCCTGTTGCTAGTGTTCAGCCTTGCTGTGAAGTCTGCAGTATCAGTTCTTTTAACAATTTATAGGCAGGTGTGGAAGGAAATACAAATTGGTCTTTATTTTACACAGCATCAGAATGGGAAATCCTTTAGTCTGGCAGAAAACCAATCTGAAGTGTGATTGAAATGAAATGTGTTTTCACTAGTTCTGGTGCTTACAGACTACTTTATTCACGTAGGTAAACAACAGATTTCATGCCAGTTTAAAAAGCAAAACATTAAACAAAGAGGTACCATATAAATAATTCAGTAAGGGTGACTACACAGGGTATTAGATCTCTCACTGAATACTGCCAATGGGGAATTTTACAAGTGGATGTTTTAATATAGTTTCTAAACCTTTCATCTGTTTTTAAGATGTCCACTTTTTTTAAAAGGAATTTATATTTATTTTGAAATTTGCTATTCTTTCCCCAATGTCTACTCTAAAATGTACATGCAGAGATTGCTAATGTACTCTGAGGAGTTAGGATTTGTGTTTTAAAATGAACTCACTTCAAAGACAAAGTTTGAAATTTAATCAAGGTTACAGCTAATTAATACATCTATCAAAACTTGGAAATTTCTTAAAGTATCTCTCTTGCATAAAGCTGCCTTGCCTGCCTTCTGTCACTCACTTGGGCAGAACTGTCATCTAACAGGAACAGTGTTTACAAGCAATATTATCAAAAAAAGGAAAGGCCACGTAATGCTAAACAGGATGTAGACAACTTGCCTGTGAGATGAATCTTTCAAAAAATGGGTTGGGTGGCTGAGAGAAGGCATAAAGGATCGGGGAGGTGATGGAAACTTCTCTCAGGGAAATCCATAACGACAGGCAACACCTGGCTAAAGTTTAAAACTTTGTTGCAGAATATAGGTGAGTAATCCATCTAATGTAATATGCAGTTTGTATTTGTTTGCCATGTGGCATAAGGGAGTAACGTAGTTAACATAACTGCAATTATGTAAGCACACAGCCTTGGGAAATAGGAAGGGCAGAGCTGGTATTTCCCAGGTAAAGCTTAAGATACCATCTGTGAAACATCTCAATTTAATTACCTTCTGAACTTCAAGAGCAAAATTAACAACAGCATACCAAGTGATTCTGAAACAGGAAAGTTTCATAATTGTGCCTGAATGTGTAAGCCAGTGTTACTGTCATTTCTTAATCTATCATTTTGAAGTCAGACCGGCGTGGGTCAATGCTTTCTGCGGGTTCTCCCCATCTTCCAGTGGTCTCTGTGGGGTGGAGGGTCTCCCTGTCATTACCTGCTTGCCAGGCCAGGGGGTGATGGTCCAGAACCTTTGCTTTTGGGATCTGCCTTCAATGGAAATTATCCCCTTGAAGCCTGTACTGTATTGTCATATTCTCCAGTCTTTTGCTAAGGGGTCCCTGTAAAAGTGGCTTGTCTGTCTTTCTAATAATTAGCTGTGCTCTCCAATGCAAATCCTTAACTTCAAGTGTTTTAAGTTCCCACTGACTTTTAGAATTTGTTTTCTGGAGTGACAGAGCTTACATTAGATTGTTTCATTTTGCTTGGTTGTCTGTCAAGTTCTTTTGTTTGCTTGTTTTGTTCAGTAGCCATCAACATAAAACAGTTGCAAAATCACTGTTTAAAAGCAAATCTTGATATCTGTTTTAATATTTAAAAACTATGTAGGGGGAATAAATGAGCATAAAGAATGGCAAATATCTTTCACGTGGGTTAAGCAAAGGAATGTAAGAAACTTGTTGTTCTCATTTAAAAACAAGGAATGTTTGAGGCATACCAGTAATTCCCATTACAAGAATCACTAACAGTTTTGTGTGCTAACTGAACTTGAGCACTTCCAACAACTTATTACCTACTACTTGTCATCATGAGGCATTCTCATATGGTTTGCTGTGGTTTTTGTGGCATTTTTGGCTGGTGTAAATGATCGTATCATCTACCCTTGCCTCTCCAGTAAACATAATGGCCCAACTTGAAATTGGTTCTGCCAAGCTGTGTGCCTTAACTCAGCTGCAGGGGACCAGAGCTCTTTCAGCTGTCTGCTGAGCTGCAGGGGACCAGAGGCCAGCAAATGACTTTGCTCTTTTCACACAGCCCTTTCCCTCCTTAGCCTCACTTACACCCCCTTTTTTTATAATGTTGAAGACACATTTGTTTAAAGATGTCTTCAGAAATTGTATTGGTACAGCTGGTTTGAACCTAGGTGCACGATATTACTTCATTGACATTTTTAAGTAAAAATGAAAAAAAAAAAAAGAAAAATAGCTCTTATTCCTTTTTAAGAGCTGAGTACCTTGCCTATGTTTTTGTGGTGATTTCAGTTCTTCTCTTCAGAATGCACGTGCTTGAGAGGACTGCCTCTATGTTCCTTAAAACTTTTCAAGCTAGGCAGACTGAACTTACATGACTGCATTTTTCTAAGTTTATGTAAATTGCTTCCAATATGTCATTTAAAATAACCTAATTTTGAAAATTAGTCTGCTAGTGTGACTTCCCTAATTTTGAAAGAGTTTACTACAATCTAGACACTCCATTTTAGAAAGAAAATTCCCTACTGTTAGTGCATTTTAGTTACATTTTCAAATTTTGTTACAAGCAGAAAGTGGAACATTGGAAATAAAAGTGCCGATGTGCTGATTCTGTAAGTACATTAGCAGGTATGTAAATTAAACGTATATTTTCCTGACTGAACTGTGGCTATACAAATGCTTAATGTGCAGATGAGTTTACAGCATGAAGAACTAAAGCTGTGTATTTAACACATGGCCTTCTCTGTCCCCAAGTCTTTGTCCCTGCAGGCCAAATCTTTCCAGTCTCAGATTTAGAGGATAAGTTCTGTAGAATTCAAAACTGCCAAACATTATGGAAGATTGTATTATGGTCAAAGTGTTATCAGGTTACTTCTTAACAAGAAGGTTGTACTGTAAAAAAGCAGTCCTTCAAAAATTTTTTGGTTTTTTTTTTCTGAAGCACAAGCTAGTTTGTCTTGTGTGGGGGTACGTGGGGGTTTTTTTACTCTTCTATTTAAACAAAAAAACCCCGAACCACAAGCCTTGAGCATATTATTTTCCAGTACATATGAATTTGTGTGTGAAGTAAGTGTAACAGGATAAGACAAAATACCTTCCATGCTGCCATTAACCCTACTTGTAGGTAGCTAACAAACAAAAAGGTAGCTAAACAAACAAACAAAAAACCTGAAATCCTAACATTAATGCAAACAATTGTTCCAATAAATGAATTTACGAAGGAAAACTATGTAGCTAGTTAAGAAAATAAGTAGAATTGTAAAGCACATTGGAAGTGAAGTAGTAGTGTTACGTATGAAAGTTGATTTTAAAGAAACCTTTTAACTGTGGAAAAGTTCTCAACACCATTGTCTTGCAGGCATTACTCCTACTCTTAAAATAATTAGTTTTAACTTATTGTACTTAACTTGCCTTCAGAGTCAGAGTAATTGATCTGTTAGTACATCTGTGTGGTGAGGCTGTGGCTGCTTTCTGGCTGGTACATCCTTCTCTCAAGGATAGTAACTAAACTGCAAAAACTTTCAGAAAAAGTTTAGCAACTGCTGTGGAGTTGTATCTTGCTTGCTTGGTTATGAACAGAAAAGAAACCTTGAAGGCTAAGAGCCTTGGCTGTCTTAGCTCTTGTGAAATGTTTTAAAGGGAGAAGAGCTGCAAGTGCTGGGGTCAGGAGAGGTCGGACAAGCCTCTCCATCAGTTTGGCAGGGGCTGGGAAACGTGAGCATTTGCGGTTTTCATCTGCTGCCTTTCTACTACGAGCAGGAGCAGTCCACTGGAAATAGTCTGGTTCCAGATAAAAGGCTTGCTTTTGGTTCCAGTGCCTAGCAGGCATAAGAGTTGCTATTTAAACACCGAAAGCACATTTGTCTGACTCCCAATGCAAAATTAAAGTGATGTAGACAAGTCAACTGGATAAATGTAAAGAATTGTGTATTTGTAAGGTTGCCATTGTCTGGATGAGAGGTTTGCACCCTAAGAGGGAGAAAAAGTCAATCAACACCCCCAAGCCCATAAAAAATGGGAATTCATTTTGAGCCAACATCCATATAGAATCTTCTGGATTTTTGAAAGCATGTTTTGAAGAAGCAGGTTACTTGTTTAACTTAGGTTTTGGTCAGCATGTTGAGCTAGCCAGTCGGAGTTCCAGTAACATCTTTATCAGGATGAGAGCAAGAAAACTGACGGGCAGTAAAATCAGTAAACTATTTTTCTTACTGAAGAACTGATTAAATGTGATGTGATTGTTTGTATTCAGTGAATATATTTATTGAAATATTGAGCCATACTGTGCACAAGGTATCTGTAGGCTTTGATAGAATATTGTTATAACCGCTGAACAAGGTATATTCTGTTTACCATGTCTTGTGTCTTGATAGACTGTTCTCATGAGACTGACATGGGAAGAATACTGGATTTTAAGGATAACTTCTTGTAACCAATCTAACTATTTTAATAAAATAATTAATTATAAAATACAGATTTTTAACACTTCCCCCCAGCACCAGTTACTTACAGCTGAGTTGTCTGGCTGTCATAGTCAGGCAGTCTGAAGTACCTGGTGTTCAAGATAGGGTTGGGTTTACGTATGTTTGATACCATCCATAGTTTAGCTTATGGAGCAAGATGGCAGGGATATTTATAATATGTCTCTAACCATAAAGTCTTTTCTCTCGTGTGATTGCTAGTGCCAAAAGGAAGAAGGCTACTCAAGTTTCCATTAGAAAAGGAAGAGGATGTCCCCTACTACTTCTGATTTTGCCAGAACTCTATGTAAATATAGAGCTTTTTAGCTAATATAGTAATATGTACATAGGGCATGTGAAATTGATCAGCGTAAAGGCAGTGACACTGAGTTGGGAAATGCTGGTGCTGGAGGATGGTATATCTGGAAAATGTCAACTTTAAAGAGACTTGCAGAAGGAATAATTTCTGAACATGAAATTGATGGTGGTTTCAGATGTTCAGACACACAGGACAGAAGTGCAAGCAGGAAAACAAGTGGGTAGCAAAAGGAGAATTGGGAAGAGGTAGATCAGATGAACTCTAATGAAGGCAGGCTTGTCTGTGTTGCGTCTTGTGATGAAGGGTGGGTGTAGTGTACTTTGAGGTGCCTAAAAACTCCTGTGAAATGGCAGTGAACAAAAGGTACTTGTAGAATTGGAGGTAAGGGTGAAATTATTTTTCAGGCATGTTAAGGTGAGGACAAATGAGAAGACGATAGTGAGGAGATCTGAGGAGAGAGATGCATTACCATCCTGAGGGCAGAACTGGCTTTCCAGACCTGCAGCTGGCTTAGCCTTGAGGAGATGCAGAAGGGCAGCCAGAGGAAAGGAGCTGGTTATCAAGGTGTGCTGCAGTCTGGACTAACAAAGGTGAATACAGTGTGAAGACTGCACAAGGGTATGGAGAGAAATTGTATGGTGAAGTGAGACATGGAGTGGGAATAAGAGAGATACCCTTTGAATGTGTTAGGATTTTTAAAAAGTATTTTCTAGGGGAAATGAGGCAAGGGAAGGGCAAAAATCAGTACTCATATAAGCATACTTCTCTGAAAAGTTTTACATATGTAGGTGGTGCTGCATGCAAACTGGATGTGCTGGGTAATTTTTCTGAGTTAATGGTATTACCAGTGGTACTATGACACTTCATGATTCTGGTGTGGAAACAGTTGATTCATCAGAGTGTGATTTGCATACTAATTATAACATAGCTAATTATTGTACTTAAAAGGAGACATATCAGCACCTTTCCTCCTTCCAACCTACCTTAGAAATACTTCTGAGTTAGAAAATCAAAATTTTCAATAGGAAGTATTGCAAGCTGAACTTCTTCACATATCAGTGACTTGGACTTTAAGTGGAGATGGTAATAAAAATGAATTTAAGTAGCTGCTCTTTATTTATATTTTCCCCTTAACTGTAATGGTTAAACACAGCATGGTTTCTTGAGTTAACACTTTATGGCATGGAAGCACCTTGTTTGGTATGTAGAGATTACAAAATCATATGGTTATGCATAATGGCTCAGCTATAAATCAGCCTCAAGCATACTGTGATGTGGTCAGCTAATGCTCCCTGATCTGTATTTCACATGTGGTGCTCTGTTAGCCCTCTCCATATTTTTTCCATTTTGTTTCCTGAAAATCTTTTCTAAAACACTTTACTGACCTTTATTTTATTAATTACAAAACCCCATATTTCTGTTTTCGTTTGTTTTCCTGCAGGCAGCAGCATCATAATATCTTAATCAAGTGAAAATGGCCTTTAGCAACCTGACATCGAAGGCTGTACTACTGTATGATGAATGGATTAAAGATGCTGGTGAGTCATTTAAATCTAAAACTTACTAACTTTCAGTAATTTTGAATAGCAATGTGTAGCTATTTTAGGTGTACTGCTTATCAAATTAATGTAGCTTTGTCTTCCTGTAAATGTTTCTAAGACTTGCCAGGTTACGTACTGAACATTTTTAACTGAAAAGAACAGACTAATTTCTGCATTTTAAAAAAGTAAAAAAGCAAAACTCAGCCAGTTTATGGGTATAACCTCAGACTAAATAATGTGCAGACAGTGATTCTTGTGTAAGAGTTTCTGGTTTGCCTGAATATATAGTTTACGTTTTTTCTGTGCTGCTCAAGATAAAACTTCAACTCTTTTTCATTAGCAAACAACAATATTTTATCAGTTAATTGAGCTAGTTGCATGGTGTTACTGTATTTTGCTTTTGCAAAGTGAAAGAAATAAAAACCCTGATAAATTACAATATCTGAAATTAATCCTCAGAGTAAACAGTTCTGTTTTGAAAAAGAATGTAAGAATCTTGTTGCAGCTGGTATGAGGATATTAAACACACTTTGCTTTAACATTGTTGTTCTGTAGTTCTGCATGCTTACCAAAAAATGACAGAGAAGATCTCAAGTTTGTGGTTAAGACCCATCTGTCGCAGTGGCATCCCTGAGTGTTCCTCACTGTGGTAGGCATGTAGTGACAGAGATTAGCTGATTCCTGGAGAAAACTTGAGAAGCAGTTATAGTTTGATCAATAAAATTACTAATTTATCTTTTCCAGTATAGCTGAGAACCATTTCAGTTGTTCTGTAGAACCACAGCATACAAGTGAGAAGGGAGTTTATCAGTATGACTTGTGGGGTAAAGTGGATTGGGATGGAGCTGGGTGATGGCGCATTTCTGCTGCAGCATCCATGACTTCAGAATTTGAGTTCCTCATCTCCCTGCCTACCAGTGCTTGTATTTGGCATCTGGTAGCATACTAGCGGCAGGACGTGGTTTACTCAGGATCAAGCTGGGAAGACCAATGGGAAAGTTTCGGTAGTACCAGTGCAACGGGTGGATGCAGAAAAAGCAGTCAGTTATGAAGAGCTGGTGATTCTCTTGCAGTGCAACACATACAGATGCCTAGCGCTGTGGTTCACAATCTTTGTTGGTCTGTGGGCAGCAGCACTGGGCACACTGCGGGCTCTGAGCAGCATTATAATGTACTTTCCTCCTCAATCTGTTTTAAAACTTCCAGTGGCTGTAAACAATATCAGAGAGTCTCATGGGTGATAGGTTGCTTGAATGCTGTGGGTTGAAAATCACTCACTTAAGACATCTGGCCATGCATTAAACACTTAACAAAAATTGCAGTGGTATAATTTCACCCCCAAAGTACAGCAGCAAACCATGAAAGCAGCAGTTTACTGAGTCAATAGTTAAGTTTGGGGTCATTCAGAAATGAATCTTCAAAAGTCAGTTTATAAAAATAAAAAAAAAAAAATTAAAAAAAGACATGAAGTTCATACCAGTTCTACTGCTTATGGAAAAATGTGGAAGTCTGGTGAGCTGGGGCTCTGTGATGAACCACGGAAGGGTGCAGTGGAATCATGGTGAAGCTCAGAGGCAGCACCTGCCAGCCTCAGCTGCAGGGAGAGGGAGCGGGGCATGCGTAGGAGGAGGACTCTGCAATATTTCTGCCTGGGATAACTGGAGAGGAACATGCAAAACTTTTGCTGTTTGGAGGCTTGTAATGTGAAAGTGTGTGTTTTGTGGCACTGTGAAAGCAGTGATATGTCTCGACTGAATAGGTACAAGCCTCAAGTGCTAAGCTACGAATACCAACTGATGGGACAGAAGGTCTTCTAACTTTAAAATCCCCTACTTGCTATGTCTAATGTTGTACTGCTTATAAAGCTCAAGGATCTTGAAAACTGGGGCTACTCCCTGTCTCTGACTTGAACTTGTGAAGTAAGGTTCATGCTTTTCCAGAAGAACAAAGTCTCAGGTGGAAATGCAGCCTCAGTGATCTGCTTGTGCATTGCCTTCCTGTGCTGCCCTCTGAGCCCCGTTCATGTGTGAAAAGGCAGAGTTTTCATGAAGGAGAGCTCTAGACAGAAAATGGGGTCACTCATGATTCTGTGTTCTCCTCTTCATTTTGTGTGAAGAATTGATGCAGAAAAAAGCCTTGAGTCCTACAGGTGCTAAATCTTGTTATCCAGTTGGTATGGATTTGAGGTGAATGGACTCTGAAACGTGACCAGTGACAGCAAAACCTAATCCGTTAAAAATTAAGTGCCTTTCTGTAGCTGTTTTAGGATTTAGTAAGTACTGGAAAGATCCAATCAGTTTTTTTTTTTTTCTCCCCCCCTCCTGTAGATCCAAGACTGGAAGGCTGGCCACTCATGTCTTCACCTTTTCCAACAACCTTTATCATCGGAACCTACATTTATTTTGTCACTTCCTTGGGACCCAAACTCATGGAAAATAAAAAACCGTTTGAACTCAGGCAGATAATGGCGTTTTATAATTTTAGTGTGGTAGCCCTTTCTTTATATATGACTTATGAAGTAAGTACTACTTTTATTTTTAAAATATTTATATTTTTTGTCTCTACTAACTTTTAATAAATGTATTAATATAATTCCCACTCTGCAATTCTTAAAAAACTATTATTCTTATTGTTGTGATTATATTCATCCAAGCAGTATATTAAACTAATTGAGTTGATAATTGAAAAAAGGGAATAAGTCATACATAGAAAGAAAAGTTGTAAAATATTTTATGTGTCGTCATATACAATTTACAAAATTAAAAATTCTCATGACTTATTAAATTTCCCTGGGCTGTAACAGGTAAAGCAGACTACATGTTTTTCATAGTTTGTTGTAATTGTTTCTGTCCTACTACGTGATAGTCAACACTGATGTTTCAAACACTGTATAGAGTATGTTTACTATGCAGTAATCTTCAGTTAAATCTGCCTTTTAAAAGACAGAAGTTAACAAAACCTAATTTGTGGATCTTCATCCTTTAAAAAAAAAAAACCAAACCAGCAACAACAAAAAAACCCAAGCCAAAACAGAAAAACACCACCCTCCCAAACCATGAAAATCTCTAACATTGATTTTTTTCTCCCCAACCCCAAAATAGCAAATGCCCTTTCTCTCAAAAGGAATGTTGAGATTTTGCTGTAGTTCATAGCTCAAGCAAATGTTAACCTTTAAGACTGGAAAGCCTGATGAGTTGTATAGTGTTATGGGTTGAATGACCTAAAAATCCTTAACAATGAATGGTATAGACTATGTAGAAGCTTTAATTTAGAACCTTAAACCTAGTTGGTTGGTTGGTTTATTGTTGGGTTTTTTTTTGTTGGTTGTTTTTTAAAGTGTAGCTGTTTAATAATAGTATTGTGTGAATGATAGCCTTATACATTTGCTTGGTGAAGCATCACTACACTAGTACTGACCCTGTTCGTGTTAAATCTGGCTGTGTGGCTATTTCAGGTTTGGCAAACTGGTAATGCAAAGTTGTCAGATTATTGTGCCAAACTGGCAGCATACCGTTGTGTTAGCTCAATTTGTATAAATTTCATCATGAGTTACAGTGAACTTCTTGACATTTCTTTTAACAGCACTCTAAAGGCAGGCCAGCAGCAGCTACTTTGTGTCATGACTGTTGTGTGGAAAGCGGTGGGCAAGGTGCACACATTTGCTATTTAGACTTTGTTTTCGCCAAACTTCCTTTTCTGATTTGGTGCCAAGTTTGGTTTTGGTTATAACCCCTGGAAACAAAAAAAAAAATATTACACTTCTGTTAGTGTCTGACACTAACACAGTATTCAATTAATCTGCTGTCAAGACTTCCATGTTACAATTTCATGAAAGAATGCATGGGTAGAGGGCAACAGATTGAATTTCTGCTATTGTCTAGTGCTCAGCAAAAAGTTGATTCTTTCCCTCTTTGGAACCAAGCCATTTGGTGGGTGCTTTAGTATTGTGCTGTCTTGGTGGTGTTTCAAATCTTGTTTTATTTAAGCAATAGAAGAATTTAAGGAATTCTTTTAGGAAGTTAACAGATGGAGGGGTTTTAGTCCATTTAAAAGAGCTGAACCTCCTATTGTGCATGAGTGGATGATGATGATCAATGGATGAGAAGCACTTTATAAACAGATATAAGATACAGTAGTCCTAGTGGTTGGCAGGGGAATGAGCCAAGTGTAATATTAACAATGTTGCTCTTGTCCGAGCTTTAATACATTCTAAGAGAAAAGATTAAATTGTATTTGTTATGTACAGTCCTTTGGTCATGCATGTGCTCTCGATTGTAAAACCCTAGCTTCTCATTGCTCATATCGGTGAAAGACTAATTGAATCACGCAGTTTAACTAAATAAAATTTTAGAAACTGTGATACCAAAAATATAGCGCATATTGATTCATTCCTTGTCTTTAATGAAATTAAGCCATATTCTTCTGTTGTGCTCGTTTTCTTTCAGTATTAAGATGCTGCGTTGTTTCTTTTTAGTATTAAGATGGTTGGCTGTGATATTCAAATTTCAAAATGTTTGATTTGTTTTTGCGGTTGGATTTACACAGTAAGTTGGTTTTTTAACATTGGTTTTGAGATGCAGCTGTTTCTCCTTTTCGGTTACTAATGCTGAAATAATGGGTGTAGGAAGAAAGTTCTTGCCTATAGGTGTGCTCCTGGAATTAGAAATTAATTAATCTGCAACAGCAAAGTATTTTGTGGTAGCTAGCTGACACAGAGGTAGATGATTGACAAGGTTACTGATTCACCAAGTTTTTAATATTGTTTTCCCCTCCTGCTTAGTGATTGTGAAAGTAATCCGAAATTAATCAATTTTTTAAAAGACATAAAGTAAATCTTTGCCCTTTCCCTTTTTTTTCCTCCAGTTTCTTATGTCAGGTTGGGCCACAGGGTACTCATTCCGGTGTGATATCGTTGACTACTCAAGGTCACCTACAGCTCTAAGAGTAAGTTGCCAAACAGAAAGCCAAATTGTTATGTTACACTGACTTTATTTTTAGAAATACTTTTTGAACAACCAAATGCATGGCTGTAGGGTGGAATGCACTAAATGGAAATACCTGCTTGCATAATGTAGACCGTGTGAGTTAACTGGAGGGATTGATTGTTTGGGAGAAAGAAAGAGGCAACGTATTTGTTGGCTTGTTCTTTTTGGTTGTAAAATTCCTCCAGGATTAAAAAATGTTTTGTGTTTTTTAAAAAAAACTAAACAAACCATATATTTAAATATTTCTGTCAATCTTGTGACACCACTTACCCATCCCAGTACTTTCCCTTATATAATTACTTACTTTTCCTGCAGCTGCTTAGTTTTATTTATGACTACTATGATTTGACAATTTCTGTTTTTTACTCTTGCAGATGGTACGAACTTGTTGGCTTTACTACTTTTCCAAGTTCATTGAATTATTAGACACTGTAAGTATTTGTAGCCTAATAAAAGAAGTAGTGATGTCTCTTTTTCACAGAAGAGGAAACACTGCTGTTGGAAGCTGGGGGCATAAACTGCTTTTTATTTAGCCCTTCAGTCTTCAATTATTGGAATACCATCAAGGTCTTTACCCTTATTATCACCTCTCATCTTATTGTCCCATTACACTCTCATTCCTTGATTATCAGGAAAAATGTTAATGAGGGAACACACCTTTAAAAATTTAGGAAGCCCTGATAACTTGTCTGTTTAACAGATGAATACACTGACCTGTTGTGCTATGGCAATGCTTGTCTCAACACTGCAGATAAAAACCAGTGTTGATCATGCTGAATTTGTTTTCCACATCATCTTCAGATTTTATCTTCCACATTCAGAATATTTGCATCAGCAGCTCTGAATGCAACATAAATTGCCATATCTACCTGCTCTAAATTCCTGTGTATGCCTTGGGGGTCATGACTATAGATGTGTTTCATATCAGGCTGGCACTCTAACCCGTTTCAAAGAAAGTCTGAGCAGCAATGCATTGAAGCAGAATGCAGACCTTGCTCACCACCAGCAGCCATCTGCCTTCCCCTCTTCCTGAGACCAACACCTAGTAGGATTGGTTTAGCTATTTTCAAACCAGCTTCTGAGTGTTGGAATCAGCTTTGATTTGCCCTATTCACCATGATAGTGGTGATTCAGGAGCTGACTCATGAGCACTTAGGATGTTCTAAACCCTGCAAGCAAAGTCAGCCATTTAACTTTCATCTGCAAATACTCATGATTCAACACTGGAAGATCTTACTGACTGAGCCAAATGGAATGGTAATGGAAGGGCCAGGAATGCTGAAACTGGAAAAGCCTGACAAGTTTACTCCTCTACCTTTACTACCTGCTGGTTAGACTGCTCCTTTTTAATTAGTCCTGGGCCCGAAAAATTCTTCTTTTAAAAATTTGTTGTGTTTGAATCCAGCTGACCAGGTATGTGTTTCTCAGCAGCTTTTTGGTTTTATTGCAAAAGTAATTTCTTAGCTGTATTTAAGTCAGCTGTTTCCAAATGTTTTCCATGGCACACCAGACTTCTTTTCTTCTGTGTTCATTTGCTTGCCATCTGATACTACCGTTTGCATGACCTGACTTTTCCTTGTACAGTTTTCTTGCTCTGTTTTCCCTTAACACTTCCCTTGATGTCTGTTTTTTAAAATGTGGCCTGACAAGAATACCTACATATATTCTGTCCCATTTTGCCTTTTTCCAAGGTTAGCTAAGTCAGTGTTCATAATGAAGTGCTATTTCTCTAACTTAATATTTTCTACTGCCTCTATCTGTTGCTAGTCCTTCAGTTAATTTTCTGAAATGGCCTTGCATTAGTAGTTCAGGGGACTTAAAATCTGATGCTTCTAGATAGTTCTCAATCCAAGCAAGTCTGTCTTAAGGTGTTCGTTGCACACAGAGGTGATGGCTCAGTCTTGGACATTTGCTTTCAAAGCTTGCCCTGGCTTTTGAGACTTCACAGGTGGATTTTATGTACTGGTTTAATTTTTTTTGAAAACTAATCTCCATATCCAGAGCCTCAGTTTCCCTTCTTCTCCCAAGACTACAATTGTGAAGAATTTTTAAATGTGTAGCTGTGAGCAACCAGCACTGATGTGTACAGTTTTTTGTATGTATGTTGGGCTTGATGATCTCCTGTAACATTCTGTTCATTAAAAATCTGTTTCAGATATTTTTTGTGCTGCGTAAGAAAAACAACCAAGTTACATTCCTGCATGTCTTTCATCATTCCATCATGCCATGGACCTGGTGGTTTGGAGTCAAATTTGCTGCAGGTAGTGGAGAGAGAGTTTACGTTGTACATTTCTTCTGGTAGTAAAAGTTAACTATACTGGACAAAAATGTTTAAAGAACAGAATTAAAAATCTTGCAAACATCAATGTTTTTACATTTAGATGTCTGCAGTATTTCATGGAACATCTGAGATCACCATAATTGTTTAAATGGGGGGGGAGTATTAATTTTTCCCTTTTGACAGCGTTTTGTGCAGTGTTGGTTTCTCACGGAGGGGGAAGGTGCAGAGGAGAGAGCTGTATATAAGCAAAGAGCATTATTACATGAAAATGATGTGACTGCAAAATCAGAAGTGCTAGGGGAGACATATAAGGCAGACAAGCCATTTGTCCCCCTGAAATGTAAGAACTGAGTTGGAGGGGAGGACTGTGTTCTCATTTTTTTTGCCTGTTTAAGAAATCTTTCAGGCTTTGCTGCAGTTATTTTTACTGGCTTTAGGTAGCATAATTGGGGTTTATTTACATCTCATACTTTGGCTTACACAAAACTACAGAATATTTTTCTGGACCTTACTTATTACAGAAACTTACTTGAATTGTACTGAATTGAAAGTCTTTGTCCACTTCTAGCTTACCTTCACTTTCTCCTTTCCTGCTCTGTGTGTCTATGCATGTGTCTTCCTATGCTATATTATTAGTGTGCACCACTAATAAATACAGTTGGCCATGAGAATAGCCTGATAAGCACGGAGTGGAGAAAGGCACAGTCATTTAGTAGTCCATCTCTAGGAGGGTGTGGGGTTTTTTTAGGAGTTTCTACTGAGAAGTAGGGGGTGTTTTGTACATGTTTCTTCACTCATGTTCTCTGGTATGTTTTTTTCTCCCAGAAAATCAGTGACAAATTGCTGAAGAAAACCACTGCTTATTAAATCTGATCTATTAGTGCCTGTTTTATGAATACAAAAATAAGACCTGGAAGCAGTCCAGAAAATTTGTAGGTGGGATCTTTTGAACATGTCCAGTGTGCAGATTTTCCTAGTGTATAAAAGGATATATTTCTGCTGTCTTTGTTGAGTTTCTGTTATTAGAAAACTGGTGTTTTGACCGTGTCTTTCTTAAATGTTGTTAATGATGAAATTGTGAATAGTTTTCTCAGCATACAGTTCAGTGTGTTCATAGATTTGCAAAAAAAAAAAAAACCCAACAAGCCCAGCAACTAACAGTCCCTCCTCTTCAACCTTGAAAAGTTAACATTTATAGGTGATTAACTTTCTGCCTCTTATCTGGACATCGGATCAGTATACTGGCTACAAGCTTCTGATTTTTGCATCAGATTCAAATTTCCCATGTGATAATTTGACAAATACTTCCAGCAAAGTGTGCAAGAACAGTTTTGTCCTCTGCTAATAATAGTCCCTCCTATTCATGCAGAACTGTGTTTGTCCCTACAACTCCATTGCTTATCTTTACCCTAATCTTTCCAAATATTGTTCTGTTTGAAAACTTAAATTTTTTTTTTCCAAGACTTTCAGCCCTGCTGCTAATTACTTTGTATTCAGTTTCATCACTGTCTGTCCTTCTAATTAGTGGCATTGATCAAGTTTTCAATCTGTTTGTAAAAATACCAACGGGTTTGAATGGAGATGCTGATTCTTTTCTGATCTGACATAAACAGGGAATTGTAAAATGGTGCTTATGTATGATGTTGCTTTTTGGAGCATATTTTTGTACTGTTGATGAGGTTGTTTTTTCTTTTTTCTCTGCTTTAACTATTTATTTTTTCTTCTGAATATTCACTGTGCAAGCCAAGAAAAGTATGTATGTTTGAACTGTAACAACACTCAAATTATTTTAAAAAATACAAATAGCCAAGTTTCAAAGAAAGTTTGCAATCACAGCTGCAGGAGTTATAATCTATCAAGCTGGAAGATTAGTGTGAGGTACTAAAATCACAAAATAAGTTTTATTTTTAACTTGAATGATTCTTAATGGAAAATTGGCTTTTTCTCACCAAATGTCTGCTTTTATGTCATCTTCTTTTCTTCCTGATGCTCACTATTGTCATGTTCGTATTTCTCTTAATACTTTGCTGTCTGCCACTTCTTGGATCATTTTTACCTATAACTTCTTGTGTTAATTAAAATAAAATTACGTTGAGCAGAATCATCTAACGCCATAGATGATCCAATGGAAAAGGAAATATTTCCTTACTTGCTTTGTGAAATGTTTGTATCTTACCAGTTTCAGTCATGAGTTTGCCCCAAATGGGGCTACTTGGCCTTAAATTTCCTCTTCACTGTGAGTATGCTTTTGAGATGGATGATGGATTTGTGAGACCCTCACTTAGGTCATGATTCCAAAAACTTACTGTCTGAAACTGTGATTCTTTCCCTCGGAATCTGGAAATCTGTGTTGGGGAGAGAATCATTCCTTATCTTCCAGAGCTTTGCAAAGTTCACCATGAAGTCTAGAAAAGAGGTATAAAACAGGAGGAACACTGTTTCTGCTAAATTCTCTGCATCTCTATCATGTATATGTTTTATGAAAAAATAATAAATGAACCCAAAGAACAAAATTCCACTAAAACCTTTCACAGGTAATTAGATAGCTAGGTTTTATTGCTGTTTTGGAAATGCTTAGATAAGCCTTTTCTGAGAAAGGAAACTGGTATGATCCCTCAGAATTGGTGTCAGCCCAATTCAGGTTAAATACCTTGAGGGTTAATCAAAGTCTGTAGGTTTTGTGGTACATGTTTTTTCTACCCTGAGTCAAAACAAACTACTAGGACGTGAGGTGGCTTTTTAAATATCTGATGCAATAATACTACTATGTTTTGTTTTTCTGCAGGTGGTTTAGGAACATTTCATGCTTTGCTGAACTGTATTGTCCATGTTGTCATGTACACTTATTATGGAATCTGTTCTTTGGGACCAGCCTATCACAAATATTTGTGGTGGAAAAAATACATGACAAGTATACAACTTGTGAGTAACTTTGTTTGACATAAACACCTCTCAGAAAGCTGATTGTGGCTAACGCAGACTTAATGCAATATGTTTGTACTTTTAGTTTACGTTCATGTGTGTAGCTGACAGTTGGTACAAGGTTTAGTCATGTTTTAATTGAGTAAAACAAAAGTTGTGAGCTGCCCTCAGTTATATACTTAAATCTGCTGACTTCAGTGTTCACAGTAATCACAGAACTAGACACATGAGCTTTTCAGTTATGCAGTACTTGGTAAATACATTTGCAAAACTCATTGCCTGTATAAAAAAGATTAGAATGTAAGTTTACACCAAGAAAACATAATTAATGTACAGAATACACATGTGAGTAGTAGTAAGGAAAGGGAAAAAGAAGTATTTCTTTAGGACTTCATGTCTGTTCTTTCACAGTTTAGAGAATGTTTAGAGTATAGTTTTGAGTTTCATATGTTTAGAGAATTTACCCCTCTCTCAGAGCATTAAAAAACACTCTTGCAGTAATTACATTAAATGTTCTATTAGCCTTAGATCACTTTCAAAAGGTTATTGCTCTGGGTGGTTTTTCATGCCCAGCTTTTTTAATAGCTGAATTTTTGAAATTCAGCTTCTGGCTAAACAATTAGTTTGGCCTGAGCAAGGATGCTGATGGAGGAGGGAAAGGAGCAGGGAGAAACAGCCATGGCTGTCTGCTTCCACCAGGTCTGGTGTTAATAGAATAGTTCATGTGACTGTATGTAACTGAACAATTTAGCTTTTATATATATATATATATAAAAATAAATATACATATATAAATATATATATAAATATATATAACTAACTGAAAGTCTTTTTGTCTTGGAGGCACTACCAGTGGATTATTAACTTGGAGTTCACATGGAAATTTATGTATTTATTTATTTATTTGAATTCTCCATTAAATTGGTTTTTGGGACCTACAGATGTTTGTGTTACATGCTAGTGTTGTGGGAAGGTGGGAATTCATGTTCACCAATCCTATAATGGTTGCCTTTTTGTGTTTTTCTGGCTAATTTTTCTAAATGAGTCTCCCACTTGTCACTAGTCAAACACTGTCTGCCTCCTTTCTTCTCTGAACTGTCCAGGGCAGACTCCCGTTCTCCTAGTATGGGTTTCCCAGTGCTGCTTGTAATTCAGTTTGTCCCAGGACTTCTCTTTCTTTACTCTTTGAAAGTGTTTTTCAGTGGAGCAACGTTTTGGGAGAGGGGGTCTAAAGGTGCATCTATGTCACTTGAAAAAGGCCCCGCCCCCCCCCCCCCCCGCTTTCTGTTGCTTGTATGCAAGTTATGCTGAATCTTTTTAAACTTCTGTAGTAAGTTTGTCATTTATTTTAAAAGTATTTCTTTTCTTCACCTTTTTCCTCCAGGTCCAGTTTATGATGATTACAGCCCATATAGGACAAATCTACATCATGGATGATTGTCCGTACCAGTACCCAATTTTCATGTTTATTATTTGGCTGTACGGCTCTATGTTTTTAGTCTTGTTCCTCCACTTCTGGTACCACGCTTACACAAAGGGACAAAGACTACCAAAGATGGCAAGAAATGGGATCAGCAAAGATCAGTGAAACAAACTCTTGTCTCTAAAACCAAAAAAGTGTGTATGTCAAAGTGGAAACTTGCACTACTTGACAATCAAGATATTTAGGTGCACACACTACACGGTGTATATTTTATATGTTTTCTTCCAAAACAGAATTTGTATTTTTACCGTAAGTTATTTGGGATTCAGAATTTGGGGGGCGGGGGGAGCAGCATGGATCTCTGATTAAAAGAAAAAAAGGCATTTTTTCAACAACTTGTTCATGTCTATCCTGTAAGAAATCAATGGATAGGTGATCTCTTATCTAGAAGGTGCATGAAAATAAAGATATTCACTGGGAAAATTAAAATGTGTATGACAAGTACTGAGTACTTTGAACACTGAGGGGGAAAAAATTACTTCACTTTAAATGTTATAAATTGCTGAGACTGTCAGCGGTATTTTATTAAAAGAATGAATCTTCAATAAGTACTGTTTATAGAATCTGAAGCTTATTACTAATATAGTTAATACATAAACATTGTTACATGTGTTTACAAACTATATTACTTTAAAGAAAGGAATGGATGTTAATCTGTCAAGGTATGGTGTTTCATTTGAAGATCACAGATTTTTGGATATGCTATCTTTTACTAAGATAACTTAATTCATTTCATGTTCTACTCACTTGAACGTTATTCTGAGTGTTGGAAACCTACTAATTTGAGGTTTATCCAAACTGTCTTGTAGTGTAATGATCAAAACATCTTACTGATTTGTTCACCAAAGTAGCCTAATATACTTATTATTCAATGTATCCATGGATATATTTTGATATTGGTAGCCTAGGCTGTTTAGGAGGGGGGGGAAAAAAATCTTGTAATTCAATAGTCAAAATCTTAGTCCTCAAATAAGTTTTAAAAAAATATTTTTTGATTGAAGCCGAAATGTCACCTAGCACGATGGTACTGTGCTCTATTTTCTTCCATTTTCATTATCTATTGAAATACATGCCTAGAAAGTTTTTCGCTTGGTTTTTTTTTTTCATGATTGTTTTTGTTTCTCTTTAACAATTTAAGGTTAAAGTTTCTCCATTAACAGCACCAGTTACCTTGTCTAGAACTAGGCAAAAAGATATGTGCTGTTCTCTGAGCTGCTGAGCGTGGGGCAGGCAGTGGTGACTGGGCATGACTCCAGTCCACGTAGAATTAACCACTATGTTGTTTTCCATGGTTAGGCAGTTGTTAGGGTCACACATGTATAGAAATCGAAGGACCTAGCTATTTGTATGCAAGCTGCATTTGTACTGTATGAGCTTATTAAGGAATTGGTGCATGCAACAGACCTGTAAATGAGGAGTTAAAGGTGTTTCAATTAACGTTACCTTTAAAAGTACTGTTCTCTGTTATGTTTACTACTAACAGAAAAGAAGCTCGTGATACTTGCTTTGTGCTTGATCTGATCTGTGGGATTTTCAAATACGCCAAACTTTGGGGCAGGTTTTAATTGCCTCCCTGTTGTACCATTCCAAGAAAGTAAGTTTTGTTACCTGAATACTTTTATGGGAATACTGACATTTATGGTGCATTGTTAATGCTAAAAGAATTTATCTTGGACATGAGTTGCAAATTATTTTTTATGAGATTACATACAAGTCTTCTTTATAAAACAAATAAAAAAAATATTTTATCTTTCCACTATTTAATCCCTGTAGCTATCAACTGTGATGGCAGGTTGAAGTTGGATCCCAGAAAGGATTTGGATGGCTTGAGATGCATATTGCAACCCCTGAATTTTAAATGGTTCATCCTAGAATCCTCAGTGCTGGGTTTTGGCTCCCTGGCAGTGCATGTGGAGAGGTGCTTTAACACAGAATCCAAGACAGCCAGGGTGCTGATCAGGTCCACACACATTTTGAGTGGGAAATGCAATCACTGACTCTTAAGTTTCAAATCCTGCCATCCTCCAGCTTCTGTGTATGTCCTTGGCTTCCAGAGTAGGCGGTCATCTCCTAAGGACAGAGACCTATTGCTGTTGTTTCAAACAGCTGGAAAAGATTTGCCTCTGATCTATTTTTAAAGCTTGAATGGTGCCTATTTTTTATATAATAATTTATTAGCTAAGTACTGATGAAGAAAGTGGGACAATTTGGTTAATTTAGGCTTTCTTGAGCCTATGCGTTCAAACATGTTTGAGAAAAGCAGGCCTTTTGGCGAAAGGCTGTCATAGCTAGTCTGTGACTTAAGCTGGATGATGCTACCCTCAGCTTCTTCTGGAGGAAAGTAGGCATTACTCACCAGTCTTGCAGATGACTCCTATGCTGGTAGGGGAAGTTGTCATTCTGGTCTCCCATTTTGCAATTATCCCCCCTCCGCCCCATAAACATGCATGAAGGAATGCATCCTGCAGCTGTGTGTGAGGGGTCAGATACTTGTTTGTTGGTTTGGGATGTAGATCTGCAACTGATTCTTCGAGCTCCCTTGGGCTTTTAAGTAGGAGCTGAGAGTATACATGGTCAAAACTAAGCAGCTCTGCGCATGGGCAGGTGCTGAACAGAAAGGAGCCAGGAAAAACTTCCAAGTCCAGCAGTTGTACAGTAGCCAACTGCCTCTGGAGTCAGTTGTTTGAGATTAAGAATTAATAAGCAGGAGCAGAAACTGGAGATGCTGATCATTCAGTGGGCTGTCAGCAAGTGCCATTTCAGATTCCTACTACATAATTTCTTGCACGCGGGTTTAGTTTTCTGCAAGTTACGAAGCATTTGGAGAAAGAGAATGCATTTTTTCAGTGAGTTGTGTGAATCTATCCTAAGAGGTTGCATATAGCGTAACTATGCTAATAACACTAGTACAAAATGTTATTAAACCCCATCCTCGTACACACGATGTTGCAGGCTGTGAGAATCACACCATCTTGATCTGGACAGCTGCATTTTTTTCCTGCCTAAAAATTGTGCATCTTGCATGCTGAAGTGCATTAGACATTTGAGTTATGCTAGAAAGAGGGGAGCGCAAGTCAGCAAAATCATTAAGGTTACAGTGAATGCTTACTGTTAATGAGGGGAATGGCGCTGAAATTTTGTGTTCCTTAGATTTGGTGGAGGAGAAGCACTAGTATTACTAGCTACTGCTCTCCTAAGAAACCGAGTCCTGAAAACTGGAGTGGGTTTGGTTTTTTTCTTGTTGTTCTGGTTGGGTTTGTTGTGGGGGTTTGGGGTTTTCTTTTGGGGGGGGGGGGGTGGGTGGGTTGGTAAATTAATGAAAAGGTTGTATTCTCTTCATCAATATTTCACGGATGTGGTTTGACGGTTCTTCAAACCTGAGCCGCTTACTGACTGAGGAAGTACGAACAACAGCACGTAGTGAATGTTCGCTTTTAAAAATCACGTCAGGTGTCTTCCGGGAAGCCAAAACGCGCCGGCGGAGTCGAGACCTTCTCGCTCTGCCTGCCCGGGCGGAGTCCGCTCTCCCCGCCGGTACGCCTCCCGGGCCCAGTCGCGGCCCGCGGCGTTCCTCCCTGCCGCCCGTCGTCCCGCGGCCCGCCCTCCGGCCCAGGAGCGTGGGCTCGCGCGGAGGTCTGTCAGCGGCACGGCCGCCGGGCCAGCGGCACCCGAGCCCGCGGAAGGGCAAGGGGGAGAGCCCGGGGGGAGGCGGGCCCCGCCGTGGCCGGCCAGGGGGAGGGCTGGCGGCGGGGCGCGGCGGCGGCGGCCCCACCCCCCCGCCAATCAAGGGCGGCGCGGGCCCGTCACGTGCGGCCGCCGCCGCCCAATAGGTGAAGGCGGCGCCTCTCGGGCTCAGATTCAAACGGTCGGCGGGCGCGGCGCGGCGCGGCGCGTGCGGCTGCCGGTTTCCGTGGAGACGGCGAGGGCCGGCCGCGTCCATGGAGCCGAGGCTCGTCGGGCCCGGGCCCTACCGCGCCACCCGGCTGGTGAGTGCCCCCCCTCCCCCGGGCTGGGGTGCCCCGACCCCGCCTTTGCCCCTTCCGTAGCCTTACCTACTCCGGGTGGGGCCTCCGTGCCCGACGGCGGCTCTCCGGGGTACCGGCCGGCTGCCTTGAGGCGGCTTGGCCGCCCAGGCCTGCCCCGCTGTCCGGGTCTCTGCGGCCTGACGGCCGAGCGCCGCCGTCCCGGGCGGTCCCTGGGCCCGTCCCCGGCAGCCCGTCCCCCGTCGGGAGCCGGCGGGGCGGCCCCCAATGCCGTCCGGGTGTTGGTGCTCCCCACGCTGAGCGTGTGCGGGGCGGCTGGAGCGGAGCGTTAGTCCAGCCTTTTGTCAGGTTAAAAGCCCGGGGGAGGTGAAAGCCGTATCTGTAGAGCCGTAGGCAGTATGGGGCTCTAGATCTTTCAGCTTCCGAAACCTGGTGTTCGTTCTCAGACCTCAACTGTTTAAATCATTGTTTTAGGTTTTGGTGTGCTCGTAAACGCCAAGTAATCAAAAAAGTACGTAGATCTGCATTAAGATCTGGCTGCATTCTGATCTCCCTTTGTACGACTAAAACGCTTCAAGGGAAAGAGCTCCCGTAACGGTTTGCTTTGTTCCTCTTCCCTAGTGGAACGAGATAATAGAACTTTTTCGTGCTGGGATGCCTTTACGGAAGCATCGATGTCACTTCAAAAGCTACGAGCGTTGCTTCAAAGCCTCGGAGGCAGTGGACTGTTTACATGAGCTCCTTGGCTCTAATCAAAACTTTGGCCCAGAAGTGACTCGCAATCAAACGGTTAAGCTGCTTAAAAAATTCCTGAAAAATCACGTTATTGAAGATATTAAAGGAAGATGGGGCAAAGAGGACTTTCAAGATGATGGCCATTTATATAGGTAAACCTATATACAGTGACTGAAAAATTTGGGGTGTTGGAAACAGGGAGTAATGACTCTTGTGCATTGGTCTTACGAATGTTTTTGTAGAATGCTTTTGAAAAGGTGTTTATGTGTCTTCCCCCCCTTCCTTTTAAAGACTTTATTTTCTTTGGCGATAGGCAACTGCCATGATTTAATATTTGGCTTGCTTTGAGGGTTTTGGGGTTTTTTTTGTTTGGTTTTTTAAAATATTTTTGAAGGGCACTTTTACTCGATTACATTCTATGAACACTAACAAAAGCTTTTGCAGCTTTTACGAGGTAGCGAGTTCTGTTTGCTGTGCGTAGACATCAGGTCTGTCAGTGTTGGCAGAGTGCATATCAGGAAGACATGGATAGAAGTGAGGATACCATTGAGCATCCAACTGCAGTTGTCCTCTCTCTCCCCCAACCCCCTCACTATTTCGGATCCTGTTTCTACTCCTTCTAAGACAAGAGAAAGGCCTTCTGAGTTTAAGTCATTCACGATGTAACCTTTTTCTATACTCCTTGGGTTGTAGATTGAAATTGTCTTAAGAGAGATGAAGTTTTATTCTCTCATCCTCAAGGATGTTTGCTTACTTATGCTGGTTTACCCTCTCAGCTGGTGGCTTGTTCACAGAGGAAAAGAATTTTCCTTGTAATGAAAGCTTGGCATTAATGGTTCTTTGACCTCTTGTGGCCTCAGTTAAAGTTTAGGTGTCCAGAAGTTGCAGGTTCTGAATTTGTACCATCTTGTAGTGTCCTGTTCAATGAAAAAGTAATGTAAAAATGACCATTGCCTTAAGTATGGATATGTAACTTATATCATGGTCAGTCTTCTTCTGAGGAAATGGGAACTCTTTTCACGCAGAGCAATAGAGAAAATAGGTCAGCAATAATGATATGTTTCTACTTACTCTACCTATTATTATATACTTAAATAAAGATTATGTATTAATTTTTTGGTAATGATTTCTTAATATTATTTTGGGGAAAAAGTATGTAATACTGAATTTCCACTTGATGTGGATGAAGTCAATTTTTCATTTTGCTCTATGATCTTAACTGGTTTGTTTGTAGAGTGTGCCTAAGCTTTTTTGCTGCCTAGTCTGAACACCTATGCTGTAAGTGAAGTTGTTCATTACTCTCCTAATTTTATTTTTTAATATGGAGTACTTTAAAAGTAGGAGGTACATGTGATGTAATTCTTTTACTTTGTCATAAACAAACTTGTGTCAAGATACTTTCTTATAAAAGAACCGTGGCTTATGTTAAACTTGTTTCACTGCAGTTCAGTTAATTTGCAGTCACATTGGATCAGGTTTGTGCTTAATTCCAGCAACAAATTAGCACCAATTCAACTCGTTCTTTATGATACCGCATGATATCTTTCAGTAAAAGTAATAGTTGTTTTTTAGCCTGCCTTCTGAAGGAAACGATACTGAATGCTACAGCTTCCCTGCCAAAAAAGATAAACATTCAAACCAATTTCAATCAGCTTTAATGGAAGAAACTTTAAGTAATTTGGGGCGAGTAAAAAATGAATGTTCTCTCCAAAGTTAGCTGTGTAAAGGGAAATTCCATATAACAATTAATCAAGGAAAATGTTAAATTTTAGAATTTGGGACTCAAATTCAGAGGACTTAGTGTATCAAAGGACTTGTATCTGAAAATATTTTGAGAAGCTCACCCAAGAAAGTCTGTTGCTAATTATCTCAAAACAATATGTGTCTCTGTAGCCTGTGAGCTGAACATGACTGAAAGCTGGGAAAGGATGCTGAGGAAGTATGCTTGTCCCATTCTTGAATTCTTCTTTGGCTGTCTGCTTATGGCTGCTGTAGAAGGGCAAGATACTGTGATAGTTTACCTAGTCATTGACTAGTTCAGACTGGAAAACAGGCATGGAAGACCGGAATTCGGAGGATCTTAGGTCTTGATTTCGCCTTGGAGAAGGTTAAATGTAAAAGAGTGGTGTGGAGTGGGCTTTTTACTTGTTTAAACAGTTAGAAGAACAGTTAGGTGTTGGTACAGTATATGGTGGTAGGTGTCTTATTGGTTTGGTATGTTCCTAGTCCAGTCTTGCTCTGTCTATTCTTTTTAGTACAGCACTACCCGCAGTTTTTTTTCACTGGTGCCATAGGTGTTAAGTACTTTGTCTCCTTTCTTTCTGGGCATTGCCACTCTGTCAAAAGATTAAACATGGGTTTTGGTAACCACTGGTATGCTGTATCTCTTTGGTTTGGGTTTGTTGTGTTTGTGTGGTGGTGGGGTTTTTGTTTGTTTGTTTTGCATTGTCATCGTGACACATTCAAATTATTTTGTTCTTTCCCCCTTTGTATTTTCAGCCATGTCTTTCCTGATCTGCAGGCTGTGGAAATTGGTTGGGTGAAATATTTCTGTGCTTTTCACTTTCTATGAGTTCTGCCTAATGATCTGCTATCAGACAAGAGAGCTCTTCTGTTGTAGCTATCTTAATGATCTTCTGTCCTCACCTCTCATTCAAAAAACTAGGTTCCTAATTGAACAGGTTTTTTACTAAAACTGCATATTTTCCATGCATCTTGAATTGGAGCCAGCTTTTTCCACGGGGCTTAGTGCATAAATAAACTGTATGCTACTCATGGTTTTAGTGTTTGGGCTTTAAGTATTAAAACATGCTTTTATCCGGTACATGGAGCGGAACATCGGTTTTCCAGCCTGCCTTTATTCAGGTATTTCGTGTCCTGTCAGCTCCATCTGGTGGACTTTCCCAATATTACGTTGTAAATACGTTTCTCACCGTTTTGATACAGGTAGCAGTACAAGTCGCTTTTAATTCCACTGACAGTGCTTACTCTGGAAACCTTGATATACTTCATACCTTTTCCTATGAATTCCTGTCTTAATTTACTGTAACTGTATGCTGTGATGCACAGCTGTGTCATTCATTAACTTCACATGTAAGTGTAGTTGTCTGCTCTTTTTCACTCCACAGAGCATGCAAAAGAGACATTGCCAAATGTTGACTTGCCTGAGAGTATTAGGCAAGTATTAAATGTGAAAGTGAGAAGTAGCATGGCTTCTAAAAATAGCAAAGACTGCCTGTGTGTCCGGACTTACTGGCTCAGTATAGTCTACGATAATGAATGAGAAGTTACAGTTTTGGAAACTGTCAGGCTTTACATTTTTTGGAATCGAAGCAATTGTATTAAAAGCAAAAGTGTTAGTACCCTTGCATTGCTAGTAAATTTCTGGGAATTCAGCTATGGTACTTGTTATGCCATTGATACCAATATTATTGACCCTGTTGTCTATCCGCTGCCCTGGACACAAACAGGTATCTCTATTTCTTCCTTGTATAAACTAAAACTAGTGCTGCTGGCTGTGAACCATGCTCATCTTGAGATGTCAGCCTTGAAATCCTCCTCAGTTGGTAGCTTTAGGTAACATTATTCTGTTCATCATAAAATCAGAGGCTTTTCGTTGTTAATCCAAAAACTTGGCTCAATCTCAATCTTGCTGTAATGCTACCTGAAAAAGGGGAATGCCCCTCCTTTTTCTGCTTGTAAGAACTCATTCATTTACTGGTTCGTTGAGAATCAGGGCAGCAAATGACATAAAGTTAAAAATTGTGATGAACTGGAGGGGAAACAGGGAACTGTTGAGAATACTGTAAGGCAAAGGAAAAAAAGGCTGCAGGTCTTTTAACAATAAACTCTAAGAAATAATGAATAGCTGAAAAGTAGTTCAGAACATTCAACAGCTGAACATCTGCAATGTAATCTGGGTTACTTTAAAAAGTCTTGCAGGATTAGTGTGAGGTGCTTATTACTTCTCCTCAGGGTTTGTCCGAAGGAAGTGATATCTCTCTGTGTTGCAGATATTCTGTTGAAAAGCATTGTGGAATATGCCAAATGGGCTCAGTGTGTGTGGTCAAAACTGCAATGTGTTTAAGCCATGCAGTGTAACACTACTGGACTAACAAGACTTTAATACAAAACAAATTTGAAAACTAATTAAATGCTGGAATTGCCTTGAGAGTATGGGGTGAAATTTTAGAGAAATCTTGAGGATTTCTTGAGCATGAGAATCATTTTGGTAGGATATAAACGCATGCTACCCAGCGGTATACAAGCTCTTGTTGCATGGTCACAGACATAACTGTCTTTTACATTCTGATTAAAAGAGTAAGTGAGACTGAAGCAATTTCTTGAAGCATGAGGAATCTCAGCATCTAAAACCTAGGAGTGCAGGTAAACAAGATCTGGTGTGGGCCAGTCTGATGACAAGTTGCCATCAAACTGATTTGTCTTTCTGATGTGCTGCCATTAACTCCTTTGTACATGCTCTGACCTAGGTTTGGCAGTAGTTTCATACTGCTCAAGCTGGAGATGTGACTGAGCTGACTGTGATCTGGGATAGTTTGTTTTCCCTGTTTTTTGCAAGGTCTAGCTTAGGGTTTATTTCTGCTAATTTCTTCAAAGCACTTCTTGAAATGCCTTAAAAAGTGAATGAGTTTCCTGCACAACCAGCTGGAAAAAGAATCCAGAAAAGAACTGCAGTATATGATGTTCACACAGAAAACATGTAAACACAGAAGTACATGGTAATGTTGACAAAACTTCGTGTGGACACTTGCGTGCACACTAAATCCAAGCATTAGTCATGTGACTTAGTTATGTAGCTTTGCTTTAGGAGATGCATGCTAGCAGTGCACTTGGCATGGGGAAACTCTACCCACAGCTTTTTCAGCAGAATCAACATCTTCTGGTGAAGACCTGAGTCAGTTGCGTATACATAGGCAGCTGGTGCTACCTGAGATGCTCTGGGATATTAGACAGTCACCCATGGCTCAGCTATGTCATGGGAGGTACAAAGGACCTGAACTGTTCTGGAGCAGCAGATGGAGGCTGAACAAGACACTTTAGGATGTTTTATGTGTCACTCAACACCAGTCTTCAGGCAACTAAGTCACACTGTGAACATCCAAGGCATTTTTTGTATTTTTGCATGTGAAGGCCTACTACAGTTTTGCACTGGTGATTATGGAATAGGGTGGAGTTCAGAGGCATTAAAAATATTCTCTAATTGTAGATTTCCTCCTTCTTCACCGCTGAAGCCATATCCAAAGAAACCTTCACGTGGAAAGGAAGTAATTAAATTTCCAGACTGGAATGAACCGAAGGCTGGCACTTCCCAAGAACACATCCCAGTGAAATCAGTCACAATGGTAAGATATCCAGTTTTCATTTCCCCAGCCATAAGCATATTTGGAAAGCAAAACTGAACTAATGATCTCTTTGTTATGGCACAAAATACTTGGTTACAAAATTAAATGCAAAATACTTCTATTTTAAACTTATGTGAAGTAAAGTTGTTCTTAATGATTTGTTGGCTGGATGTTGCCTTTGAGTGTTATTTCTGCTACAGATGCTCAGTCCTGAGCATCCTAAGTTCAGCATGGCTGTATTTGCCAGTATGCTTGCATTCCAGTTTGCTCAAATTCAGTAGGGCATTTACTATACTACAAAACAAAAATAGTTACTTTACTGTCACTTACACTGTAACTCTTATTCAGACATTTCATGTAGAAGAATAGATACGATATTACTGCCTTCCTAGCTGCTGTGAGGATGTCAGTGATTCAATTTCCTTTTTCATAAGGAATATATTGTGGCTAAGGAGAAGCGGTCTTGGTTTCATTGTTACCCTTTGTGAGCTTGGAGAATCTTGCCACATACTTACCTGGATTGATCCAGCCTTTGTAAAGTTGTTGAAAAAACTGTTGCTTTTATTAGTAAAATAAAATTGTATCAACTCTTGCCACCTGGACATCTTAAAAGCCTAGGCTTCTGGAGTTATTCTAAACCCTTCCTCCAGTGTATCTTCTCTGTGAGTGTTCTTGTATTTTGTCAACTCTTGGGACTTCTTTGATAATTTGGCCTTTTTATTAATGCTCATCAGTGCAGGACACTAGCCTTGGATTTCTTGGGGATCAACAGTCTGGAAAAGTAGCTCCTACCATTTTGCTGGACATCTAGAGGTCCTGAATGAATGGTTATTCCGTATTTGTAATCCAATTACTTATGTGCAGATCAAGTGCACTTTTCATGTACAGCAGCCTTCTGAAGAGGAAAAACATAGTCCTTAGAACTTCAATAGTAAATAGAAGATTAAGAGGGAAAAAAGAAAAGATAATGCCAAAGACAAGTAAAGAGAATAGAGTATTTTAGTTACTGAGCAAGTATCTGCTGCAATTTTGACTTGTTACAGTCTCCAACTGTCTGCTCTAAACTTCCATCCAAGCATCCTGGCCTGATAAGAGTTAGTAAAACACTGCCTATATACATCTGAATCAGATATGACAGCAAACAGTCTGGCATAGCTCAAAATCTCTTTCATTGGTAGTTTTGGTTAGTACAGTGTACAGTAAGTTGAAGTAACTGAGGCAAAGGAATAAGCTGCTTTCTGCAGGCTCTTTTACAGAAAGGTGTAGCTTCCACTGCAATGGTGAAGTAGACAGGTAGCTGAAAGTGGTGGCACCTTAAATTGCTCCAGCATCAATCAGAGCACTTACTGTCTGTGTGTGGATTGATGGGCATGGATCTGTGTTGTGAAACAGTGATGTGGAAGACCAGACACTAATTTCAGAGGGTGCTACTTGTTTCAAACTACTCTAGTCTAGTGTCACAGAATGACAGACGATTAGTGCTTGGAGTAATTAAAGTGCATTCCTGGAGTGCATTTCATCATTTAGTTGTGATCACAAGGAATACTGTTAATGTGCTTTGGGGTGGCTCTGTGATGTAATTCAAAGAACTGGGAATGATTGGGAGGTTTGCCTTGAAAAGTACACTGCTGACATGAATTGTATTGTATGTCCACCCATCGACACATTGATGACAATCTTCAAGCATCGAGCTTGGATGTGAAGGTTGAGTAAAGGATAGTAGTCTCTTGCAATCTCTGCTTTATTCTGTTGTAATGGTGGACTAGATCTGATGGGTGTCTTCAGCTGTAGCTATTTGCTTTTACTTTCTTCATGTATAGAACCTGCTGATGAACTTAATGTTTAGCTGTGATCAGTAAAGGCTGAACAAGGATGAATATCAGTCTTTGATATCTCATCTAATAATTCTCCAATAATTTTTCCATAAGCAGATGTTTAATCTTGGAGTGGCAGTTGAAAACAAGTGAGCTGAACTGATTTTAATCTTGGAGAGGATCTGAACACAGGACTAGAGGCTGTTGACTCCTGACTTTAATGGCTATTTTGACACACATAATTTTTCAGCTTTGGACAAGTTACGTAACTCAGAAAAGGTACTGCGTGTCTGTGAAACCTAAACACTCACTTCCATCCTGGAGACTTCATTGGGAGTTAGGAATATTTAAAATACTTGTAATAGGGAGCATGCTGTATTATAAATGTATTATAATGTTTAATACTTGAAAAGTAACCAGTTAATGAGGAGTCTTTTTTTCTGATTTCAGAACTCTGAGATGTGGTACAAGCGACACAGTATAGCTATAGGGGAAGTACCAGCATGCAAACTTGTGTTCCGCAGAGAGCTAACACAAACAAATATAGAAGAGATATGGAAATCCATGACTTTGTCACAGTGAGTATACTTGTGAGTCATTTGCTGTTAAAGTAAAACTGTGTAGTAGGTAATAGTCTTGTCTGTCTTCTCTGGTAATGCCTGTAATCACACCCACTCACTTTTCATCGCTGCCATCAAAGCCATAGTGGCTAGACTAACTGTACCGCTTGTTATTTGTCTAATGAATTCAGCAAATAAAGTTTGCAAAGAAACTTTATTGTCCTTAATACCTTTTGACTTTTTCCTGTTGTGTTATACAAGTCCTTTTGTTGTGTGGGCTTTGTCTTGTTTAATCACTTTTTTCCTCAGTTTTTCTCTTTTTTTCTTGTTGCTATGAAATAGAAGCACTACTGTAGAAGCACGATACCATGAAACCTTTCAATGGCAAGTACAGTACTTTGTATGAGATAAAAAGTGGAGTAGCTAATTGAGTGCTGAAGGCTTTGAGATTCAGATGTTCTTTACTATTTCCAGGAGGAATATCCTATGCAAAGTTAAAGGCATTGGTTTAGACTATTTATGCAGGAGGAAAAAAAATATAATTTAGCTATTTTTACAGCAGAGTTGAGGCCTTACTAATGATTACTTTCATCTAAACCTAGCACATCATCTCCATGTAATAAAATTGATGCTGAGGCGAGCAGCTCTGGTGCTGGCACTATTTGCAGCACAGCAATCTAACAGTGTGCAGGGTGTTTCCTCAACCGGGGAAACCTCAGGGGAGCCAAGAGACCCACTGGGAGCCCGCAGGAGCAAGGACGGCCAAAGCCCCCCCAGCTATGAGAGAAGCCCCTGGGGAGTACTGGCGACCAGGAGCACCGCGAACAGGGTGGGCAAACAGGGCACGGTGGGGCAGTTTGCACAGCAGTTTGAATGGATGGGTGCACAGGGAGGGAACTGTAGCTCTGCTAGCTCGACTAGGGAGCAATGGTATCCACCCAGTAGAAAGCCGTGGCCTCTAAGCTCTGCACCTGCTACGACTGACGCAGCTTCCCAGACAGAGCTCCAGTGGGAACATGATGCCACCCAGGTGCCAGGCTGCAGGGTGTGCCCTACTCTGTCAGTACCGGATGGCAGCAGTGAGCACACCTGTGGGAGGTGTGCCCAGGTAGAGGAACTCCTCTGCTTAGTGGATGTGAGTGGGTTGAGGAGTATCAGGGAGTGTGAGAGAGAGACAGACTACTGGATCCGCACTCTACCTTCCCTGGCACAGACCTGTCAGCTAGACAGTTCATATGACATGCAGGGTTCCCTATCCTCTCTCCACCTGGCTGAACACAGTGAGTTAAGGCATAGGAGGCAATGGTGACAAGTTCCTGTCTGGCACAGGAAGCATGTCTCCTCCGTGACTACCCCACCTTCCCAGGTCCCCTTGCATAACAGGTACGAGGCTCTACAAGTTGAACCAAACAATGACAGGGACGAGGGTTCATCTAGGTCTGAAGTGTCACCAAGGTTAAGTTGGCTTACACCCTGCGTCAAAACCGCTTCCATAAAGAAAAAAAGATGCATCATTGTCATAGGAGACTCTCTTCTAAAGGCAACAGAAGGCCAAATATGCAGACCAGACCCAATTCTTAGGGAAGTCTGCTGCCTCTCTGGGGCCCAGGTTAAAGATGTGAAGAGAAAACTTCCTACCCTGGTATGACCCTTGGATTATTATCTATTATTGATTTTTTCAGGTAGGCAGCAATGAACTCGCAATAGGAAATCCAAGAGCAATCAAGAGAGACTTCAGGGCCTTGGGATGACTGGTTAAAGGGATCAGGAGCACAAGTAGTGTTATCCTGTATCTTTCCAGTTGCAGAGAATCACGTGGGAAGAAACAAGAACAGCCACCAAAGCAGTACCTGGCTCTGAAACTGGTGTCACTGGCAGAATTTTGTTTTTTTTTTAATCATGAGTTGGTCTACAAGACACCAGCCCTGCTGGTGACAGATGGGGCACACCTGTCTCAAAGGGGGAAAAGGATCTTTGCACAGGAGTTAGCAGGGCTCATTGAAAGAACTTTAAACTAGATTTGAAGGGGGAAAGGGATAAAACCAGGCTTGCTATACATAAGCCTGGGGGAGACAGACCAATGTTTGAGGGATGGTGTGCTAGCGAGGTCCTTCAGTCTGCTCCACAATGTGCTGAGTACACTGGAGTGCATTTGAAATATCTTTATATAATGTGTGCAGCATGAGGAGTAAACACGAGGAGCTAGAAGCTTTGGCCCAGTCCCAGAGCTACGACATCATTGGCATAAACAAAACCTGGTGGGATGAGTCCTGTGACTGGGCTGCCGTGATGGACGGTTATAGGCTCTTCAGGATGGATAGGCAGGGCAGGCGAGGTGGCGGGGTGCCACTATATGTAAGGGAGTGGTTGGACTGTATGGCACCTACAGTTGGTGATGACACGGTTGAGAGCCTCTGGATAAGGACGAAGGGGAAAGCAAATAAAGTGGATGTTGTTGTGGGAGTCTACTATTGACCACCCAGCCAGAACGATGAAACCAATTACTTATTCTACAAGGAATTAAGGGATGTCTCTAGACCAAATGCCCTTGTCCTTATGGGTGATTTTAAATTCCCAGACATCAGCTGGGAATATCATACAGTGGACACAAAGAGGTGCAGGAAATTTCTGAAGCATGTTGAAGATTATTTCATGGTGTAGGTACTAAGGAAGCTGACTAGGAAAGTGCCCCCCAGATGTTTTTGTTTGTAAACAGAGGGACTTGTGGGTGAAGTAGTGATTGGTGGCTGTCTTGGTCACAGTGACCACGATGTAGTTGAGTTTCAAATCATTGGTGATAAGAGAAAAACTGCCAGCAAAACTTCAACCTTGGATATGGGGAGTGCAGACTTTGGGCTGCTGAAGGAGCTACTTAGTGAAGTCCCCTGGGAATCTGCTTTTGAAGATATTGGGGTCCATGAATGCTGGTCACTTTTTAAGAGCCATCTCTTAAGAGGGCAGGAGCAGGCAATTCCAAAGTGTTGGAAGTCAAGCAAGCTGGCTTGGCTAGGTAGAGAACTTCTAGACCTTAGGCAGAAAAGGGAAGTGTACAGACCTTGGACGCAAGGACAGATGACATGGGAGGACTACAGAGATGCTGCTTGTCACTGTAGGAAGAAAATTCATGTGGCCAAAGCTCAATTAGAGTTCAAGCTGGCCAGCATGGTGAAGGACAACAAAAAGGGCTTTTTTAAATATGTTAATAGCAAAAGGAGAATCAGCGATAACATTGGTCCATTGCTTGACAAAGTCAGTCACCTCACAAATAGGGACTTAGACAAAGCGGAGACGTTTAATGCCTTCTTCGCTTCTGTCTTCAACACTGATGATGGGCCCTAGAGCCCTGTGTTGGAAGACTGTGACTGGGGGGATGATAAACTCCCAGCTGACCCGAACTTGTTCAAGACTTGCTGCTCCAGCTGGATGTACATAAATCTGGGGGGCCCAATGGGATTCATCCCAGGGTACTGAAAAAGCTGACTGATGTCATTGTGGGACCTCTCTCCATTATTTTTTCAATGGTCTTGGGAGTCTGGAGAGGAAGCTGGCAAATGTCCCAATTTTCAGAAAGGGTAAGAAGGAAGACCCTGGTAACAACAGGTCTGTCAGCCTCACTTCACTGCCTGGTAAAATTATGGAGAAGGTTATTCTGGGAGTTATTGAAAAACTCTTGAGAGGCAATGCAGTCATTGGTCACAGCCAGCAAGGGTTCAGAGGGGAAAGCCCTGCTTAACCAACTTAATTTCATTTCATGACAAGGTCACCCATCTAGTTGAGAAGCCAGTAGATGTGGTGGTTTGGGATTTTAGCAAAGATTTTACACTGTCTCTCCCAGTGTCCTTCTAGATGAACTGTCCAGCACACAGCTAGACAAGTCCATAACATATTGGGTGGGCAGCTGGCTGATGGGTCAGGCTCAGAGGGTTATAGTAAATGGGGTTACATCAGGCAGTTGGCCAGTCACCAGTGGCATTCCCCAGGGCTCAATTTTGGGGCCAGCGCTCTTTAATGTTTTAAAAATGATCTGGATGCAGGAATCAAATGCACATTAAGTTTGCCCACGATAGTAAATTAGGAGAAGCTGTGGACTCCCTTGAGGGTAGAAAGCCCTTACAGAGAGATCTGGATAGACTAGAGAGCTGGGCAATCACCAACCATGTGAAAATTAACAAGAGCAAGTGCTGAATTCTGCACCTGGGATGGGGTAACCCTGGTTATAAGTACAAATTGGGGGATGAGAGGCTAGAGAGCAGCCCCACAGAAAGAGGTCTGGGGGTTCAGGTTGATGGCAAGTTGAGTATGAGTCAACAGTGTGCCCTGGCAGCCAAAAGGGCCAACCATGTTCCTGGGGTGCAGCATAGCTAGCCGATCAAGGGAGGTGATTGTCCCACTCTACACTGTAGTGGTGTGGCCCCACCTCAAGTACTGTGTGCAGTTTTGGGCACCTCAGTATTAGGACATCAAACTATTAGAGTGTGTGCAGAGGAGGGTGCCAAAGATGGTGAAGCATCTCAAGGGCAAGACATAGAAGGAGTGGGTGAGGTTACTTGGTTTGTTCAGCTTGGAGAAAGAAAGCTGAGGGGTGACCTCATCGCAGCCTACAACTTCCTCAAAGGAGGCAGCGGCAGGGGAGGTGCTTATCTCTTCTCTCTGGTGACGAATGATAGGACACAGGAAATGAAATGAAGCTGTGTCAGCAGTTCAGACTGGACATTAGGAAAAGCCTTTTCACTGTGAGGGTGGTTGGTCATCGGAACAGGCTCCCCAGGGAAGTGGTCACAGCACCAAGCCCATCAGAGTTCAAGGAGCATCTGGATGACACTCTTAGTCCTATGGTTTAGTTTTAGGTAGTCCTGCGAGGAGCAGGGAGTTGGACTTGATGATCCTTATGGGTCCCTTCCAATGTGAGATATTCTATGTTTCTATGAAATGGAGAGGTCTGTTTTTCAGAATTGTATCTCTCCTAATACTACGTTTGCCTTTTTTGGATTAGATGATCTATGAACTATGTGTTTGTATATTTTTACAGATTACAAAAGGTCTTGGGTTTGGATTCTCTGGACGAAGTGTTAGACCCAAAACTTGTGAATTCAAAGCACATAGTCCAAAATGCATATAATGTCAATAAGCAAGGCATTGTTACTTTGGAAGACAAATCAAGTGAGTATTTTAGAAGTTTTCATTTAAATTTTTTATATTGTAGTTTATTAGTATAAAAAAAGTATTAGTTCTAATCTGTACTAACATGTAGCATCTTTATACTTGTATGACCACATCTATACTAGAGTTTTTACGAAGTATGCCATTGTTGTCCTCTGACATCTCAATAGTAAGAAGCAGTATTTATTCCATATTTACTCTCTTAAACATATTCCTGCTTTAGCAGGGTTGAAAGGTGAAGGTGAAAAATCAGCAACTTTATAAATGAAAAGACAGCAATATCATTCACTTCAAGATGGCTTTGTCAGCCCAGCCCTTAACTGCCTGAACTTGAGTGTTTACATGAAGGAAATGTGTATTAAAACTTGGGAAGGAATCAAAATGTACACTAAGAGATGCTTAAAATTTCTCAGTTTTGAGTTTTCAGTCAATGTGTTTTGAAACTAGTACCAAGTTTAAACTGCTTTGCACATCAGGGAGAAAGTGAAGCATCTTTGCTGCTGTGATATATCACTTACAATATTATTGCCACCGTGTTTTCCACAAATTTTGTAAAGAAGTGAAATATGAGATTGGAACCTGGTTTGGTTTGTGAATGAAACCTCCTCCAGAGCATATACCTGTTCATTTTAAAGGCAATTGGAGGACCTCAAGATATTAACTTCCTCCTTGCAGCGATGACAGAACTGAATGTCTGAGTGCTTTTCATCACCTTCAGTGCAAAGTAAACACTTCACTGTAATGCACTAGTGAAGGTGTAGCTTGAACTAGTTTGGCTGATTTTTGCAGGGCAGGTTAGGGATTTGTGATATGATCTATTTTACTGATTGAGTTGGAGGAGCAGTGGGCATAACTGGTTGATATTGAGTACAGGAGGTACTGAAGTATAGATGTAATTCAAGGTAGATCCTACATTAAGGTATAGCCTGCCTTTGCAATCAGTCGATCTACTATATAGGAAGAACTTCTTAAAGAATTTTCAGCTTTGCTTTTATCTTAGAGTTTAACATTTTTCTCAGTTTTTTTCTCCTTTTAATTTCTGTTTCTCCCCTGTGCAGAGGAACTACCTCACTGGATATTATCAGCAATGAAATGTCTAGCAAATTGTAAGTAAATTCAGGAGGCAAAAATAAAAACCCAAACCACCTCACCCCTGTAAAAATCAATTGAACTGACTGTGTCTTTACTGCTTTAGCAAATCCTTTTTATATTCACAGTCAGTATTTTTTCTGATCATTGCCTTAAACAAAGTCGGAAAAGATCAACCAGCATATATTCTTCTGCCAGTGCAGCTTATTTCAATGAAATATATAAACATTTAACTCTTCTATTCATATTTTTCCTCTACTATGTGTTTTCACTAAACCTATTGGAAATAGATCAATTCAATAGATCAATACAATTTCACTTATATTTTGAAGAATGAGTCTAAGTTTTAAGTGTGGGTTTTTTTTCTACTTGATGTTGCATTTTTATTGGCTGGAATAGAAAATAGTGATCTGGTTGGTGTCTGCAAATTAATTTTCTCTCTCTTTTTTTTTTTTTTTTTTTTTTTCCCCTAATCTTCTTTGTAGGGCCCAGCTGTTCAGATTTGAAGCAGCCTACATACTCAGGATTTGAAAGAGATGTCTTCAAAACCATAGTGGACTACTTTGGCCAGATGAAAGAACCTCTTCTCACATTTCATTTTTTTGATGTTTTTGTTAGTGTTTTAGGTAAGTAGTTTGGGATGTAATGAAAAAATTATTCTTTTGAATTAACTTCCCAGAGTTAATTTACCATACTGAAATAGTATCACAGCTCATTTCTTTTGGACCTGTCCTGTCCAGTCTACATAAAGAACAGTTTAATATTGTGGTGGGTTGACCCTGGCTGGGTGCCAGGTGCCCACCAAAGCCGCTCTATCACTCCCCCTGCTTAGCTGGACAGGGGGGAGAAAATATAACAAAAGGCTCGTGGGTCAAGATAAGGACAGTTTAATAAAGTGAAAGCAAAGGTCGCGCGCGAAAGCAAAGAAAAACAAATGATATTATTCTCTACTTCCCATCAGCAGGCGATGTCTGGCCACTTCCTGGGAAGCAGGGCTTCAGTACGCGTGGTGGTTGCTCTGGAAGACAAAAATGCCTTCCCTTCCGTCTCCCTTTACTTAGCTTTTATATCTGAGCTGACGTCATATGGTATGGAATATCTGTTTGGTTAGTTTAGGTCAGCTGTCCTGGTTATGTCCCCTCCCAAGATCTTGCCCTGCCCCAGCCTGCCATTGAGGGAGGGGGCAAAAATGTTGGGGAGACAGCCTTGATGCTGTGCCAACGCTGCTCAGCAGTAGCCAAAACACTGGTGTGTTATCAACACCTCTCTAGCTACTAATGCAGAGCACAGTTCCATGAGGGCTGCTATGGGGACTATTAACTCCATCTCAGCCAGACCCAATACAAATATTTAAATTTATTTCATATCACAGGGTGGTTTTATTCTTGTGTCTTTTTAATCACATTAGTTCAAAAGTCTTCCATTGCTTGCCTTAAAGGCCTCTGTTCATTGCTCAGCACTGCCACACCTAACAGATGGATTTTGACAGATTTTTCTTTTTTTACAAATGCCTAAGCGTCTTAAAAACTCACATAAGCTTTTAGAAATTGCTTGACTGAAGTCTAGATTAAAAAGGGTTAGGGCCATAAGGACTGTTTTTAACCCTGGCAATATGGCATCTGAAGGAAATTGAAATCCTTCGTTGCTTAAACTTAGAATACACATTAACTACTCTAGTGCTTTAAAGAAACAATAATTTAGTTATTAACTATAACTTTGTAAGGGTTCACACTATAATAAATTCACCTATCCTGTAGCTATAAATGGCCCATTGAAAGACAGTAAATGTGAAAATATTTGGTTATATTTTATAGTTACATTTCAAAAAGAGCAACGGAGTTGAAAAGTAAGTATGCTTTGTAGTATGCAACTTTCCTGAGCGTCTTTAAGTGGGAACAGCATTGCTTTTAATAAACTATTGAGATGAAAAAGGAATTCAGAATAACACTTTTATTTCTGGAATTTAGTGTTTTTATGCTTTGTTAGTTGACAATCCTTCTTCAAACTGAATACAGTTCCTTTTCTGACTTCTTTTCTTAGACCACAAATATTCTTGATAATAACATCTTTAAAAATTCTTCCTCTCCTTTCATACTCTCTTTCTGTGTTTTTTTCCCATTGCATTTCACATCTTTTGGGTTTTAAGAGTTTTATTTCACAGTATTTCACAGATGTAAAAATGAAAAGAAAGAATTCATGCCAATGTTTGTGTGGAAATGAAAGGAAATTGTGCAGTTTTTCAAAAAGTCAAAAAATCATTTTATGGTCTCATTCACAAAAAAATGAGGTGTTAATATGGAATCCTTTCTTACTAACAAAAATAGATTTATACAAAAAAATCGTGGGAATATAGGCTTTCAAGAACTACTTAGTTTGTTTTCCATCTTCATACTTACACAATTTACTTTAAAGTTTTGGCTGTATATGTTTGAAAATGTCACATTTCTCTAGAAGTCTTGCCTAAACAGCCTCCTCCAGATACCTAACACAGGTATTTGAATGGTTAAAAAGCTGCATTTGGCCTTGGTGAGATGATTTGGGATACCTGAGTTAGGCACTCTCACTGACTGGGGGATGGGGTTGGGCCAGATGATCCCTCGGTGTCTTTTCCACTTTTTTATAATTCAAGACTATGCTCCCTATTTAGCCAGTGGAGAGAGTTCAAGACGACAATTCAGCATACCTGTGGCGAAGCCTAACCCTCCTTTTTGTACTCTAAACTACTTGGAACCAGTAGTAAGAAAATAAACAAGTAAATATAAGGCAGAGATGCCTAATCTGTGTTTTCAGTAGCAAGGTTTTCTCTAACCACTCAGGCTCTCTTCTGAGATTTGATCTGTGATACTTGGGGTCAGGAGGAGAAAGGGAGGAGGAAGGCATTTTGAGGGGGGCTCAACTGAGAGAGAAATGGGAAAGTTTTGGGCTCTGCTCAATATGTAATTAAGTCTTAACAATGAGGCTAATGTACAGACCATTATGAAGCTGTAGGTAAATGCAGAGGATAATGCACACCACAGAATACTATTTCGTAGTAAGTGTCAATGCTAGTACTGAATGCTGCCTGTGAAGCAGTAATTGCTTAGCAAGTTGTGCATTTACAAAATACAGAAAAGCAGATCCATGTCTGCAGTTGCATTTCTGTGGTTTTTTTTTTTAATGGAATATGGCTTGCTAAATTGGCAATAATTCTCAATCTTAAGACATTTATAAACCAAGGTTTCAGTCATTGAGTCTTTGACTTTTTATATTGCTACCCTCTGGCAATTACAAGCTTTCCACAGTTGATTATAGGATGTCTTTCTTCCTTCAGTGGATAAGCTTTCTGTTTAGTGGAAGACTTCAGGAAACAGCAAAGAAAGTGTTATCAGATGATATTTTTAGTCATTTGAGGCAGCCATGATGAGATTTGTACGTGTCTAAAAGGTCCATCTTAAAACCTGAGAAATATTTGCAAAAATCATAGGTGACTTGTGTAACCATGTCAAGATGCCTCACTTGCTTCTGTTTTTGAATAAAGTCTACAGCACTTCTCTTCCAAGAGGTTGGCTGAAATTAGTTTTCAGAATAACTGAGAAAATATTTTACTAACTTGGTAAGATTAAACTTGCTCTTTGCACAGGTTATAATGACTCTTTATGTACAAATCTATCAAGGTTAATTATTATTCCTCAGGACCTCTTCTGAACATATGCACTAGTATGCTTGCCAAATCTTCCTTTGAAATTAGAAAAAGCTTTACTTTGAAAATGAAATTAACTACAGTGCTTTACCACTCTTTTCTTGGAATACTGTCTGTTTTGGCTGCCCTACTAACTACTGCACTTCTGTTATTTTTTTAATAACAAACAGCTTCCACTTTTTACACAGTGTGGAACTGCCTGGCATGCCACCATGCATGATGAGGGGACAGAAGTGCATGCTGTTTGTGTTGACTTTGGTAAAGCTTTCAACACTGTCTTCCATCACATTCTTACAGGTGAACTGAGGAAGTACAGGCTAGATAAGTGGGCAGTGAGGTAGACCAGAAATCGGCTGAATTGCTGGGCTCAGAGGGTTGTGATCAGTGGCACAAAGTCCAGTTTAGGCTCAATCTGTAGGGAGTACCCCAGGGCTTATAATGGGGCCAGTAGTGGTTAACACTTCATTAATGACCTGGATGGTGGGACACTGTCCTAAACAAGGGCAGAGTGCCCTAAAAAAGCATGCAGATAATACAAAATGGGAAAGAGTGGTTAATGCAGCAGAGGGTTGTAGGGGCGTGCAGAGGGACCTTGACAGGCTGGAGAAATGGGCAAACAAGAATCTCATAATGTTCAACAAAGGCAAATGCCAAGTCGTCTCTTGGGGAGGAATAACACCATGCACCAGTGTATGCTGCGGATGACTGACTTCAAAGCAGCTTTACTGAGAAGGACTTGGCAGTCCTGGTGGGCACTAATGTGACCATGAGCCAGCAATGTGTCCTTGTGGCAAAGAAGACCAGCAGCATCCTTAGCTGCATTAAGACCATCGCCAGCAAGTTGAGGGAGATCTTTCCTCAGCACTAGTCAGTGAGTCCAGTGGAGGGCCACAAAAATTATTAAGGGCTTGGAGCATCTGTCATATGTGGGGAGGTTGAAAGCAGGGACTGTTTAGCCTGGAGAGAAGGCTCAGGGAGGATCTTATGTGTGTAAAAGACTGATGTGTGAGTACTAAAGAAGAGAGCTCCAGACTTCTGTCAGTGATATCCAATAACAGGACAAGAGGCAATGGGCATGAACAGAAATACAGGAAACTTCATTTATACATAGGAAAATAGCTTTTTTTAGTTGGAAGGTGATCAAACACTGGAAGAGGTTGTCCAGAGAAGCTGTGGAATCTCCATCTTTGAAGATATTAAAAACCTGACTGGACATAGTCCTGAGCATCTTGCTGTAGATGGCCCTGCTTTGAGCAGGGGGAGAGGTCTAGACAATCTCCAGAGATCCCTTCCAACCTCTATAATCCTATGGGAAAAAAAAGGAGTGTATTTCTTTGTTGTCTTCCTTGTTCCTTTTTTAAGATAAATTACTGTTAGACTTCAGTCATGCAGATATTTTGCTCCTGACTTCTGTTTTGTTCTGATACTAGTGCTATTTAGGCAGATGTGTAGTAGATGCTTCCTTCATTGAGCCTTAGAAACCCAAAAGAGAATGGTGTTTTGGTGGTGAGACCTCTTTATAGGTACCTAAACTACTACCAGATTCTACTGTGCCTGTCCAGTCTTCAAATATCTCTGCCATGCTCACATTCTGTGTTTTCTCAAGAGTTTGTAAGTACAATTAGTCATAGATTTAACTTCTAGAGGTGTGAGGGATATGTCGGTATTGTCATAGTTGTCATAGATGCATAAGCATATGTTTTGTTTAGATTCTCTGATTGTTGCCCCAGACTTAACTTTTTTATGTGGTTGCTACATCTGTGCATACATCTTAGTTGTGTTTAGAGCTGAGGATTATAAAAGAGCAAAGGATGAACCAAAACGTTGTAGTTTTTCATGTCTACTAATATCTAGAGTTGTTGGTTATGGTTATTATTCTCTCCCAATGCATCATAAGGAAGTCTTTTAAATACTTAAACAAGGTGCCAGTTCTAGGGATATCTTCCTAGCGTCTTTGGGGAGTGGAGTTCTAAGGCAGTCTTGAATGAGTAGGGAACGAATTTGCGGAGACAGATTTAGAAATGTTATGTTAAATGTTATGGAAATATATAATTGAGAAATGTTTCCCAATCTCCTGATCTTGTATAAACCAGGTCTGCTGCAAAAACACAGCAAGGCTGTAGAAGCTCTTCAGATATCTTGTCTCCTGCTGCCGCCAGAAAATCGGAAAAGACTGCAGCTGTTGGTGAGGATGATGGTGAGAATTAGTTTTAACAATGATTTGCCGCCTCTTTCTGAATCAGTGAGGACCAGAAACTTGGTACGTATTGTGTAAGGCAAAAGTTCTGGACAAGGGTTTTGGAGTAGCACAGATACAAGTTTCTTATTGGAGAGAGTATGCAAAATACAGTTTGCTTGTTTGAAGAAGTTTGTCTATTATAGCTATGTGGAAAGATACTCTGAATTTGAATATATCAGCATTTCTTGGTAAGTTGTGAGCAAATGAAGAATTTGCTCAGAATTTGGAGGTTTCCTTATCTTTCAAAGTTAAATCACCACTGATTTCACTATTGGGTAGAAAAAAAAATACAGTAGATGAGGACTCTGGTGTTCTTTATCACTGCAGACAGTGTGAAAGAAGCAGACTGCGTGTTTCAGTCATACTTAGATATGTAGCTGAATGTTTTGATTTACCTGTTTTCAGCCATTTAAAAAAAAATTCTTACCAGTTTATTTCAGTACTAATTTTTTTTCATCACTTAACTACAGAAATCTCTGAAAGTAATTTTAACCAGATTTTGACAAAGCCCTAGTTTTTGCTAATGCTCTATCTGTCGGACTACTTGTAGAGTTATCCTTGATGTTTGCAATAGCATGTTATTACAAAGTTATTAGGCATAACTTGGCAATCCTGACTGGCTATAAACATGTATTTCTTTTCGTTAATTTTCAAGTCTTTTGCAAGAAGGGCAACAGAAAACTCAGCTGTAGAGCCAATCCATAAATATCCTATAGTATCATGCATAAACCTCAATTTGTTCCACAGCAATTAAGTTTTTAATTAACTATGAATAGTATTTGATTAAAGTAATTAAATTTTTGACTGCTAAGGTTATAATTTAATTAACTGTAAATGGTCTTTGATTAAAATAATTATGTTATGATGTAAATGTTATTTTTGGAAGTGAATAATTTACAGTCCAAGTATTTTGTGTTAAGTTTTAATTCAGCAGTGTAGTCTATGGTACCTGACAGAAAACCTTGATTGCCTTCTGTGCTTTCAATGTTACAAGTGACTGGTGCACAGACAGGAAACTCTTGTAACTGAATGCTCCGTCATGAGACTACATAAAGTGAGCTGGACCTCAGTTTGGTTTGATGATTTCAAAATAATGGTATTAAGCTTTCCTTCTGGTGCTTAACTTCTATTAAATTCCTGTGTTATTTTTAAAATCTCTGAAATATTTGTGCCCTGTAACTGGAAAAGCTATGTGAAGTTTCTATTTGACAAAGTCTTGAGAACAAAATGTAATTCAGCCATTCTAAGTCTAAAGTCAGGGTTAGATTATGTATATGAGGCAAGAGCCATCTTCAGTCCACTCAGATAATGTCACTGTACACGGTACCCTTTTTATCCTTTTTTTTTTTTTTTTTTTTTAATTGATTTGTTGGAAGTACAGTAAGTATTGTGCTGTTAAAATCTTTTTTCTAAGAGATCACTTTTTAAACACAGTTTGATTCCCCACCCCCCAAACAGAAAAATATATAATAATGATTTCTTTTTTCTCAGATGGTTCAGGCATTTTCCCGTTGTATTCTCTGCTCAAAGGATGAGATGGACTTGGATGAACTGCTTGCTGCTAAACTAGTATCTTTTCTCATGGACAATTATCAAGAGATCTTAAGTGTTCCTTCTGCCTTAAAATCTTCTATAGAGGAACACGTTGTACATCTCCAGAGAGTCCAAGTAGGTATCTACTGAAAATAGCCTCTTATGTCTCTGTGCTTCTAGATAAAATTTATCCTTTCTTCTCTGAAGTTTGATGGTTCTTAAAGACTTTGTTCTGTTTCTGCTAGCTTATGAAGAGCTAATTAATTTTGACTGCTGATACTCAAACATAACTGTGTATTTAAATTAAACTAAGCAGATCTTGAATGGTTTAGAGGCAAGAACTCTAAAATATGTTTTCCTGTTAGTCAGCTCTATCTTCCCCATGGAATGGGCAAACTATGTTTGTGATAGTGAGGAAAACTGTGAATGGTTAAAAAGTGTTTCCTTTAATGCTCTGCCTTTTTTTTTTTTTAGAGAAATCCTTACTTGCTCAGCTTTTTCATAACTCTTTTTCTGTTTCCTGATACCGTATTTTGTTTTGTTCAAAGCTGCTTTTTAGTTCTTCCTTCTTTAATTTCTACTGAAAAAGTAACTTTTATATTTATTCCACGAGTTAAACAGGCTTCCTTTGTGTCATGTTTTTTGACTTACCAGAACTCAATCAATTAGTGCAGGAGATAGGACGTACAATTTAGGGTCTTTAATCCATATCTTCTCTACTTAATGACTTCAGATGGTCAATTTGATTAAGTCAGTTTTTGCAAATTTATTGCAGGAAAAAATAGCTGCTCTTTTTTTACTCTTTTTTTCAGATAAAATATGCTGGAGCTGATACTGATGCAACTTTTCCTCCTCCATCATTTTGTCACCAAATCAGTACAGATGAATTTGAGTACCAAAGGGCAACTGGCTCTCAAGAACCACTGGCAGCTTTATTGGAAGAAATTGCAATGAATAAAGAAATATCTATGAAAGATAAGAAGAAGCAGCTCAAGCAAGTAAATAAAAATTCTTCCACAGTCTTTAATTTTAACTTAAAAAGTTTTATCAAGTCTTAGACCTATAGTCCTCTAGAGAAATACTGAGATTTAAAACAGTAAGTAGTCTTGGGGGTATCAAACTTTTTAATCATTTGGAATAGGGGTACTGTGATGAATCAAACCATATTAGAAAATATTGCCTAATTTTCTATATAGTGGTATTGAAAGTCCATTCGAGAAATAATCACTTTCCTTTTCCAGAGGTGGAGGTTGCACTTTAATGTTTTTTTTTAATATGACAAGTTTGAGTGAATTCTTCATTTAAATTGATGTATTTTTCTAGTTTCAGAAATCTTACCCTGAAGTGTATAGAGTACGATTTCCTACCCCTGAAACTGAAGCGGTGCTATTTCCAGAAAAAAAGAAACAGAAACCACCAATACTGATGTGGGCCTTAAAAAAGCCTTTTCAACCATTTCACAGAACCAGAAGCTTTCGGATGTAAATGGTTTGAAATGTATCAACGAACTGAGTCAGAGAATATTATCAATGGATCTTATGCAAAAGGAACCTGAGCAGCATGTATTTACTCAAAAAAACTACTGGAGATACTGCTGAGATGGTAGAAAAGGTCAGAAGAAGAAGAAAGTATTGAAGTGGTAGAAATGTGAGCCATTATCAGTATTTTTGTAAATCATTATTTTTTAAATGTCTGTTACTTAAAAAAAACCAACAAACCCAACAACAACAAAAAACCACACCAAAACCCCCCAACAACAAACTCAAGCTGATTAATCTACATGGGTGATAAACTACACTTGCCGTAGTTTGATTTGACCATCATTTCAAGGTCTAAATATATTTATTTGTAATGTATTGTTGGTAACTAGTCTACAGCTTTTTTCCCTGAAAATAAGTCTCTTCCATAAACTAGGCTCTGTGTGTTCACATAGAGCTTGAGGAATTAATTTGCTGTACGTGCTTGAATAAGTATGAAACACTGGATTTTGTTTTTGCTGTTGTACAACTTAGTGTTCTTGATACGTAAGATTTATTTTGGAAAACTGTAAAAACTCATTCTTAATTTTCAATTCATATGATTCATTACAATTTGAATCAACTCCTGTTGAAGTTCCTTTGACCTCTGTAGTGCTGACCCATTCTTTTAAGCAAGCCGGTCTTTTAAGTCTTTTCCCATATGCTTTTACTAAATATTGCCACACAAAACTCTATGCTTGAAAATAGAACATATTTTATCAGAAAAATCTGAAGCCTTGCATTTCCTCTGGAAATGGAATTCAAATATTGAAGTGACATTGAAGCACACATACCTTTAATGATTTCATTTGTTTTGCATTATGAAATACTGTACCTGTAACTTGACTGTGCATATAACATACTTGATTCTGACAGCACTTTTGAGCTATTAAAGCATTACCATTTTCCCCTCTTTACTTAGAGTGGTGATTTCATGTTATCCATTAGAGATTTAAAGAGCAGCATTTCATACCTTATTGAATGTCAGAGCAGTCTATGCAGGAGAGAAGACAGCTGACATCTCAAAAAATTTCTACCTGACATTTTAGTAAGCAACATGGTGACTATCCTGTAATGCAACATTGACAGTATTTTCACTTTGCTAACCTCCTAACGAGTCAATAGGCTTTAAGAAATACATTGCAAGGTTGTGGGTTTAATAGATTGCAATATTTCCTGGGCAATGTGCTTTTGAACAGCACATGTTTCCATGATCTGTTTTCACACATTGGTTATACTGGACTTCATATCAGTAATTTTTTTTTTTTTTTTTTTAGCAAACTTGATACAAAAGGGTACACTTTTCAAATAATAAGGAAATATTAAAACTAATATTAGGAGTAGTCTAAGGCCACTTCTTATCTTTTGTACTAGCTCTTCAAGGGTGAGATAACCTTTTAGATGTGTCATAGTATTCTGTGTATGCTTAGATGCAGTCAAACTTTGACTATGACTAGACTACTCATATATAATAATTTGTTTACAGCACTAATCCATGAAGTATAGTAATGAGTAAGGCTAGTTGGAAAACAAGTCTTGCATAAAGGTGGAAAACCACCTTAACTGATATCTGACATTAGTTCCTAAATAGCAGAGTAGAAGTGAATCTATTTGCCATTAGATATAATCTCACTGTCTGCCAATAAGCCTTCTACTGTCATGTTGATTTTTTTCCCCATTGTTCTTTTGTAAAAATTTGTAGCCTTTCTGAGCCTATTTTAAGCAGTAATTAGAGTTTACTTATTAGTTTCCATGAGGAGAAGTTGAAGATGTGTCATATATTTCTATGGATCAATGTATTTTTCTTTCAAAGAATTATTTCCTTGACTGTGGTAAAGACAAACCAAGCAAGTCCATTTGCTCACAATTTACAAGCCTGTGAAAAATATGACCACAAAATGTCCTGTAAAAGGGACTGTAGGGAGGGAACTTCATTTGAGATCATAATCTCACAGACTGACTTTTAACTTGCCCTATCTTGGGAGACACTTAGGAAAGCTTATCTCAATAATAAAAGATATGTGACTATGGCCACTGCTTACAGCTCTTCCTTGTCATAGCTGAACCAACTGCAAATATGCAAGACAAATATGGTATAAACACAAAAGTAAGTTCACCTCTTCCTTTCAGGATGGAGGTTAGAAAGTGAAAGCTTGAAAGCTAGTTCAGAGAGGACTGTGGGCTTGATGAAGTGTCTTAGGAAAAACACAGGTTCTGTATCCCTAAACTATAGTCAACAGAAACTTAAGTTTTGATACTTTCTCAGGAATTTAACCTTTACTTCTGTGTTAAAGCCCTGCAGTGTCTTGATGTTGCCAAGACTGAATAACATGGGCCCTATTCGGTTTATTTCCCTTGAACTGTGAGGACCGTAAGCCAAACATTCTTTTTCTTAACCTAGTGGCTATTTTCTGAAGAGGCTCACTAAATGGAGTACTAGCTGACCTTTTAAAGTACATCAGGAGAAAGACTCAATAAAGGTGGAAGATGTTTCAGCTGCTTTTTCAGTCTACTTAGACCAACATTTGTACCCTAAGAGGAGCATCTGAAATATACACCTGTAAGCTCGTATGTAAGTAGGAGTTATTTCTTGCTAAATTTGGACAATGCTGTTTAACTCCTTGTCCTGGTTTCAGCTGGGATAGAGTTAATTGTCTTCCTAGTAGCTGGTACTGTGCTATGTTTTGAGCTCAGTATGTGAAGAATGTTGATAACACTGATGTTTTCAGTTGTTGCTAAGTAGTGTTTAGTCTAAAGTCAAGGATTTTTCAGCTTCTCATGCCCAGCCAGCAAGAAAGCTGGAGGGGCACAAGAAGTTGGCACAGGACACAGCCAGGGCAGCTGACCCCAAAGTGGCCAACGGGGTATTCCATACCATGTGATGACACATGTAATATATGAACTGGGGGGAGTGGGGATGGGGGATTGCGGCTAGGGGACTAGCTGGGTGTCGATTGGCGGGTGGTGAGCAATTGCACTGCACATGATTTGTACATTCCAATCCTTTTATTATTGCTGTTGTCATTTTATTAGTGTTATCATTATCATTATTAGTTTCTTCTTTTCTGTTCTATTAAACCGTTCTTATCTCAACCCAGGAGTTTTACTTCTTTTACCAATTTTCTCCCCCATCCCACGGCGGGGCGGGGCGGGGAGTGAGTGAGCGGCTGCATGGCGCTTAGTTGCTGGCTGGGGTTAAACCACGACACTACTCAGTACTGAAACTTCTAGTGTAATGCCATTAGCTGTCATGGTACTGTTAAGCTTTTTTGGACAAGATCTTTGAATAGAAACTTCTGTGTGTGGGTGTTTTTGTTTGGTTTTGTGGTGGGTTTTGTTGTTTGGTTCGTGTTTTGGGTTTGGTTTTTTTTTTTTTTTTTTCCTCTTTGCTAAGTTCTTTGCCCCAAGTAGAGCAATGTCTTTTCCCTCACTTGCCACCCCACTTGGAGCATAACCTCTCTCCTGACCTATTGGTTCCTAGTGACACATCTGTGACAGCTTTGCTCCAGCATTTCCTGGAAGAAGGAAGAACAGTATTTATCTTCCTTTCTTGGGAAGGGAGCTGAGTCTTTGCTTAACATTGCTCTTGCTGATTGTTGCATTGCTTTCTTTCCTTACGCAAACACAGCTTGCTCCAGCTCCTAAATTAACTATCAGTCATCTGGAAAACCTTTCGGTTCACATGTGTCTATTTCTGCGCTAGTCCTCTGATGTTCTTTGAGTAATAGCTTCCATTGTTAGTTGCTAATACATAAAAATTATTTAATTGCTCATATTTTGTATGAAGTCTGTTTAACTCACCAAATTTACCAGGATTGCAGTATCAGCTGTTTACACTTATGACTACAGAGAAAGATTGGTGACTGAAGTTATTTTCTGAAACTCTGTTCAGATGTTACTTTCTCTCAGAGGAAGCTTAGGCAAAATCTGGGTGATCTCATCTTCTCATTCTACTAAGTGGAAACAAGAACTAAAGTGAGGAAGGTAGTATGTTAACATACCACACTTTTTAAGTTATTGCTGTGATATGCAAGAACTTTTTTCCCCTCTTTTCTAAAAAGTTGTTTTACATTGTAAGAGAGTCTCTTTCTTTCACAGAGATTGCTAACTCAAATGACTTGCTTTATTTCTTAGTCACAATTTTTTAAGTCTCCTACTGCCTCAGAGCTTATGATTCTAGTTATTGTAGCTCTAGGTAAGATCATACTTCTTAGATTTTAAATCCACAAACTCATAGATACCATTCTGTAGGTATATAAGTGCACTTGAATTAATTTTATTAATTTGGAGCAGCTGGTGTACTTTATACCAGCTGTAATGCATTAATGTTACTATTTTCATCAATTCATTAGGCTTGAAGCAGAAGTGTGAAGTGACAAGCTTTTCAGGAAAACAAAACCTGTAAAATGGGATTAGAATTTATACAAGTTTTTAGCTCTGTTTTCAAGCGTCTGCTGTATGGTATTTGTTTATCAACATCTATTCCTGTCTTAGATGTCAGTTCTGTTGCTGTTGGTTTTTTTTTCCAGAAACCTAGATTATAGAATAGTTATGCATCCAGGACACTATTTCTCTCCTTTCTATATGAATCATGTTTGAGAAATGATTGTTGCATTCTACTGTCTGTAAAAGGAGTTGACAAATTTAATAAGTATAAATACAGAAAATTAGGTGAAGTAAGTCCCTCTTCATGAGTTTCTGTTTTGGTGCCTAACTCCCATTTAATTTTACCAAGATAATTAAATAGCATAGAGGAGATGCTGAAGTCTGTGTTTAAAAAGAAGGAAGCTGATACATGTTTGTGAAGTCCTTTCTAAACGTAATTGAAAGAGGCAGGATATTTAAACAGTATTGGTTAGGGACAGTAATTTTCAATTGTATTGCTTTTTTGGGACTTAAGGTGTCTGAAGCTGCCTGAAAAGATCTCTTGCTTGGCCTAGCAAAAGCAGAAAAATACCAGAACAGTGCTAAATACACCATTATTCAAGAGGATAATTGAGAATAATCTAAATGGCCGATAGCAAATGAGTCTGATGGCAAACCTGGGCAAAACAGTGGAAAAACTGAGACAGAATTTTAGTGGGGAAAAAGTGCAGTAATAGAGCTAAAGCTTAGTCAATGCGTTGTTTTAATTCTTTGTAGAGAGTATACTCTCTTGCATGGCAAACTTGCTTTTCTTAGTGATGGAGATTATAAGTCTATTTTATAATGTGTGTCAGTTTTTCACTGCTGAAAATTTTCAATGAAGGTGGGATATTTGTATAGCAGATTTAGGTAAATTGACAATAGACTTAGCTCTTATTTGTTTTTTATGCATTCCTTGGAAGTACTGATGGAGCCATGGATAGGGCTGAAAACTGTGGGTACAATAGGCTTTTTATGCTATTTCATTTAGTAGCATCTGATAAAATTATTCCTGGATAATGTTAGTGTTTAAGTGATTAAGAACTGCCTAAATGTAGGTACAGGGGAATCATGATGGAGATACACTTTATGAGTTTTTGTAGGAAATTAGGACTAGATTTTCCTATCAGCCAGTACTTTCCTTGACGACATGAAAATAAATATAAAAATCACTGTTAGCATCATTAGCTAATCTCATTAGTGTTTTCAGACTGTTTAGTAATAATAGAGGCATTAATATGGAACAGCGCAGGTTGAAAATGAATTCAAATGTGGTCACTTCAAAGTTATATGTCTGAGAACAAGATATGTAGGTCATGTAAAAAAGGAAAAAAAAGAGGAGGAAAGACAGGTTTCTCTCACAGTGAAGAAGGTTTCCTGACATTATGCTGAGGCAAAGGGCTAATGTGGTTCTTGAAGGTCTAAATTGGAGGTTGTTACGTAAAATCAGCTGACTCATGCCGCGTGACCTCTACAGTCAGTACTGACTGACTGACACTGAAACATCACAGGTTTTGCAGCTTTTATAAAACTGTAGATGATGCAAGGTGAGTATTTGGAATTATTTCCTTAAACTGAGAGCTTGCATTACTTCAGTCTTTCCCATTTATGAGAAGCAAGAACAGGATGTCACTTGATTATCTTGTGGCATACATTCAAATAAAGAAGTACTTATATTGGTAAGCAGCAAAGAGTTGAGAAGGGAGTAATACTTAGTGGATGGAAGATGGAGTGGGATATGTGTTTTTTTTACGTGAGGGTACTGAATGATGGGAATGTGATGAATTTTAACTTTTCCTGGTGTCTTCAGAGGAAGATCTCTGGTGGATTTTTACTGAAACCAAAGTCATTGAGCTCTGGGCAGGGTGAGCAGAGGGGAAGTATAATGACTCATCATGTGTGGAAGACTGGACAAAATCTCAGGGCTCCTCAGTCTTTACGTGCTATGGATTTTCACATGAGTCACACATCTGTTCAAATTCATTAGCTTCAGTCAGTGACTTGATAGGCAGGAGCTGATGTGAAACATTTGATTTTCATTCCTCTGTGGATTTTTGAGACAACTAAAGAAAATGGCATTTGTTACTTTTGTTCTTCAGCCAAACCCCAGTGAATATAGGAAAAGAGGGCTCACCTTTTGAGTTGCCAGGGCACAGCTGCTTCTGGGAATAATGAAAATCAGCTCTGCTCTGCCCAGCACTCTGGTCAGAGAGGGTGAGGTATGTCTCTGGTGTGCTGCAGTTGCTTTGCCTGGGATTGAGAGAGAGCATAAGATACATAGAAATGTGATCTGGTGGCTGGTATGAATTACAGTAATACAGTCGTTGCTGATTTATCATCTAAGTAGGTATTTTAAAATGTGTGTGTTGGTCTTGTTTTTTTTTTTTACCCTGGGATTATGTGGTGCTGAACTGATCATATCTAGGAAAGACAGCTCTTGAACATCTAAAGCAGCCCGAAGTATCTCTTGTCTTAGCACTAACTTCAGGCTGTCTATAGCTACTTGTTCCTGTGAACTTTTTACACTTTCTCTATAATTGTGGTTTGAAATCACTGCAAGGTTCTCTGAAACTTAAGCAGTGACTGAAAGAGAAGCTCCTGGCAATAATTCGTGAGCGTGCCTGCTGATGAAAGGATGGACTGACCTTGGCACTTCTAGACAGACTCCAAAGGTGAATAAAAGGCACAATGTGATATATTTACATGTTTGCAAATCTTTCTTTTGTTTCCTTGTTTAACCTGAGTGCTTATTCATGTGAGGATCTGGCCTTGTGCATGACTAAGATTTGCTATGTGATTTCAAAGCTTATACGCAGTGCTAGCTTTTAAATTTAATCTCATAAAAAGCAGTAGTTCTGAGTCCTGGAGCTAATTTTGTATTCAAATTCTGGTGAGAGAATGAGTAGTGGGATCATTAGTTTCTTGTTTGTTATAATGACTTGCAGTGTATTCACTTTCTTGTTGCAAGAGACAGTGTGAAGAATAATATGTCCTTTTGATGTTGAAATCTATGCAAAATATTTTGGGATCCTATGAAAAATTCCTTCTTTTCTCCTCCTTGATAATTTAATGTTTTGTGTATCACTCTAGATGCTTGGTAATTTATGACCCAGTAGAGGTCAGCCTTGTGACATTTTTCAAAACATATGCTCAAAGAAAAGGAATAGAGACAAAGTTCTTATTATAAAAGCCTTTGGAATTTTCTTATACAAAATACATTCCTGTAAATTAGAGTTGGTGTGATATTACCGTTTTGTAGCTAGATGTGTGGCTTACATATCTCAGTGTAACTTCTCTTCATATAATGGGAACGTTTATTGGTTTGTAAAATTGTTACAAATGGTCTTAAATGTTAGCCTTGTTGGCATACTAACATACCTACTTACTGATTTGATTAGATGAGAGTATTGTATTTCCAGAGTTGGTTCTGTAGTTCAGTGAAACAACATCAAGAAGGAACACATGGAACTGTTGTTTGAATGCTACATGCTTCAGGTTCACAATGATGTCTTGAAGTAGCGTGTCTGTATAACATTAATGACTGGGGCAGGGCAAGAAAAAGTGGGAAGGGAGTTGGGAAGGATGGGCAAGTATTTTGTCACTTCTTTCTAGGAGTCTATGAAAGTAAAAGGTGTCCCCACCTTTCCATAAAAGAGCATTTTTTTCCTTTGTGATGCTTAAAAGAATGACAGTTGGAGAGTGGAGGGAAATCAATATTTGCCCCCTACATTAGCTCAGCAGTACAAATGATTTGTTCACAACGTAAAATGCTATTCCTGTGTTTTATTGCAATGCTAGAATGATCAGTGGTAGTTTGATGCTAATAAGGGTCTAATTGTATACAAAGTTGATGATTCAGATTATAATCCTCATCAAGAATAGCAGCAGTCCTGTCTTAAATTAGCTGACTACCTGGTTTATAAATTCAGTTTCAATTGGCAAACCCAACAGTGGCTGATGTAATTGCTCTGCTCTGCTTGAACACAATCTTCTGTGTACCTTGAGCTAGCTTCAAAGTAGTTTTATCCAGTTAGACAGGAGAACTGAATATGCAATAACAGTATTGTCAAGGCTGCAGCTGAGTCTTCTGCAACAGAACGTGCTTAAGTGACTTGAACATGACATTGGGACCTGGGAAAACATGTTGCCTTTTTCAGCCAGTTTGTTTTCTGAACTTCACAGAGATGTTTTACTCCTTTATTGTTACTGCATTTTTTATATACTCTGAAGTTGTTTTTCAGACATTAAAAACACAGTGTGATGAGAACAATATTCTGAAATTTTGGAGTAGCTAATAAAAACATATTCTGTGTCTTTCGCAACAGCAAGGCTGCAAGTAAAAATCAGCCTCAGGAATAGAGCCTGTGCTTTCTAATGCTCGCTTTTCTTTTAAAACCCTCTTCTGTTTTTCTCCTTTTTTACTTTACCTTCAAGGAGGCAATATCAGCTTGGAGGAACAGCAGCTACTGTGCTTATCTTTTACAAAAGATGGTTACAAACCACCCAAAAACCTGCCAGACAGAGCATTATCTTACAGAAATGCTCTCCAATTAGAGACAGAAAATAAGAACTTTGTTCAAATTGAAGCCTTTCCTGAGATGGAAGCCTTTATTAGTGTGCTGTAACATGTTCTTTTTGAATATGTTATTGAGGACTCTTTAATGTTTATTATTGGCTGGAGAATAGGAAAGCCAAGGTATTAAGACAAAGAACCCTATTTAATGTTAATCAGCAACAGTGTATGTTGTTCCTGTTCCTGTTTGCTCACTCTATTGAAATGAAAATAATGTTGAATTCTTTGGGCATCCTGTGGACTTAATAGTATATGCTTATGTAATTAGGCCCTAACCTAATGGGCATGCAAAAGAAAAGATACTGTGAATTAATGTTGCATGAGTAACTATCATTTAACGGTGCTTCCTAGCCCTTGAGTCCTGGACTCTGCTGTCTTAACAGTCTCTCATTGAAAAGTGTGTTTTGTCCTTAGCACGATGCCTTTTGCCAGCACTTTTGTTGTTATATAGAAACCTCAGATTTGTGAGCAACTCTTCAATCTAATAGCCTTCCTTTAACAGAAACAAAAGTAGGTACGGACACAGGTGCTCTGAATTGAATCAGCTTGGGCCCAGGTGTACTGAAACTAATTAACCCAACTGAATTTAGACTATCTAAGCAGAAAATCCATTTGCACTGTGTTCCCCACCACACCTTTTGAGAACGCAGTGCAGAAATGCCTGGTCTGGTTTTGACAGAGAAGCCTGCTTCTCAAGGTGTCACATCAAGTATGTAAGCCTCAGCAAGTAACCTCTTCAGACTTCAGACATCTGCATCCAAAAAGGGTGCATAAACTTACCTCATCCATAAACTTACCTCAGACAAGTAATTCAGGTGAATGGAAATACACAGCACTGCTTCTGGGATGCTGTCTACAAAGTTTGTCCTAAACCTTCAAAAGATCTAGACGCTTTTACCCAGTGTGTGTTACTCCTGAATTTCTACACATCTGGATTAAACAGGAACAACAGCCCATTTCTGTCCTTTCAAACTGAGCATGGTAGATTATGAGGCAGATAAACAACATGGCTATTAGAAAACAACAAGTTCTGGTAAAATTTACTTTCTTTTTTCCCAGTTTGGGGTAAGAAGACGTATGATGGGCTGACCCTGGCTGGACACCAGGTACCCACCAAAGCCCCTCTATCACCCCCCTCCTCAACTGAACAGGAGAGAGAAAAGATAATGAAAGGTTTGTAGGTGAGAGATCACTCACCAATTACCATCATTGGCAAAACAGACTCAACTTGGGGAAATCAATTTAATTTATTATCAATCAAATCAGAGTAAGATAATGAGAAATAAGACCAAACCTTAAAATACCTTCCCCCCACCCTTCCCTTCTTCCCAGGCTCAACTCCACTCCTGATTTTCTCTACCTCCTCCCCACCAGCAGGGCAGGGGGATGGGGAATGGGGGTTGTGGTCAGTTCATCACACATTGTCTCTGCCACTCCTTCCTCCTCAGGTGGAGGACTCATCACTCTTCCCCTGCTCCAGTGTGGGGTCCCTCCCATAGGAGACAGGCCTCCACGAACTGTTCCAGGGTGGGTCCCTTCCATGGGCTGCAGTCCTTCAGGCACAGACTGCTCCAGCATGGGTCCCCCACAGGGTCACAAGTCCTGCCAGAAAACCTGCTCCGTGGGCTCCTCTCTCCACAGATCTGCAGGTCCTGCCAGGAGCCTGCTCCAGCACGGGGTTCCCACGGGGTCACAGCCTCCTTCGGGAACCCGCCTGCTCCGGCGTGGGGTCCTCCCCGGGCTGCAGGTGGATATCTGCTCCACCGTGGACCTCCATGGGCTGGGGGGGGACAGCCTGCCTCACCATGGTCTTCCCCACGGGCCGCAGGGGAATCTGCTCTGGCGCCTGGAGCACCTCCTCCCCCTCCTTCTTCACTGACCTTGGTGTCTGCAGGGTTGTTTCTCTCACATGTTCTCACTCCTCTACTCCGGCTGCCGTTTCTGTCTGTCCCAACTTTTTTCCCCTTCTTAAAAATGTTATCCCAGAGGCATTAGCACTATCGCTGATGGGCTCAGCCTTGGCCAGCACTGGGTACGTCTTGGAGCCAGCTGGCATTGGCTCCGTCGGACATGGGGGAAGCTTCTAGCAGCTTCTTACAGAAGCCACCCCTCTAGCCCCCTCCTACCAAAACCTTGCCACGCAAACCCAATACAGGAGGCTTACATAACCTGAGAAAATACAAGAGTAATTGTGCAGATCTGCATAGAAAAGTTGCACCACGTGCACCTAAGCAAGGAACACTACATAATCAGACAGCTCAGATTTGGAGAAGAGAATGTTCTATGATGTGTAACTAGTGCGCACTTTAAATTTTATAAAGGCTCTAATTTTTTTTAGCAGACTAGGAATATGGAGTGGACTATACAGATCAGGTTTGACTTCCTGAAGCTACAGGATCACCTGTGAAGTGTTTGTTTAGGCTCATCTGGGAAACACCTGTGTGAGTTTCTTTAACTCAAGCTAGTCTTGTTACAGGACAGACTACTAAGAGGGTTTTTGTCCTTGCTTAGAGTGAAATAGGCTCAAATTTTCCTCTGTTGACTTCCTCTCATGACTTTGTTTTCAATAATAATGGGCGTCGTTTTTCTGTATCCAGGTTCACCTACTACTCTGTGATGATGTGCAGATTATCTGAGTGTGGAATAATAATGTTTGTGTTTATCATAATAGTGCTGATTTTCTTACAGTTAGGAAAGAAAAAAGAGGGAGTCAAGGTTAGTGCTGGGCGTCCTGTTTTAGTGCCTGATTTCCCAAATTATTCTGCCTATTTGGTTGGCACTGTGTCTGAATATACTCAAAATATTTGCAAAATATTTACTGACATAAAATAACTAATGATTTATTCTAGACAACCTGTTTGCTCATTTTACAGGTATCTAAAAGAATAAATAAATTTTTTGGTAGTTTTTTGTTCCTATTGTGTCAGGAAATAGAATCAAAGAAAAAAGAAACTTTTAGACTATTTCAATGCCAAATGTGTAAATAAAGAAAAGAATAGACTTGATTTATAACATCTGAAGAAATTTTCTTTCTAATCTAGAAAGTCTTATTTAATCAAATTCAAATTTATTGCAATTTTATTTTGAAAAAAACCCACAACATTGAAGAAAAGACCTTTGTTTAGAAACTTGAATTCAGATTGGAATAAAATATTCTTAGATGTAATATCAGTTTTGTAATATTGGCATAAAATATGATTCCCGCTGCCCCCCCCCCAATTCAGTTGGAAGTCAAGCTTGCACTGTGAGGACAAATTCACTACCAAATATTGCAATCTTCTTTGTACTTTTCACCCAATTTTGTCAATTTTTTAGGTTCTTGTTAACAAAGAAAACTATTGCCTGAAACCGTGAAAATGAAATTTAAATTCAGAGGTGGAGTGATTGAGAAAGCTCGGCAGGCTTGTTATTCTTATTTAAGGTGGGAATAATTATATGCAACTTCAGCCACATAAAAATCTAAATCCCAAATGAATCCCTTTTTATTGCCATTTTCAGGGGACTACTTATATCCTGCCTTCTGAGATGAATTTATTTTCAGAAAGTGCCTTTATTGCTCTGTTGTTGTAACAAAAGTGTAGATAAACATTATCATCCCCCAAAAATATGCCTTCATGTTTATGAAGCCTAATGTAGGCAAGACTGCAGCACTCTATAATATGCTAAATTTAATTTGATGTGGTAACATGGGTGATAATGGTGAAGAAACATAACTTTCAATGCAGCTTGCAAGCCTGTCAGGAGCCATGGAGATGTACTCAGGTTTCTGGCCTACTCAGAAGCCCTTGTTCTCATGATCTTCGCTAGGACGGTTATTAGTGCTAGCTTAAATCAAAGCTGTGGCTGTCTCCTTATTGCAGTATATGAAATATGTATTTGGGAGAAAGGATTTTTGAGAGGCTATCTGACGAGACATTTTTGAAGTACACATTAATCCAAATATAGGTTTACAGAGTATTGTTTTGTATACAATTTTGATGAGCTTGCTTGTGTATTTAAATTGCAAAAATGTTAGTAAAACTGAACTTTAAACATATATTTAAAGAAAGGAATTGATAATCCTATATGACTTATGGGGTAAATGAAGAAAGATTCTGCCATCTCTTAAAGAGTGTTATGGTGAGTGATAACCTTAGAAATATACCTAGGGAAAATGAAAGGCTTGAAAAGAAATTTTGTATTCTGAAATTTTCTCTGATTCTCAGTATTTATCTATGAAAGAAGTGCTGTGACATAAATGCATAAAGAGGTTTTCTTCAGGACAGGGGAAAAACAAATTGACACAGGAATCACAATAAGAGGGATACCCACCCATGAATGAACCTAAAGGAAGTAAAAAAATATATTTTTTAATAAATATTTATATAAAATCTCTAACTGTTTAAATAGGAGACATTAAGCAGTCAAGAAGGCAGGAGGGACATTGGCCTCAAAAGTTTTTGAATGATAAATCTACCAGGCAGAGGAAAAAAATCTTTTTTTCTTTTCTTTTTCTTTCTTTTTATTTTTTTTTTTTTTTTTTAGCTTATTATTCCTGACAAACTGAAGGTCAAAGTAGAGACAGGGATAAATTACCCTGACAGGACAGTGACATGGTAAGAACTTTAATTTTCTTGCCCTGCATGGACAAAAAAATCGATAAGAAAATGAAAACTGTACAAATAATGGTTCACAGCATATAATTAAAGTTTTGCCCTGAAACTTTGGCTCATGGTGCTTTAATTCACTTCTAAGAGTAGCAAAGAGTAGTGTGATGCTGCTTGAGGCACTCTACCTAGTGTTTGCATAGGAGGAACATGTGTCTGATGTCATTGATTGCTAAACACAAAGAGCATGTGGACCTCTTTTTTTTGCATTAGCTCTGGTGTGTTACTTGAGGAATTTTGGTCATACTTAAATTTTCATTTTTACTTAGAAAGTAAAGAAGAATATTTTCTGCTGCTATCCAGCCTGGACAAAGGAATTGCCCTAACGCTTGTGGGGGGTGAGGTATCCTGATAATGATACTGCAGCATGACATGGGTATAGCAAGGAAGAGTGGCCACCGCTATTGGTACAGGTAGGTTGTCTCAATGACTGGATAAAAGTATGCTTAAGCAACACTACTGACACCATTCTAAAGGCTTATCACAGAGCAGAAGCTGTCTTGAGACAAGCGTTGAACAAATGAGTCTGAATGCTATCCACATGCTAAAGATTGATGAGAAAGACACAAAGTGTAAATCATTCCACTTTATGAAAAGTGTTTTTGGTTGGTTGTTTTTTTTTTTTTTTAAACACTTACTCTCCAAGGTGTTTGCTTTTTGTGGGAAAGGTTTTTCGATATATGTAACTACCTTTTCTCAGGGAAGAACAGCCACCATTAATACAAGCTTCTGCCAAAAAAATTTCTATGCCACTGAAAGCATTAAGTAAGATGATGTCTTCAGCTTCCCATATTTTTCCTCCTTGCCCTAACATGGTTATCACTTTGTTGGAAATTGGCAAAATGTGGTATATGCAGAGACACATCTTTTCTCACTGTTTTTTTCTGATGCTTATAGGTCAAACACTTAGACATGCTCTGTTACCAGAGTAAGGACCAGGTTCTGTATATCACCTCTATAACTCTAGCTCCAGACTTGACTCTCATGAAGCCTCTTCTCCAAGTATGATGATGATTGCACTTGATTGCCTCCAAGAGTAGCAAGACCTTCTTAGTCTTATTTTGAAATGCTGCACAAGAGCATTATGCAAGTTTGGCAGAATAAGTTAAATTGTTGAGGGTAATACAAAAAGAGTATGGGGCAAAAACAGCTGTGTGGTGAAAGGTGAGCCATGAGATTAGATATTGTTTGGACAAAATCAATGGAGTAATGTTATTGGAAAGAGGTGGAACTTTTTCTGGCTGTCAGGATGCCTGTTATAGCCATGTGGGAATTGTCTGGCACTGTTTTAGTACTTAATATGGTTTCATACAGCTTTATACATGAATGTGTATGAACAACAGAAATTAAAATAATGCACAGGAGGGCAATCAGAAAGATTCTGTAATGAGACTAGCTGAGTCTGGCATTCTCTTTACTTAATGAAAATTAAACTAAGAGAAGACTTGGACAGTAGAGATGGCTACTTGTAGGTAGCTATGGGTTTACCAGGGAGGAGGAAAGCCTGTCGTTGTCTACTTCTTTCCACAGATCACTTTCAAGGTTTGCAGTTGGCCGAGTTGTTTAATACTGAGGACATGTTTCTATCTCTGCCAAAATGAAATATAAAACTGTGGGAAGGAAAAGGTGTCCCAACAGTTCTCTGCGAAGAAATTCTGAAAGCTAATGTGTGCTCAGGAGGCAGGAAAGGATCTTTCAGACAGCTTTTTAAAGGATTGATAATTTGCAGTAAACAATAATAGAATCATGTAGTGTTCCGTATTCAGAAAACCCCTTGCAAGTTTACTTGAAGAGAGAAATAGAAAAACCACTACGCATCTTCAGGAGCAAAGCTGAAACTGTGAATGGTTGTATATTACCCTTTAGGATAAGAGGCATATCTCTACTGTTGCAACTTTGCTATGGTCTCTCCAGTACCACATGCATTTTGCTATTTAAGAACACAAGGGAAATTGAAATAATATGATGTCATCAAGAATGCTTTTAGTCTGTTAGTATTTCCCTTTCTATATATTGCAGACAACATCTTCTGTAAGGATGCTTGCTTCACAATACTGTGCTGTAGTTTAAATTGTGGTTAACTGCTGTAGGTTTCAAGAAAGAGACTTATGGGTAAGCTTCTGCATCTGCGATGCCTCCATGAGCAGAGATACTTTGCGGTCCATTTTATGACTCTTTGGAGTAGTAGGACTGATATTTCCTCAGATTGTCTTAAGAGCTTAACAGGTGCTAATTGTAATCTTGGTTTCATGAAGTCATTTTTTTGATTATACTGTTGGGAGGTACAAACTGGTAAGTTAAATTAGGAACTTTGTCACCATTTATTTTTCATACTTGTCTACTGGTGTCCGTGAGGAGCACATGGACATGCTTTGCTGTTATTCCATAGCTGCCCCCCAAAAAGTATGGAGAATAGATATGGTATCATGTAGATAATCCATGACATGTTCCTGGAATCTTGACCAGGGCATTATATTCTTTGTTCAAAAAGCTTTAAAGGTTTGGAGACCTTAAATTGTAACTGGTGATTACGAATGCTTGCAAACAAACAAAAATCAATCCAGCTTCTAACTGCCATTCCTTTGCAGGGAATGTGGCAAGGATGATGTTTTATTACAGGTAGAAGTTCAAACTATATGACTGTCTCGTGGTTACAGCCCAGCCGGTAACAAAGGACCACGCAGCCGTTCGCTCACTCCTCCCGCCCCCCTCCGGTGGGATGGGGAGGAGAATCAGAAAGGAGAAAGGAAAAAAAAAGGGAACCTCGTGGGTTGAGATAAGGACAAGTTACTGGGACAACACAAAAAGAGAAGTTACAACAACAGCAACGGTACTAATGAAAGAGTATACAAAAAGAGTGATGCACAGTGCAACTGCTCACCACCCGGGACCTGACGCTCCGCCACTTCCCCCGCGGAAAGCCGAGTGCACCCCCCAGCCCGCTCCCCATTTATATACTGAGCATGATGTCACATGGTATGGAATAGCTCCTTGGCTAGTTCAGGTCAGCTGCCCCGGCTATGCCCCCCCACCTCCCAGGTTCCTGTAAAAATTAACTCTATCCCAGCTGAACCCAGGACAATGACATAACAGTATTTTTTGTTTCACTTTTTAAAGAAAAAAAAAAAAATCACTAGAATTATCTGTGTATGAGCAAACTGCACAGGATTTGTCCATATGCTTTAGTGCTTTAGTCATCCTTTAAAGTATGCTACATTATTACTAAAGCTGGTGCAATCTGTTAGTATTGTGGATTTTTTTTTCTTTTTTTACACACCCTATTGCACGTTCTCTTTCCGTCTCAGACCTTGATGATGCTTCTCTCAGTAAGCCTATTTCATTGCCTGTGCTTTGGGAAAGCTTCTGATATTTAGTGCAGTTCCAGCCTGTTCAGTGCTCTTGAAACACCTCATGTTTGAAATTCTGTTTTGTTGTACCTTCTTTTAGGGCAGCTTTGAAGATACTGTGCCCCTTCTAGAGGGCCACTGTATCTTTTGGGCCTGGCACTTGGATATAGGGCTGGGAAAACAATAATTTTGCTGCACTGCAGGCTGTCCTGACACTGCAGGAAGTTCTTCAGAAGCATTGCCCTAGATGGTAAAGAAGCATTATGGTTTTTTATCTTACAGACTGCTAGTAATGCTCGAAATGCCTCACTTAATCACCCTTTGGGTTTTCACTGAGACATTGGTTTTCCTTTGCTTGGAGCAGCTGCCCATGAATCTTACTGAATTGGCACCACACAGCATGCTGCAATTGCTTTTGCAGGGCTGCCAATGCTCCAGCATGTGCCAAGCTTGCACCATGCCTCTTGAAAAGCACAAGAAAATATTTCCAGGTTCTGTTTCCGACTGCATTTCTTTCAGTTAATAGGTAAGCTTTTACCCAGAGCCTTACACCAGTGAGATCCATACTTCTTCCAGGCTAGTGTCCAGGCATCAAAACTTGTTATCAGCTACAGCTATTCAGCATCAACCTTAGTATGCCACACCTCTCTTTTTGAGACAAGTCTACTGTTCCCCTGCCATCCCATGGATTCTTTGCCTCCCCCATCTTAAAAGCCCAAACTGTCTTTGCTTCTCTGACTGTAATCTCTTGAATTATTTCACTCTTCCTGTTTTCCTGTGAACACATTTGTCTTTAGTGACTGTATTCTTTATAACTGTTTCCTTATTGTTGCCTTGTATTTTAAGAGATGCCTTCATCATTATGAAGAGAGAAATTTTAGTAATAGGGGCCTCGTTGTCTACAAGATGAAACATAACAAACTAAAGCAACTAGAAACTGAATTCAGACAAATCTGGATTAGAAATTAGAAGCCACTTATTTATTATACTAGTAGGAATAGTTAAATATTAAAAATGCTTACAAAGGGGTTGTAGTGGATTTTCAGTCAGAATCTTAAAATCAGTATGGAGTAGTATTTGAAAAGTCTGTAAAGTTTTTGTCTTCCTTCCTGAAACTTGTCTTATTTTTTCCTGTTCAGGAGACAGTCAGACATCCTCCTTAATTAAAACAAGAATTGTTTTACATAGGTTAGGTATTGCCTTCTATACTGGACTAGCTAGGCTCCTTACTGTAATGAAGCAGAAGTCTTCCCCGCCCCCCCCCCCCCCCCCCCCCCCGCCCCCGCCATTGCATAGCTCATTAGTATGATTCAGTATCAACTGTCTCTCACATTGGATCTTTATAGATTCTGCAGCAATCAATATATTGACAAATATACTTGATAAAAGCATTTAGATGTTTGTCTATAAAGTTTGTAGATAATTTTTATAGAATAATTGTTTATAAATAAAAATAAGTATAAATAAGTGTCTCTTTATTTAGACCACCTACAATATGAATCACTTAGATGTTATTGATGTCCAATCTCTATCTCCAATACATGCTCACACTGGCTTACCAGAGCAAGACAAGAGGGAAAAGACAGTAGGTTCAAAAAAGTGCTACCTTCTCCAGTTCATTGTTAGCCTGGGAGAATGAAGGACTCCTTTGTGTTGATGTTTGCTGGCATTAAGGTGGAACACTGGAAACTCAGTAACTGGAATGCTGTGGTTCAGCTAATGACAAAGGCTACTTTGTAAGGGTTTTTTTTTCTTTAATAGCTCCTGAACTCCATCATATGTTTTATGAAAACAGGAATTATGCAAGAATACATCTAGTGCCAAATCCATACTTATTAAAAAGTGCTTGATAGTCAAACAGATACATTTTAAAGGTCAGTTGGCTAGAATACAGTCTAACATTTTTGTTGTCAAGTGACTTGAACAATGTTTTTTTAAAGGAGGAAAAGAATTAGTGCTGTTCCATTGCAACATCTAAAAAGGTTACACTATTCATCTCTCATAAATACGCAGAAGCATATTAACACTGTTGATCTTGCATAGTTTTGGGGTTTTTTTTAAAGACCAGGTAATGCCAATGAAAAAAGCTACTATTCTGTACCAGAAATGGTATTTCCAAAGGGACTTCCAATCCTATTCATTATATTGTGAGATATCTGTAAAGGCAATCTCTTCTTTATCTGGATATAGCTTGAAGAGCCATTTTCTTGAATATGAAAAATGGACAGTCATGCAAAATTTTACATTGGACATAGGATAACTTTATTGATATTTATATATCTTGAAGTACTTACTTTGAATACGTAATAGCAAATCACAAAACAGTGATCAGTTTGTTGCCTTTTAATTTCAGTACATGTCCACTGGTTCTGGTTTTTTTGAGACAAATATGTTTTCTGTTTTCCAAAGAGAGTTTATGTCACAATTTCTCTTAATCAATTTTTATATGTAGGGTTCTCAGCACCTCTAAACACTTCAATAGTCCTTTCTTATTTCCCATTTATGCTCTATCCTCTTGGGTACTAAGTGACCAGAATTGGTGAGAAAATAAAGTGGTACTGTAACTTTCAGTTCTTACTCTGTTCTTTCCCAAAAGCAACTTAATATTCTTTCTGACCCTTACAGCTTATACATTTTGTGCCAATTATTCCATTAAGTTGTCACAATGTTAGCTTTTTAGGATACACAGATGTGATCGTGAGCTGGTTTTGGCTCATGTCTGGCTGAACCTACAAAATGCAGTTGGCACAGTAACATACTGCTCTCCATTGGGATGAGATGATTTGCTTGCTTTCCTTGGAGGGAGAATATGCTGGGAGGTCCTTGTGGGTTCTTTGCAAGTGCTTACCTGTGGCTTGTAATATACTGCATGGGCAATGCGGTTCCCAGTGAACCATCAACCACTTTGAACTCTAATATGAAATTAATCTGATAATTTGGATACTTTTCACAAATTACCACAAAATTTAATCTGGTTCAGCAGTATTTATCAGAGTTTGCTCTGTAAATGTAGCTTTCTTAGAAACATAGAACAGTGAATTAAATTTCTTTTTTTGGAAACTGTATATTTCAAAAATGGTCATAGTATTTACATTTTTTAAATATATGGCTTTGTTCCTGTTAGCTCAGGGGGTGGACACTGGTTGCCTAAGGCTACTCATTTATCACTTCTTGACTAGTCAAACAAATCCATATGACATGTGAATCTGTTTAAAAAATCTAGATCATACATTTTTTTCTGTGTGATTTCTATAGATTTCTTTTCTATGTGCTTTTTATAACCTGATCTTTCTTTTATAACCCTTCCACTCCATCCCTCCCCACTGCCCTCTCATCCCCAGGATCTAGAAATGGTTTGTTAGTGACATAACTAAGATGACTGAAAAGCTACAGACTACTACTATATGCAACTTGATGTGTCTAGTCAACATAAATAATTATCTGGCTATTTACAAGTACTGTTCTGTTTCTGTACTAATGTTTGCAGCTTCATGGAATGAAACCTGAAGAAATAATTAGTAGATGACAGAACATTAAGGCATTTCTCAGAATTGATTTGAAACACTTTGATTTTTTTTTTTTTTTTTTTTTTTAGAGCAAACAATGTAAATACCTGAAGACAGGAAGGATATATTGCTAGGCTTTTGAACATGTGTTCCAAATGTCAGTAGCTTTCATTGTGGCAGATAGTGGATTTAAAAGTATTATAAATTCTGCACTTAATTTAAATGTTCAGTTTGATTGGTTATGTTAATAAGGAGTCTTTTTACCTAGTCCCACAGATACTATGGGTACTGTAGCTGAAGTGCTTGAGTCACTGCCTAAGGGTAGTTGAGTGGCATTCTGCATAATGTATCCATTTATTTTTAAGAAGTCTATAGTAATATTCTGTTTTCTCTTGCTACTGTACAAAACAGGCCACAGAAAGATTGTTGAGCATTTCAGTGATTACTGAAATTGATGTTTTGGTAGTATAATTAACTTTCATAGAGTAGAATGAACATTTCTCCTCATATTAAGACTGTAGAAATTACAGTAGCCTATATTATTTCTCTGTCTCTGTGTATGTAGCACAATGTTTCCTCTGTTAGGAGAAAAGATAAGGAATCAGTCTTTCGGTAACAAGACCATATGGCTGCTGCTTAGTTTATGTGCATAATCTTCAGGATATGTTACTCGCAGTTGCTTTATATAGTTCTCCAGTGTGGTGGGTTGACCTTGGCTAGATGCCAGGTGTCTGCTAAGCTGCTCTATCAACTCACCCTCCTCAAATGGACTGGGGGAGAGAAAATATAATGAAAGGCTCATAGGTTGAAGTGAGGACAGGGAGATCACTCACCAGTTACTGTCATGGGCAAAACACTCATCTTGGGGAAATTAATTTATTTTCTAACCAATCAAATCAGAGTAGCATAAAGAAAAATAAAACCAAATCTTAAAACACCCTCCCCCTACCTCTCGCCTCTTCCCAGGATCAACTCTACTCCTGGTGTTCTCTACCTCCTACCCCCCAGCAGCACAGGGGGATGGGGAATGGGGGTTGTGGTCAGTTCATCACACATTGTCTCTGCTGCTCTTTCTTCCTCAGGGGGAGGACTCCTCACTCTTCCCCTGCTCCAGTGTGGGGTCCCTCCCGCAGGAGACAGGCCTTCATGAACTTCTCCAAAGTAAGTCCTTCCCACAGGCTGTAGTTCTTCATGAACTGCTCTGGCGTGGGTCCCTTCCATGGGCTGCAGTCCTTCAGGCACAGACTGCTCCAGCGTGGGTCCCCCATGGAGTCACATGTCCTGCCAGAAAACCTGCTCCAGCGTGGGCTTCCCATGGGGTCACAGCCTCCTTCAGGCATCCACCTGCTCCGATGTGGCTTCAGGCATCCTCCTGCTCCCTGGGCTGCAGGGGGACAACCTGCCTCACCATGGTCTTCCCCACAGGCTGCAGGGGAATCTCTGCTCCAGCACCTGGAGCACCTCCTCCCCCTCCTTCTTCACTGACCTTGGTGTCTGCAGAGTTGTTTCTCTTATATATTCTCACTCCTCTCTCCCGGCTACAATTGCCCAGTCTTTTTCCCCCTTCTTAAATCTATTATCCTAGAGGCGCTACCACCATCGCTGATGAGCTCGGCCTTGGCCAGTGGTGGGTCCGGCTTGGACCCATCTGGCAATGGCTTTATCAATCATAGGGGAAGCTTCTAGCAGCTTCTCACAGAAGCCACACCTGTAGCCACCCCCTCCTACCAAAACTTTGCCACACAAACCCAATACATCCAGAAATTTTAGGTCACCTAAAGGACTGCTTTAAGGCTTTGGCTTGTTTGCAACTTTACATGGGGTCTGATTTCTAGGCTGTTGCTCCTCGCCATTCACTGACTAAATATCTGTATGTGAATGACAGCTGCAGAACTCTGTTGAACTGCTTTTAAATCTTGGGCACTTGGTTTGACTTCGAAATACATTTTCAGCTTGGAGGTCAGGTCATTTTACTTTGCCAATACAAAATTTATTGGCTACATCATTCTCAATTCTTTAGATATGTAGTGGGTTGAGAGGAATGTCTCAGTATGGAATGATTTAAAAAAAAATAATCCAAAATTTTATTAGTATTGTGATAACTTATGAAAGTAAATATTTCTTCTTCTTCTCCAGCTGTTACAATACTACAAGGAAAAATAACATCATTAAATTAGAATGCATACTTTGTCTTCTAGAATGTTTGATCTTTGCTTCAGAGATCTGGCATAGCATAATAAGCAACAATTTCACAGGAATTTGTCTCAAGCACATGAAGCTAAGAGATGTGCATAAGGAAATGGTAACGGTTCCAAACATGTCTTTTTTTTTTTTTTTTTTGTTTGAGTGTGGTGGGTTGACCCTGGCTGAACGCCAGGTGCCCACCAAAGCCGTTCTATCGCTCCCCCTCCTCAGCTGGACAGGGGAGAGAAAATATAACAAAGAGCTTGTGGGTCGAGATAAGGACAGGAGAGATCACTCACCAATTACCGTCATGGGCAAAACACACTCAGCTTGGGGAAAATTAACTCAATTTATTACAAATCAACCAGAGTAGGGTAATGAGAAATAAAACCAAATCTCAGAACACCTGCCCTCCACCGCTCCCTTCTTCCCGGGCACAACTTCACTCCCGGATTCTCTACCAACCCCCCCCTCAGCGGCACAGGGGGATGGGGAAGGGGGTTTATGGTCAGTTCATCACATGTTATTTTCTGCCGCTTCATCCTCCTCAGGGGCAGGACTCATCACACTCTTCCACTGCTCCAGCGTGGGGTCCCTCCCACACTAGAGAGTCCTCCACGAACTTCTCCAACATGGGTCCTTCCCACGGGCTGCAGTTCTTCACGAACTGCTCCAGCGTGGGTCCTTTCCACGGCGTACAGTCCTTCAGGAGCACACTGCTCCAGCATGGGTCCCCCACGGGGTCACAAGTCCTGCCAGAAAACCTGCTCTGTGGGCTCCTCTCTCCACAGATCTGCAGGTCCTGCCAGGAGCCTGCTCCAGCACGGGGTTCCCACGGGGTCACAGCCTCCTTCGGGAACCCGCCTGCTCCGGCGTGGGGTCCTCCCCGGGCTGCAGGTGGATATCTGCTCCACCATGGACCTCAGTGGGCTGCAGGGACAGCCTGCCTCACCGTGGTCTTCCCCACGGGCTGCAGGGGAATCTGCTCCAGCACCTGGAGCACCTCCTTCCCCTCCTTCTTCATTGACCTGGGGGTCTGCAGGGTTGTTTTTCTCACATGTTCTCACTCCTCTCTCCGGCTGCCGTTTCTGTCCGTCCCAACTTTTTTTCCCGTCTTAAAAATGTTATCCCAGAGGCGTTACCACTATCGCTGATGGGCTCGGCCTTGGCCAGCAGCGGGTCGTATTGACCGGCTGGTATTGGCTGGTATTGGCTCTGTCAGACACAGGGGAAGCTTCCAGCAGCTTCTTACAGAAGCCACCCCTGTAACCCTCCCTACTACCGAAACCTTGCCACACAAAGCCAATACATTGAGGAAGAAAAACTATTTACATATATTTACCTAGAAGAAAGAACTTGCAATGGAGATGCCATCTTAAACAGGTCAGCTGAATATACGGTCTTAAAGACCAAAGAATTATTTTAAGTGGCAGTTGATTGTTAAAAAACACCTTAGATTTTTTTAATGAATGTGTGTGAATTTTTGGTCTTAAATTGAGTTGAATGCCTTGCATTAATTATGTGAAAATAAAAGGGTTTTCATCATGTGTCTCAACTTGTTTACTCTTTAACTTTCAATAACACAGTCTGAACTAGTAATTGTTTCACTCATCCCACCATATAAAGGTCAAACTGGTGCCTGCTCTTTTGGTGTCTGCTGCCAAATAGCTTATCATGCATTTGGATATGAAATGGGGTTAAATGTTTAGCACCAGACTTAGACAACAGTTTCCCTTACTGCTAAAGCTTCAAATTTCATTTAGGGCCTGATTACACAGGTGCCCTGAAGAATAATTTCTCCCACTCAACCTGTGCTCAAATGCAAAGGTCAAGTTCTCATTGTATGTGACAATAAAACAAAACTAGTCATTATTCTGACTCTCAAATGGGATGAACAGATTTCAGTTCCAACAATGACATAAGTAAATCTCAGAGAATGTAACACTTTTCCAAGAGTTCAGCAAGTGCACTGTCTCTGAAAATGAACAACACTGAAACCAGGAATTTAATAATTTTTGATGAATTTAATAAACTTTAAAAATGAAGCTGTTCACATGGATGGTTGAAAAGCTGATAACATGAGGAAGACAATTATTAAGCCTACCCCATTGCCTGCCAAAGCAATGTATGCTAACAGGAAAAAATAATAAAAGTACTGAAAATTAATAACTACTAAAAGATCAGATTCAGCAACAATATTAACAATAATGATGTAGCTTTTAAATTACTTAATCCAAGCTTAAAAAGGGAAATGGATGGAATTACTGAAAGTGACCTTCAACTGGAAAGAAAAGTCCTTGTGTCCATGATTCATATTTCTGGTCTTCTAGTATACACAGAAAATTCTTAGACATACAGTGCAGTAAGAGGCTTTTCTGTTATTTCATTACTATAGGAGAAGGTGGAAGCTGTCCCCCTCTGAGTAAGGGGAAGAGAATGAGAATGGACAATGCTAGGAACCTCTTTCAGTTCTGCACAGAGTCCAACTCTGAGAGGTGACAGTTTTGTGACAGGTAGGACACTTGCTGTCAGTATAGGATATGTAGCAATTTACTATCAAAAGAATATTAGGCCAGTGTAGAAGTTGGTGGTGTAGCCTTACAGAGAATACTGGAAGGGTTTCCACATGAGAAATGAATAAACAGAACAGAAATCTTCAGCACAGAGAATAGATGATGGAGGGGTAAAATTGATGTCTACACTATAATGAGAGAGAGAGAATAGGGAACAATTATTTGTTGCATTTTCAAATACAAAAACTTGGAATCATCAAATGAACCTGAGGGGAGGTATCATGTTTGGAACTAAAGGATGTGGTTTTTATAGGCTGTAGTTAAGCTGTGGACTTCTTTCTAGCAGATTCCTATAAATGCTGAAGGCTTATGTGGGTTCAAAATGTGGCTGGATGAATTAATGGAAGGATTAATTGGGAGTTAATATAAGTTATGATGCCAACTTTGGTTCAGTGCATTGCTGATCCACAGCTTGCTGAGGTTTGCAAGTGCATTCTGGAGAGGTGTTTTTAACATATTTAGTCTTTCATTGGCATTGTCTGCTTGCCAATGTGAGAGAGGATCCCAGACTCTATCAACCTTATGTTTGACATGTGTGGCCATTCTTACCACATGGTTGTTCGTTGCTAGTGATGTTTCAGTGCAATGCAATTTCAAAGCCCTTACCTTCTCTATTATAGAATAGACTAGACTATTTCAGTTGGAAGGGTGCTACAATGGTCATCTAGTCCAACTGCCTGACCCATTTAGGGCTGGCCAAAATCTAAAGTATGTTGTTAAGGGCATTGGCCAGATGCCTCTTAAACACTGACAGGCATGGGGCATCGACCACCTCTCCAGGAAGACTGTTCCAGTGTTCAACCACCCTTTCGATAAAGAAATGCTTCCTAATGTCCAGTCTGAACCTCCCCGGCACAGCTTTGAACCATTCCCATGCGTCCTGCGACTGGATAGCAGGGAGAAGAGCTCAGCACCTCCCTCTCCACTTGCCCTCCTCGGGAAGCTGCAGGGAGCAATGAGGTCCCCCCTCAGCCTCCTTCTCTCCAAACTAGACAAGCCCAAAGTCCTCAGCTGCTCCTTACATGACTTGCCTTCCAGCTCTTTCACCAGCTTTATTGCCCTCCTCTGGATGCATTCAAGGACCTTCTTAAATTATGGGGCCCAGAACTGCACACAGAGTATTCAAGGTGATGGTATTTATGAATTTATTAGAACTTGTTTATGAAGATAGAAATATATGGCCTCTCCTTCGAACAAGAGTAAGAGGACACAGGATGTTCAAGTGTCCTCTCCAAACATTTTGTATTTTGTATAGAGTGGAAAACCTCTGAAGAAAAGGCTGTGGATGATGTATGTCTCGAGAGTGGATAGACTGTGCCTTTAGAGAAGGATGAATTGGGCAGAAACATAGCTTAAACCATAATTCAGCTTCCAGGCTATTGCTTGCTATGAGATGAGCAACGGAGAAGAGGGGGTAAAAGCAAGAGCCAGCATGGTTTTCCCTGTCACAGGCTTTACAATTTGATTGTGGTCTAGAGATGACACTGACAGTTCTTAAAAAACTATTTCATGTTCTTAAACAATTTCAGTTGGCATTTTGCAACCAAAAATGTGACCTGCCTTGCTTATAACTTGATTGCTTAATATTTCCCACCAGAAAGAAAACTCTTCCTCTTAAATCTCTTGTGCCCTTGTTCATAACAGTTGTTTGAGAAAAAGAATACCAGGACTGAAAGAACTGGTTTGTTTAGGGATTTTTTTTTCTCTATGCAGTCAAATCCTATCTAGGTCTAGCTGAGCTACCCAAAGTATTAAATTGGCAGATTTTTTTCTGAGAAGAAGGAAAAAGGCAATATGCTAAAATAACTGCATGTATGAACTCAGCTGGGCTTAGACTGCTTCTGCCAGAGTGACAGCTGCTGCTTCACTAAGAACATCTGAGATTGCCAGAGGGGGTGAGAGGCAAGATCAGGGCAAGAGTCCAGCCCTGCACAGATCCATCGCTACCTTGAACTTGTGGGGCTCCCAAAAAAAGGTAAAGTGTACGCTGGGGGTTTTTTGCCTCTTCTCCCTTGACTTTGTAAATTTAATTTCTTCCTGACAGCTATGAACTTTTCCCTTCCCTCTCCCAGTGACTTGGTGGGGGTCTCACAAAGTGCTTGGAGTTTTTCTGGTGTTAATATCACTCTGCATGTATTTCCCGACTCATGGAACCTCTGGGAATTGCACTAGGCAGGAAACATGCTACGTAAATCTTCTCCACTCTGTTTTGTACCTGATTCTATTTATAGGAGACCAAGATGCAACAAATAGTTTGGATATTTCTACTTTTCCCATCTGGGAGCAATGAAAGAAAAACCTGATGCTCCCAGACTAGGGTAGGGAGAGAGGTAATGGGAGGGTTCATTCTTCAGTACTCATTCTCGCTCCTAGAGACCCAGTGCTTGGTCCCAGTGATGCATCTGTGCCAGCAGGCTACCAAGTTCCTGGGTTTGTCAGTAATGTCTTTAGATGGTAGCTGTATGCTTCAGTGCTTAGTCTGCTGTGTGGGCAGACAACTATCAGCTCCTCCCAGCCATCACTGAAGGTTTAGAGTGGCAGGTATAATGTATACTGTTTTTCTCAGTATAAACCTAGGAAGCTACATACATATCACCTTTCTTCCCCTCAAGAAAAGCCTCCCCTGCAAATCCTGTGCAAAATATTACACTCTTTCTGAAATCTAGTATTCAGAAGTTGGAAATGCCAGGTTGTATAGTTTTATAACCAGTTTCTCACACAGTTGCTATCTATTCTCAAAGGACTCCAAACTTTCTTGCTGCTGGGACTGAATGCATCGATTTTTGTGCGCAGCTGTAGAGCTGTCATTTTTAAACTTTCTAGTGCCTAGGTTCTCAATGTAAGCAAGTTCTTCTAATACAATCAGACTTTTCTGGGAGCAAGAAAATGGAAGCGTTGTAGGGCTTCCCCAGCTCAGTACTTACTAGGTTTATTGACAGGGCTGCAAACACATTGGGTCTGCTAGTTGCTGAACTTCAGATGGCTGCTTTCTTAGCTGGTCTGGCATCTGTCTGAGCATAAGATTTATTATTCTTTTAAAGACATGCTGTCTTAGGCTCTTGGAGACAGTTTCATCATACCTGACCAGATGTTAGTAGTTACTATGGAGAAAAGGAGCCACTTCTTATGCAAATTAGTTTTCTAGATCATGGAGTTTCTCTTCCATCTATTCATGTGAATTTCTTACCTCTGTGGGAGAGACAGTATGTGCAAGTGAAAGCATTTTTTTAATATGTTTGTCTCCTGTGATCTCATCCCTTGGATCAAGCTTCCTGTGTATCTGCAAAAGTCTATAAATTCTTCTATAGCTCTCTAGTTACTGAGACTCATAATGTTGTCCCCATATCTTCTGCTGTTTCTGGAATAATTCTATTACCCTTCTCCCTTCATGGACCAGCCAATGTGGGTGGACTGATTTCCCTTGGCTTCAGCCTTTCCTTAGTCTAAATGCGACTCTGCTTTCTAGAGGACCAGTGAGATTTAACAATCTTTCATCATTGTTGGTCTGGGATGTAGGTAATACAACTTTGAGAACATAAAGTTGATTCCATGTATGCAGGATGCTCAGTCATACAGTGGCAGTTTATATAACCTCACTGTCTCATAGGTAGTTTATAAGCTGTAACTCGTTGCAGTAAATAGTTATGGAGATGGGTATCTTGTGGCTTAAATCCTGGAGTAAGGCTTGGAAGACTGGATTCCATTCCAGAGTCAGTGATCATGGGAAAAGTTCATTAATATTGTGTCTTGCTTGGCATGTGTTAAACTGAGAGGAATTCTACACTCTCATATTTTTTAATAATCTGTATAGAGAGTGGTTTTTTCCTTTCTTTGTGTGTGAAATGCATTCTAGATCTCAGTCAAACCCTCCAGGCAAAGGATGCTAATAATAAAGCCTACCTTTTTTCTTTCCTTTTTTTTTTTTTTTTTCCCTTTTTTCTGTTTTGTTTTGTTTTGTTTTGATGGTGGTTGGCATGTCTTCCACTAAGCATCCCATATAGCTCACTTTCAAATTTGGGATACTGGGCTGAATTAATTTTCAGTCTGATTTAGTGCAACTGTTCTATTAACAAAATCAATAATAGGTAGTTTTCTAGCTACTGAAATAAGAATATTTAACAAGTTATCAAGTTGGCTTAGAAGTTCTTTGGGGTCTTGAAGCATCTCCATCCTAAGCACAATACAAGAACATGCATATAATACAGCATAATTTTGTGGGGGCTTACGTACTAAGGTGTGCAAGTTGAAGTTGTCAGTTAACTGTGCATCTAGTAGTGAGTTTAGCACTGTCTGAGCTTGTTCATGTGCATCTGAACCAGCAGAACAGATGAATCCTTGGGTTCCTAAATGAATATATGTATATAGGATTTTTTAATCTCCCCCCCCCCCAAAAAAAAAAAAAAAAATCTGCTATGCATACATTGTGTTTCTTCAGCTTGGTTTTTGTAGCCACATAATGTAACCTCAACTAGGGGTTGTTCTTTTTTACTGTAAACAGGAGTCTCACATACTTTAACATATTGTTTTGCTAAAGAATTATATAGCTCCATGCTGGATGAGGTCCTTCTGCTTTTGACGTAGGATGTGTATTCACGAATCACATGTTCCATTCCTTGCATATTTTCCAAGTTTCTTTGTGCACTGTTCAAAAGATTTCCTTCACAAAACTATCATACAGAGTACAATTATCTTTTACAATCTGGTATTTGTTGGCATTGCTGCTGTATAAAATAAAATCAGCATCTGGAGACATGAACACTTGTTTATTAAACTATTGTATGTTTGTTTATACCTCAAGTCATTCAACACGTAGTGCTTCTTTCCTAATATTATCAGAGAAACCTCATTCTTCATGTAGCGTTCACTAGCGGATTACACCTGCTGATTAATCAGAGGAGTAAACAGTCAGAATTTCTCTTGTAGCCTGCCTGAACATCTCTACTTCCATTGTTCATATCTGCTATTTTCAATGCTGTTCTAGTGTGTAGACTTTCCCTGCTGTTTTTAGAGCTGGATTTGATAGCAATATGCCTTTCTTTCCATATATTTTGTGTGTGTGTGTGTGTTGCAAGGGGTGATTTTGTAGTGCTGCTTATACTGTTAGTCCATACAGAGAAATTGGTAACAATCACCTCTGTACGAACTTCATAGACTGCAAGTAATGCTAAGAAAGCTAAGCACAAATACGTTCTGCAGGATCAAGTAAATCTGCAGATGTTTCTGTTCATATATATATATGGTCATCTACAAGACACTCTTGGAACTGCAGGAATAAAGGAATGTGAAACCTTAATGATGAGCAGCATAATCCACAATGGGGTTGAAAGTGTGTTGAGAAAATTGAAATATATTGGAACGTAACTTAATCTTGCATTCTTCTTTTGGACAACCTAATTGCCACTGACAAGAGTTAGCCCTTTTTTCACAGGTCCCAACGTAGCTAAGGAGAGATGAGGAATGAAGGAAGTGCCCCCATTAGCACTTTCCCATAGAGCCAGCTGCAACTACCAAGTTGTCTCACTCATACGTAGGCTGCGCCTGCCTCTTCCAGTCAGTTAAACATTCACAGTCTACTATGCCCAGACACTTTCATGTATGAAAATGGGATTCCCCTTCAATCTGCCAGAAAGACTAACCTCCAGGCAGATAACTGCTGAAGTTCCTGCTTGATATGTTTTCCTTTTAAGCTGTATGCTATAGTGTTTAAAAAGCTTTCCACTAACAAAAGTATTTCAAATATTGACAAAGAGAAATCATCTGTGGGTGAACCATTTAAAAAAACCCTCTGACTGGCAGAGGAATGCATTACTTTTAAGGTTGCTGACTTTATTAGTAGATGTGAAGTTGATAGCAATGTGGCAGACACAGAAACACAATAAATCAGGGAGTTCTGAAAGAGAGCCTGGTACAGAAAGAACAAATTACATGCAGAAAACTCCTATTATGGAGATGAATAATTTAACAAGATAGAAGAAAAATCAAATGCCAAGGATATGATATCTTAAGTACTGAAGGATTAATTGTATTGCTTTACTTCAGACATTCTAGTTGTTCAGTGAAGGCTTTTCTTAACTGCTGATTTTGTTTCAGTAAATTACTTGGTTTTAAATTTGACTACAGTAAACTGGCAATGAGATATTGTCCAGACTTATACAGCAAATAAAGGAATGATACCAATTTATTATGGTACTGCAGTGGATTTTGTTTCCAAACACTGAATATGGGTGTCAGGCTAAGTATCTCTTCTGCACTAGTGGAAATGGCAGAGTTAATGCTCTTTGTGATCTTGAGAAGGAAAACCAGAGACTGCCACTCTTTGAGGGTGTAGCTGAGAGTTGTGGTAGGTTTCTTTGTTGAAAGAACTAGAGCTAGCACCTTCACATTTTAATTGGGAAAGTCATAAAAAGAAGCAAAAGGTGTAAGTCATTGTATTTCTTTCTAGTATTTGTCAAATAGAATAGGGGCTGGTGACAAGGTTGTCAATGGATATAGGTAACTGAAGATTTTTGTATTTTCAGATTTCTAGGTTAAGTTGTATAATATTACCCCTTTTAAAACATATTTTTATATTTTATTTTTATGTATGCTATCACTTCTATTTGCCCCTTTGGTTAGCAAATGCTCTTCTTTGTAGGTGGCTGCTCTTCAGTCATTGTGGAGTTGAAGAATCTTTGAATAAAGTTATTTCTTTTATTTGTTGCTCAGAAATTGGCGGGACATTAAGAATTTCTTTTAATTAATGGAAACAAGGTAACTGAATATAACTTTGAATATCTGTTATAAACTGTTGATTTTCAGCACATTGTTTTTTTTTTCTTTTTGCATAGTAATTTTTCATTAAGAGCCATTTAAAAGGATGCAATGCTGAAGTAGCTCATGATTACTACATGTAGTGACAGACTGGAGACCTGGGGAGGAGACTGCTTAGGTATGCAAAAAGCCCTGATTCGTGAGATTAAAGGCTTCCGTTTCTCTAATTCAAGTAATGATACCCAGCAGGACAAGGTGGTCCAGATGGTCATCTGCAGCTACTAACTGTCTTCTGGGAAAGTATCTAAAGCTGCAAAATATCTGTAGCAGCTGTTGAATATGGGTGTCATGACAGCAAATACTGAAGCAGGTTTTATAAAATACATTTTGCCAAGGGGATAGCAGAAATGATTAAGGCATGGATTACAAGAGGAAGGAGAAAAAGGAAGGTGTGTGAAGAATAACCATACGTGAAAAGGTTTTAAAGATAAAACAATCAAACCTACGTGATTTTCATCCTTGTATAATTCATGGTAACTCACCCCACAGTATCTATGTTTTCATTTAATACTACTAGGATTTCTGTATAAACAGGCTAACAGCTCTTTTCAAAAACTGTAGCTTTTTTATGTATCAAAGTTTGTTTCTTACTTCTTATTTGAGTAAATAGAAACTTATCAACAGGGAGAATTCAGTGGACATGTTTACAGGAAGATAGTTCTGTAAGGTCAAAATTTCTTACCTTGCCAGATTCCTATGTATTTTTCACTAGATGAAACTACAAATTTTATTTTATAAATTTTTATAAAATAAAGCAGAATTAAGAATAAAATGTATTCTGTTAGTCTGAAGCACTTCAGAAGTGTTATTTAGCAGAAAACATCAAAGCACTGTTAGTTTCAAATTGGTCAAACCCACATTTCAAAACCATGGAATTTCCCAGGAAGGACAACTTTGGCTCCATATGCTCTAGTGTGTAAATCCTTGTCTGCTCCAGATTGTTTAAAGTGTTTCTTTTTTTGTCATTAACTGAAGACACACTTTCTTGTTGACACTCTTATCTCTTTGATAAGTGATGGCCTTTTAAATCTTAAACCCTAGGACCATGCAGATGGCTTTCCAAGAAGGGCTGTTCATTAATGCACTGAACAGCCACCTGTGATCTGAAAAAGATATATCTTACTCTAATAAGATTTTATGGAAGGGTGTTTCACGTTAACCAGACACATTATATTTAAATTAAGAGTAGGAGAGCACTGAAACAATTGCGTAGGAAATATAAATCCAGTTCGTGTAGCTTTCTGTCAATAATGTGAAAAAAAACCACTACTAAGGAGGATTGTGGTCTTCTGAAATGTTTTAGCTGATGCTACCAATGTTTCAGTATAGTACTAGCCATCTGACTACAATGGAAAATTTGCCTTTTGATTGAAATTTATTCTGTTGTTTCAACAGCAAATCTGTGATTTTTCTTTCTTTTTTTTTCTCTCCTTGTTACATGCTTCCCTCTCTTTACACAGAAGGCAATCCTAGATAAGCAGATTAATATGTGGGATAGCTCCTCTTCATTGTTCTCTGCAGCACTTCCAGCTTTTCATAGCCAGTTGGACTTGTTAGGAGGAGCTAAGCGATTGGTTGTTTCCTGGGCTCCGTTTCATAAATTATAGCCCAGCATGCACAAGCATGATTCCTACAGTTGCAGTAATCCAGAGGCCTGTCAGTTCCTGACTTTATGCATGTTTATTCCTACTTATTTTCTAGTATTGCACTGGAATTTCCTGTCTTAGATAGTTTGCAATTGCATCTTCAGGACTCTGTGAGTAATTTTGACTTTTTCTGCTCTGTTAATTACATACCATAAACAAGAATGCTTGTGTTTAGGAAGTAGTTCACTAACAGCTAACATTTGAGATTCTGTGCTGTGTGAGATCAGGTACATTTAACTTTGTGGCTCTTCTCTTACTAGGGTTAAAATAGCTTCATGATGTTGCATGTGGTCAGTGCATTTGGGGTTCATTCATTTCTGAAATGGGCTGTGTTTGATGCCTATATTTTTTGTTCTTCTATAATAAAATATAGTGATGCTGCATTACACCTCATTTGTGCCTAATCAAGACAGGTGGCATGTCTTACATTTTCATACAATTTGTATATTGCATACTAGCAATTGTGGTAGAACTATTGAAGAAATGCACACAATTCTCAGCTTGCAGTATAATAAAGAACCGTCACCCCTTTCACACTCTCCCCCTGCATCTTGTCTAAATAAGAACAGACATACCAGTAAAAAGCAGGAGAGTGTTAACGTCTAGTATTATAAACAACTGCAAATCTTAACTAACACCCTCTCCCCCCTGCCCCCCTTTTTTTATGGTGTTATGATGCTTTCCTTGATTTGTAGAGGTTGTTTTTATAGCAAGCGAAATGCCAGCAGGTGAGAGTTCACACATTTAAAAACAAATTCTACTTACAGTGAATTAGAAACCGGTGGGAAATGCTGTTCATGATCTGTGGTTTAATCAGATGGAGTTATCACAGTGACTCCCTTGTTGGTTTCCTGAGATTGTCAGGTGTTACCTCTGCACAACTCTGGTTTAAAACAATAGAGCAGCCGATTGAAATCAGAAATTAGAAAGCTATTAAGCTAGTGCTCTACACCTCTTTAGTAAATGCTGCAAGGTCATATTCATTGCTATAAATGCATTAGTTCATGCAAAGAACTTTCCACATTGCTTGTTTTTCCACTGGAAACATCGCTTCATTGTGTGGTGTAATTAAGCTAGCATTTGTGGGTAAATAGCTTGGGTTATACTAAGAAGTACATACTTTCTGCTAGCAGGATATAAGCCTGTGCTGTTTCTTATTAGCTTTCCTTCTTGAAGCCATATCTTTTCAGATGGATTTGTGTGAGTAAATGATTTTAAAATATGTTCTTCAGACAGCCGACTTGGTCTTTCTAATGAATATTATAGATTCTGGGGACATAAAATGTCCTTGTAAAACTTGTGTAAAAATCTTTTTTTTGCTAGCAAAGAAATTATTATTTCAACGTGTAATAGAAAAGAGAAATGTAATTTTAGCAATATTGCTGCTTGCACGTCTTACGTTGTAATGCATAGAATCATACAAAATTAAAGTGACCATCACAAACTGAAGGTCAATAGTATGGTGATACCGTCTAAAGTATTTTTGTTAGATGTGGGTCGGCAAAGTAAACTGTTTAATTTCTCTAAATGGCTTTATGAAGTTAAACATAAAAGGGTTTTCCTCACACAGGTAATACCTGAGATAACTTTTGCCGGCTTTACCTTAGTGGTCAGGTATAGTAAATAGGTACACTATTATATATCTGATATAAAACCTAAAGCACAATGAAATCAATTTGACTGAGATGCTATGCATTGAGGAAGGCAGTGAATCATAGTATAAACTGTTAGTTTCTATGATATTTCTGAAATAAGAAATCCAAAGTAGTTCTCTTTGATGTGAAAAGCTGGTTTCAGCATAGTTTCTCTGACATATGTGAAGCTCAGGGAAATAACTTGGTGAGACATTAAACTTGGAGAATGTGATATTGTGGTCTGAACAGCCATGTGACTTGTCATGTCTCATTTGAATGAAAGTTATCTCTGCTGTGATAATTTTTTTTAATCTAATCAGGTTATTTAGCTGTGAATGTTGCTACTTTACTTTTCCTGTGCTGAACAAAAAAGAGAGACTATGGAAAAAAACTTGCAAGTTTAAGTGAGTTTCTTCTGGCACTGTGTTTGCTGTGATCCTAAGGGGAGTTAATGTGGAAAATTGGTCCTGTGCTGTAGCTGAGTACATGCACTGTTTCAATACTGTTAATACCAAGTTGCCAGGAACCAAAACTGTATTGATACAGAATTCTATAGGTGATATTTGGAATCTAACATACCATAAGCAGTGCCTACAGGCTGGATCAAAGTCCTGTTGTGCTGGATGCTGTTCAAACAAGTAGTAAAAGGCAGTCCCTGCCCTTATGAGATTATAAACTAAACAGGATGGTAGGCACAGGATGGAAATATGCACAATTTAAACATAAAGTGGGCAAGTCAGAGCAGGTCAGCAGCCAAAGAAGGAATGAAATCCTGGAATATATCTGTAATATAATATTTTATTAGAGATATCTGTAGCAAAAAGCTGTGGCAGTGAAGGTCCACATTAGGATACCTGTTTGATGCCAGGAGCAGTATAGGTACATTGTGCCAAGGCTAATTAGGGCAGAATTAGCTTGCAGTGAGCATTTTACTGCTTCTTGTACAAATGCTCCCCTAATTCATAGTTCAGTGCCTCCTTGGCTATGCTGATGCTACTTGAAAGAAACTTTTTGTCTCCTATTATGTTAAATAGCTATTCCAATATTTTACATCCACTTTAGGAAGTCTCTATAGGTGGTTTTTTCAGAACTCTTTGAAAAGGTTTTTCCAATTTTTTAGCAGACTCTTAGATTTGCATCCTTGTTTAAAACATGCCAGAGGCTTTTCTCTAAAATGCAAGGGAGCTTAACTTTGCAGGGAAGTCACCCGAAATTACAGCTTTTATATAGCACCTACCTTGAGTCCTACTGGCTGAGTTGTATGTATTGGTGTTTGGCCAAAGCAGATAAAATTAATGTGTGATTGTCTGCTTAAATGTAAGATTGATATGAAGAAATGCTCTACATAATTTGGAAGAGCTTATAAAAAGAACTAAACTTCCCTTTAAACTTGAAGGTATGATGCTTTGCTAGTGAATATTCAGTGTCAGTTCAGGTATCCATGTCAGCAACATAATTTATATAAAAACTGCAACATGTTTTGGAAAATATTTTTGTAAACATTTTGCTTGCAAATATTGAAACTATGTCTGCTCAGTACAGCACCAGAGTACTGGCTGCAGGTGTGTCCTGCTTTGTGCCCATGTTATAGTCTCCTGATGAGCAGTTAATTGTAAGCCATTTGCAGCCCGTAAGAAGCATTTCTTCCATTGGTGTCTCTGTGTGCCAGTTGTCTGAAGGAAGCCCCATCCCAAAACACTAACCAAAAAAAATGGGGGCACAAAAAATTGTGCCCACTTTAGCTGCTGGACACATCTTAAGCCTGTACAAGAGGTGGGATCTTCATGCAGACAACAGACAGGACTGGTCCTACAAAACCCCCAAAAGGTACGAGCATTGCTCAGTAGCCCATGCCTTTGCTTCTGCTAATAATTCATGGCAGCCCTGGGAATTAAGTACGGGTCAAAATTAGTAGAGGATCTGACAGGGCCTTCTGTTGCTGTTGCTATGTAATATTATTTGAATGATAACATTAAGTGACTTTGAGTGTAGCACTGCTTATCTTGGAAATAAATATTTCTATATGCCTCAGTTTTACAGATCTAAAATACTTTGGCTTCACAGAAGATGTATCAATGTGACTGCATTGTTATGGTTTTATTTTATAATATTTCATAAAAAAAATATAGAACTTGTAAACTCTAAATTTCTGGTTATAAGAAAAGAAAAAGAATTTCACTTAGCCTAAGGTATACTGAACTTTCTTTTCTCTCATTTACAGTGGTCAGTTTAAATTTCTGAATTAACTATGGACTATATAAAGATTATTCCGAAGCTTGAAAAATAAATAACTAGATTAAGATCAACAAATTTTTTTTTTTTTCTTTTTAAATAGGAGGAGTTTTGCTTTCTTCCTGCTTGATCTTTAAAACAGCCTTGGGAAAAAAACAAAAAAAGTGTAATCACATCAGTACAATAATGTATTGTATCTTCTTAAACCAGCATAAACATGTATCTGTGATATCTTTGTGTTCTGGTAGATCACTCAGCAGATTGAAAGGTGTGGAGTATGGGGGGCAGAGAGAGAGATGAAAGAAAGAAATCTAGAAGAAAAAACAAGTGAGTTCCAATCACATTTGGAGATAGGAGGAAACCAAAGGGAATAAGTGGGAATATTGAAGCTAAAATTAGCTGTTCAAATTAGTATCTTCAAAGTATGTTGAAAATGTTGGTTTATAATTTTAAACAAAGTGTGTGATGCAATTTGGCCTGGAGGGGAAAAGAAAAAGCCTCCAAGTGATATTATTAATGAAGCAGCTTTTGGCTTGCTTGTATAATTTTGCCTTTGCAGTCACTTTCTGTAAATAGTTGTGCAATGAATGTACTGATATTAAAATGTATTTCAGAGATGCATGTGTGGATGTTTATAGCAGGTGAGCATTTATATTCGTATTTATGTGGAAAAGCCCTTAAGCAAAACCGGGACTGGTTGTTTACATGTATTTGCATTCTCAGGATCAAGGACAGGATTGCTTTGGTTTTGTTGTGTCAGGATTTGAATTTTGTGCATCTGAAAAAGCAGTATTCTGTTCCTGCATTCCAGCTTGCTTTCCTTGAATGAAAGTATAGTTACCGAAAGTGTAATACAGTTGTATTTACATTTTCAGGCAGTTACACAAATATTCTCCCCAAGTAGCAAAGCTCCTGGCTTGTGTACAGAGAACACGCTGTTCCTTCAGGGGCTCACTGGAACTTGCTGTTCTCTGTATGAGAAATGATGGTGTCTTTTCTATTAAATAATTTGCCAGCAAGTTTTACATGTCACAGTGATTTTTAGAGCTAGCAAAGCTCAGCCTTATTATAGCCTGCAATCTGAATTACAGCCCATGGATAGTCTATTAGCTTTCTTGATACATCATTTATCTCTTCAGTTCTGCCAAACAAATGCAGACCAAAACTTTTTGAATTTTCATGGTCAGAGGCTCTCAAGTAAGGACTGCAAGTATATAATTTATAGGTTGCCAAACTAAAAAATGAAATTATTCCAATTCAGTAATGGATTTGATGAAAAGATGATAAAGGGAGAGAAACAGCTGTTTGTGTATTATCTGTATGGATGTAAGGTGTGGATGACAAATATTTTCTTTGTGCTTGATAGGTGTCTGGAAGTGGTCTGAGGGCAAGTTAGGAGCTGAAGTGGAAGAAGGTGGAAGGTGGCTTTATGGCCTGTGACAGAAAAGGCTCTAGGTGGACTAAAGGGACTCTGTTGTGTAAACCAAGTTGGCAAAGCTTGAAAGCTGTTTTATACTGTTTCACTGGAAAACCAGAATTTTGAGAATATAAGGGATGTACATGTCATTAAATGTGATTAATCAAATCTATGTTTGTCTGTGGTTGTAGTTATCCCAAACAGCTCTCCTATGTCTTAAGGGTTCTGGTTATTGTTAAAAAAAATTGCAGTTGACTGCAGTACATGAATGTCTGACATAGTAGGGGAGAGGAATACAGATGATCTTGCAATGCTGAATTTCAATATGCAACTCAACGAGTTTTCAGTGATAGCTGTATTTCCCCCAGGGTCCAACATTTTTGCAAATGCAATTAAAAATAAAAAAAGATTTTGCTCATTCTATCTTAGAATTTTGAAAATGTAGGCCCTTACTTAACATTAAGCTCCTTAATGTAGTTATTTTTACAGCATTAAAAAAAAAAAAAGGTGTTTTACGTGTGATTTTTATGATGATATAGCCCCAAAACAGAGTTAGTGTGTGGTTGTACATGTATAAAAATTTACATGCACAATTAAAAGTTGAATTTTGGTGATGCTGATTTTCTGTCCTGTTTTTGAATCTTAAATATAAGATTTCATTCCATCTGAATAAAAATATTTTGAATTTTGTTTTAAAATCAACACTTAACAGTTCGTAGGCCTGTAAGGAGGGTAGCTAGTCAGAGGGGGAAGGCAAGGGCTATGTTTATTGATAGTTGGGTGGTTGGGGTGAATGTGTATGGCAGTAATCCTAGTAAGTTGATTGTTAGTAGGAGAGTTATTAGTGATACTAAGATTAGAGCCCATTTATGTCCTCCTTTATTTAGGGGTAGTATTAGTTGTTTTGTGACTAGGTGGATGAATCATAGTTGGAGTGCGGAGAGGCGGTTGGTAATTCATCGGTTGGTTGGTGAGGGAAGTAATAAGGTGGGGAATAGCATTGAAATTAGGATAAGTGGGATGCCTAAGAGGCAGGGGCTTGTGAATTGGTCGAAGAAGTTTAGGATCATGGTCAGTTTCAGGGGGAGAGGTTGATAGTTGTAATGGGTTTGTTGGGTAGGATGTTAGTGGAGGTAAAGAATAAGAGTTTGGGTTGAACGATTAGTGTGAGGGTTAGTCATGATGCTAGTATGATGAGGAGTCATGGGGCTGGGTTAAGTTGTGGCATATCATTAAGGAGGGGAGGATGGGCCTCTTTCTCTAGCTTAAAAGGCTAGTGCTGTTGCATAGCTTCTTAATGATTAGGAAGATATGAGTGATGATCAGTGTTCGAAGTGGGTTAGGGGGGTTGATTCTACTACAATTGGCATGTAGCTGTGGTTAGCCCCGCAGATTTCTGAACATTGGCCGTAGAAGATTCCGGGTCGGGTTGTGATGAATGATGTTTGGTTTAGGCGTCCTGGGATTGCATCAGTTTTTACACCCAGTGCGGGGACTGCTCAAGCATGGAGGACATCGTTGGCTGTGACGATGATGCGGATAGGAGATTCTATTGGGATGATCACGCCGTGGTCGACTTCGAGTACTTTGAAGTGTCCTGGTGGAAGGTCTGTTGTTGGGATTATGTAGGAGTCGAATGTCAGATCTTTAAAGTCCGTGTACTCGTAGGTTCAGTACCATTGATGGCCGATGGCCTTTAGTGTGAGGTCCGGCTCGTTGATTTCATCTATTATGTACAGGATTTGTAAGGATGGGAGGGCAAGTATGATAAGGACGATGGCTGGTAGGATTGTTCAGATTAGTTCGATTTCTTGAGCGTCTACAGTGTTTGAGGATAGTTTTTCTATTAGTATAAGTGCTAGGAGGTATAGGACTAGGCTGCAGATGGCTAGTGCAACTATTAGGGCGTGGTTGTGGAATTCAATGAGTTCTTCTACAATGGGGGACGAGGCGTCTTGGAATCCAAGTTGTGAGTGGTTGGCCATGGTGGGGTGTACAGGATTTTCATCTGTGGTTTAATCTTGACAAGATTAAGTAATTGTTTTACTAACATCCCATGGGAAGAAAGAAGCATAGGTGGTTAGATGCGGCTGGCTTGAAACCAGTGTACGAGGGTTCGATTCCTTCCTTTCTTGTACTTGGACGAAGGCTGGTTCTTCGAAGGTGTGGTATGGAGGTGGGCAGCCGTGGATTCATTCAACGTTGGTTGTAGTTAAATCTGGTTGTGGGACTTTTCGTTTTGAGGCGAAGGCTTCTCAGATAATGAATATTAGCATAATTACGGCCGTTATTGAGATTAGTGAGCCGATAGAGGACATGGTGTTTCATAGGGTGTAGGCATCTGGGTAGTCTGAGTACCGTCGGGGTATTCCGGCAAGGCCTAAGAAGTGCTGTGGGAAGAAGGTTAGGTTTACTCCTGTGAATATAACCCCAAAATGTGCTTTGGCTCATGTGGGGTGTAGGGTGAATCCTGTTAGTAGGGGGAATCAGTGAGTGAATCCTGCTAGGATGGCGAAGACGGCTCCTATTGAGAGGACATAGTGGAAGTGGGCAACTACGTAGTATGTATCGTGCAGGGCGATGTCTAGTGAGGAGTTCGCTAGGACGATCCCGGTTAGGCCTCCGATGGTGAAGAGGAAGATGAAGCCTAGGGCTCATAGTATGGGCGGGTCTCATTTGATAGTCCCTCCATGTAGTGTTGCCAGTCAGCTGAATACTTTAATACCGGTCGGAATAGCGATGATTATAGTGGCAGATGTGAAGTATGCTCGGGTGTCTACGTCTATTCCTACTGTGAATATATGGTGGGCTCATACGATGAAGCCTAGGAATCCGATGGAGAGTATGGCTCAGACTATTCCTATGTAGCCAAATGGCTCTTTTTTGCCTGCGTAATATGTTACTACGTGGGAGATGATCCCAAAGCCTGGGAGAATTAGGATGTAGACTTCGGGGTGTCCGAAGAATCAGAAGAGGTGTTGGTACAGAATTGGGTCACCGCCGCCAGCGGGGTCGAAGAATGTTGTGTTGAGGTTTCGGTCTGTAAGTAATATAGTGATGCCAGCAGCTAGGACGGGGAGTGAGAGTAATAGTAGGACAGCGGTAATAAGAACGGATCATACGAATAGGGGTGTTTGGTATTGGGAGAGGGCTGGGGGTTTTATGTTAATGGCTGTTGTGATAAAGTTAATGGCCCCTAAGATGGATGAGATACCTGCTAGATGGAGGGAAAAGATAGCTAGGTCTACCGAAGCGCCGGCGTGGGCTATGTTGCCGGCTAGTGGGGGGTAGACAGTCCACCCGGTGCCAGCCCCTGCTTCTACTGTTGAAGAGGCTAGTAGGAGGAGGAAGGATGGGGGGAGTAATCAGAAGCTCATGTTGTTTATGCGTGGGAAGGCTATGTCGGGGGCGCCAATTATGAGTGGGACAAGTCAGTTTCCAAAGCCTCCAATTATGATTGGTATGACTATGAAGAAGATTATTACGAAAGCATGAGCGGTGACGATTACATTGTAGATTTGGTCATCGCCTAAGAGGGTGCCAGGTTGGCCAAGTTCTGCGCGGATAAGAAGGCTAAGGGCGGTGCCGACTATGCCAGCCCATGCGCCGAAGATTAGGTATAGAGTGCCGATGTCTTTGTGGTTGGTTGAGAATAGTCATCGATTGATAAGTGTCACAGGTAAGATGGCTGAGTGTTTAAGCGTTAGGCTGTAGTCCTTTTTACAGGGGTTTAATTCCCTTTCTTATCGACCTTGTAGTGAAGTTCATAGTGAGTTGCAAACTCATTGATGTGCGTTAAGGACGTGCCAGGGTCTGGTAGGTAGAAGCTCACTGGTTAGGGCACCTAGCTGTTAACTAGGGTTTTATGGGATCGAGGCCCATCTATCTAGGTAAGGTCCTAGCTTAATTAAAGTATCTGAGTTGCATTCAGGGGTTGCAGGGTAGTGTCCTGCGGATCTTAGCAGAAACTAAGAGGGTTTAACTCTTATTTAAGGCTTTGAAGGCCTTCGGTTTATTAGTTATCCTAAGTTTCTAGGTGGTAGTCAGGATTAGAGGGGAGAGCGGTAAGGTTAATACTGATAGGGCGGCGAGGGCGGCGATTGTGGTACTTGTCGGCTTGGTAAGGTGCCATAGTTTTATGTGGTTCGTAGAGTTGGGTGGTAGTGTAATTGTTGAGTGGTATGCGAGACGGAGGTAAAAGAATAGTCCTAGGAGGGAGAGGGTAGCAATGATTGTGGCTGTTGAGGCTATTTCTTGTTTGGTTAGTTCTTGGATGATGAGTCATTTGGGTAGGAAGCCTGTTAGTGGGGGAAGCCCTGCTAGGGAGAGTAGAACTAGTATGAGGGTTGCGTTTAGTGTAGGGGATTTTGTTCATGATGTTATTAGGGTTGTTAGCTTTAGGGTTTTGGTTGAGTTGAGGGTGAGGAATACAGTAGTGGTTATTAGGATATATAAGTAGAAAGTTAGTAGGGCGAGTTCAGGGTTGTAGATGATGACTGCGGTTAGCCATCCTAGGTGGGCGATGGATGAAAAGGCCAGAATTTTTCGGAGTTGTGTTTGGTTTAGGCCCATTCATCCTCCTAGGGCTACGGATTTTGTTTTAAAATCAACACTTAACAGTTAAGAAGTTGAAATGTAGTCTGCCTATTCTTTATCTTACTATCTAGGGATCTCATCCTCCATAAGCTCTTTCAGACCTGGGCATTGATATGAAGCGTTGTAGTTTCGTTAATTTACAGCCAAAGAGTCTGCATTGATTTCTACCCTTCTGTCTCTTCTTTCCTGCCTCATGAGTAAAGTGATATAGAAGGGCAGATATAGTTGTATGAGAATATGTTTTCTACTTTCTTTACTCTCAGTAATAAATATATCAACATAAATTTACTGTGGTGAGTAGATATTTATGTGTACAAACCATAATTTACACAGAGAAGAGCTATAAAATGCAAATCATACTTGAAACCACTCTTAAAAATTAAATCCAGTGCTGGATTTTTAATATTTGCACTTTTCAGAATCTGAATACTGTATGCAGCTTCTGGACTCAGCTCATACGGAGGTTTGAACATCTGTGGCTCATCCATTTAAACAGATGGTAAGATCTGTGATGTCCCAGGCATTTGCAGTGCAATGTGGTGTCTGGCACAAATGTGTTTGTACATCCACCTATCTTTGACCATTAAAAAGACTGGCCTTGCTCCAGACTTTTGGTATATGAAATTTCTAGCAGTGTGCTGCCCTTGGACTTCAGGGATATAAAATCTGTTATTTGCTTCTGTTATCTCCATATGGGTGCTTCTTATCAAGATACTTAATTATGAAGAGAGGGGAAGTTGTTAATCACTAACCTTTTTTATGATAGATTCCCATATAGTGGATATAGCACAGCATGTGCGTATACAGTAAACGAAACAATTAGCGGAGACCTGAAAAGACTGGTTATCAATGTGCTGTGCATTTAATTAAAATTAAAAAGTATAGAACCACCTACCTAATGCCCCACTAATCAACAATGGGGGTGTGTGTGTTATTTAAACATAAATCTTTCTGTTTGAAAAACATCTGTTGCTCTGAATAATCTGTTCAAGTTTATTTTGGATGAAGACAGCTACTCCTGATGACAAAACAAAGTTTGAGAACATAAACCCCAGTCATTACAGCCATTTCCTGAAGCCTTCTCACAGAAATAACACTAAGGCCCTTTATTCAAACATTCAGATTGAATTGCTTTGTCGTATGCCTAGCTGTGGGAATACTGATGTATAGGATAACCTATGGGAAGAGATAGTCATAATGCTGGTGTTCCCCAAAAAGTGCAATGTAGACTCATCGATTGGCAGTCTTTTAGTAATATTTCTGTCAAAGAGGAGTAATGAAAGATAGCATTTAAAATCCACAAGAAATGTAGCACTAGGAAGGAGCTACATCAGTGTAATAGGTTTATATGGCCTTTTATGTCTAGGTTTGGAGTGCAATTGGAAAATACAGCAATAGTAGAAAGGAAAAAAAGGCAGTTTTCTCTAGGGCGTTTAGCAACATTTGTTGGCGTACTTGGTAAGGTGGGAAAAAAATATGGTATGAAATAACCCTTTCAGGAGCCTTTAGTTGAAAAGCCAGGAAATGTCTACTTTTGCAATGCATTGGACTGAGAGATTTGAAGGTAATGCTTTATGGCTTGAAGACTTGATTTTTCTGCAGGTCTTACACTAGCTTCTTTCTGAAATGCTACACTTACGTGCTGTTTTAAGGAAAGCAGAATTGCTTACTTTCAGATATCATTTCCTCTAGCTTCAGCTACTGACTCTTAATTCTATCTCTTAGTAAGTCTCACTACAGATTAAGAGGAAAATATCACCTTGAAAGTCTGTTAATAATGTGTGATAAAATCATTACAAATACTTCCCAGTCCTGGCTAAGATTCTAAGGTTTTTAATATAATCCCTGGTTTTAGATATTCTTGATCCGTCTAAACTAAATGGAACATTACTTCAAAAATTCCTCTTCATTGAGGATGCTTTTCATCCTCAGAAGGTTTTCACGGCTCATTGCAGTTTCCACTTTCAGAGATATTAAGCAATTTACCATGTGTGTTGTATTAGTGTTAAGATAGCCTGCTCTGGAAAGAACACATTTATTTTCTTCTGTACTTATTCTCCCTGGAATCCGCTCTTTCATGATCTTTCCTGACCACAATTTGCTACAAGCTGACCACTAAAAGTTGTAACTGTACTTTCCTGATGGTAAGCAAAGTCTGTGTTGTTGTGATTTTTTTTTTTTTTTTTTTTAAAATTATTATTTTTAAACTGGTAGCTGTGTGCAAGACTGCAGTGTTGGAATCCTTAATAATGCAGAGGTGAAGTTCACCATGAACTTGAGGATATGCACCCACCCATGTTATGTAGCTCTAGGTCCCATGGCCCTAAAGCAGTTCAGACATTATTTATTTATTTATTTATTTATTTATTTATTTATTTATTTATCTACCTATCCACCCCCACATCCACCTCCCTGGGGGAAAGTATCCAAAATGATGTTGAAATTATGCTTTCTTGCAGAAAATTTCCTGCAGGTGAAATTTTTGTAGTATGAAACATGATACATCCAGTATGCTTTAGAGTCGGGCATGGTGGTGGCATTTAAGGGTAGAAAGCTAGCTTGGGACAGTGAAGGGTGGAGGGAGACAAACCTAGTGAAACTCTGTCTCTTCTTCCTACTGGGAACAGCCCCCACAATGTGTTACCCTTCAAGACTGTGCCAGCTAGCACGCGTTGTCCCCCTGCGCTAGCTGGCACAGCCAGTGCTGTGCCAAGAAACATGTTTGCAGTTCCCATGGGGGAACAGCGGTGCAGGGTTCAATCTTGCACCCCTGCCACACTGTTTGGCTTTCAGGGGTACAGATCTATCCGCTGTGTTTACTCGTTGTGCTACTGCTTTGTCTTTTGTCTGGATAACTTCTCGGCCCGCTTCCTACACTGGCTGACCAGCTTGCTGGTCAGCTCTTTGCTTGCAGGGGAGGGCAGGTCCTCCCAAACCAACAGCCCTCCAGTTGTGTAAGGAAGGGCAGCTCTCTGAAGAAAACCCTACAGGTGAGAGGAATTCCTTTCACCAGAGCAGGGATTGCATGTGCTTTACCTCCCTCGGGATGTACACTGCCTGGGGCACCTGCTGTGTACTTTGCACAGGGACTTGTATGTGTGGGCTGTGATGGCTTTGGGCACAGTCTGCAACCAACCTGCGTGATCCCAGGGTTGTGGCTCTGGACCAACCCCCTTTCCTGCTTCAGCTGCCTTACTCACAAGTGCTCTGGGAGTTTTGTGCAGAAAGACTTAAGAAAACTTTGAGTTAAAAACACTGAATTGAGGCTTTGTCATGGGAAGCTGTATCTGGGCTCATCGAGGTGTTTATGATATATCAAGATAGCACAAAGAAACAGCATAAACCATTTTAAAGTATACAAGAAGTTAAGCTAATGGATTTCAGCATTAGCTGAAATTACCTGAATTACCTGCTTGAAACCAGACACTAATGTTGTCCCTTGCTGTCTTTGGTTAGTGATGCATTTCAGAGACCTAGAGTGAAAAGTTTAAAAAATGCAACTTTTCTCCACTTTTGTAGCTTGCGCTATTTTTATATTAAAGCCTGTAGTTTTTGCTGTTCGTCACAGGGATAATCCATGGGCAGTGCAGTGTGCAGGGATTTTTTTAAGCACTTTGTATTTGCTTAGTTTTTTATTGATTTACTTTACACCATCATATGTCTGACTATCCAATACTACACATGTACTTTAATTCTCCTGTGGGGAAAAAAAAAATTATCATGCTGCTTCAGGGAATTGGTTCATATGTGCATAAAATCAAAATTCCAAAATCTGCATTGATGGTTCCTTAGTAATCTGAACTAAGAAAGACAATTATGTTGCTTGAGAGAGTTAATCCATGGACAGGTTGTGAAAATTTAAGTGCACACACACCTACACATACACACACCGCGACCTCCTGCCCCGATATATAACCAGGTGAAATAAATCTGACCCTGAAGCTATGATCGAATAATTGAAAATTACAGGTGCCACTTTGTGCGTAAAGTCTTGCTGACACACATGCTAAATATTTTAAAGTGTCCTATACTCTGTGGTGATCAGCTATGCACTAATGACTGAATTAAAGGACAGCTGAAGTGAGAGGCAAATCATGTAATTACAATAGAATGACAATTTATAGTAATTTATTGGTTTTATTGTTATTCCTCTTTTTTCCCTAGTTGCTACTTAAACTCATTTTCTCATCATTCAGATTTGTAAGTGATCAACTGTCAGACAGTAATTTTGGAATTCAATTACGCTTTTATTAATAAAATTCAGTGAAATAGCTTATATAAGACCATATAAATCATCAAATTGCAAATAGCCTATTTTAAAAGCAGCATAGTACTAAATGCATTTATAATATTAATCCATTCATGAAATTACATTTTAACTTGATAATTCTAAAAGCCCTAGATTTGAACAAAGCCAATTCCATGGCAAGACTTCACATGGCACTAGATTTGAAGAAAGCAGAAATATAAACCATCATTGTATTGTGACATGTTTTGCAGCTGGTCCCCACCAATTTCACTTTGAATCTTTGAAATCAAAATGCAGGTCACAGAAAATATGTAACTGCAGCAAAATCTTAGGACTACTGCTGCCAGTTACTCCTGTGCAGATGATTCAGCAAGGAAAAGGGAATGGATGTGGACAGTGGTTTCAGTTGCGTTTGCGGCCTTGGGCCAGTCCCTTTTAGGGACAGTAGAATTCCGGGTTCATTTTCAGGTTTTCTGGGGGATTATTTTTCAGCCTGGAGAAAAGAAGGCTCGGGGGAGACCTTATTGCTGCCTTTAAATATATAAAGGTGGCTTAAAAGAAAGATAGGGGAGAGACTTTTTACCAGGGCCTGTAGTGACAGGACCAGGGGCAATGGTTTTAAATTGAAAGAGGGTAGGTTTAGACTGGATATAAGGAAGAAATTCTTTACCATGAGGGTGATGAGGCACTGGAACAGGTTGCCCAGAGAGGTTGTGGCTGCCCCATCCCTAGAAGTGTTCAAGGCCAGGTTGGATGGGGCTTTGAGCAACCTGGTCTAGTGGAAGGTGTCCCTGTCCATGGCAGGGGGGTTGGAACTAGATGATCTTTAAGGTCCTTGTCAACCCAAACCATTCTGAGATTCTATGATTAGAATCTGGTAGTTATAGCTGTCTCTGTGTCTCCACATATCTCTGCTCTTCCTGTACACTAATCCAGCCTTCATCTTTGGCAGCCTCTCCTATATTTTTCTGTGCCCACCTATGGTAGCTTTTCCTCTTTCCTAGCTAACTAGCCATATTGATTCCTGTTCCTACTTTCTTTCCTCTGTTTTTCCTAACCTGTTAACCTCTCTGTCTCAGTTTTCCCCTTTTCTATCCAGATACTTTCACTCCCTGATATATTGCCATGGTTGCTTATGCTTTAGTACTAGACTCATGTAAAATCAGAATCAGTCTTGTAATAGTGAGGAGAGTCGTGGCACTTAAGGAAACCTGTACTTGCTTTGTATTTAGGATGTCAGTCCATTATGACTCTCTGGCTGTAGCCATGTCAATTGTTTATCCTTTTCAGTCTCCATGTACTCCACCATAACATGATACCTGCAAGAGATGAGACAGGACAGAATAGGATTGGTTGATCCAAGTCTTCTGAAAACTTGGCTGCAGAACTCGGCCCTGTACTGCATGTGTCAGATTATCTTTTTTTTTCTCTTCCTCTCAGAGGTTTTATTATTTAGGAATATTTACAGGGATGGCTGAAAGCACATCCTTGGTGTGCTTCATTTATGCAAAGTTTCCCTTCATTACCTTCTCCAGATTCACTGAGCTCTGTGGCTAACTTGTCTCCCAAAAATTCAGTTGGAAGTAAATATCTGTTAAGGGAAATTTCACTCTGAACACATGAAGTTTGGCAAAATTTATCAGTAGCTGAAAATAGGTTCATATGAGAAGAAGGGTAAAGGAATTTTAGCTGAGAGGTGTAGCTGGAGGGTGATTAACAGTCCTTATCCCACGAGCCTTGTGCGGTTGTATCCATAAGGATGACAAGACAGGCTTTGGTCTCTTCAGAGGGCATCAGGGAAGGGGAGCTCCTGGTGCTGCTCAACAACATGATGGGGTTAGGCTAGGTAGTGGCCAGCTTCACGGTGATGAGCCATGGCAGCTGTGTCAGTATTTGCTGCCTTGCTTTATCCTGTAGCTGGGAGCTGATTTACACAGTCGCCCCTAAACCAGAACAGGCATGTGTTTGTTGTCGTCTGACAAAGCATATCTGTGTACCAGCATTAGTCTGGCTTGAGATGCAGCTGACCATCTGGACCATGAATTTCTAAAGGATTCTTTCCAAATCAGGCTTAGCATTCCCTTCTGCTCCATATTCATCTGGTTTTAATTCCGTTTCTTGGGAAATATGTTGCAGATACCTACAGGGCAGATTCTATACAGCAGGAAATTTTTCACCTTTTGTACAAAGCCATTTTAGAGAGCAAATTGGTATTATTTTTAATCTAAATGTTATTTTTAATATTTGCTAGGCAAGCTCAAATAAAAACACGGTTTTCCCAACTCAGATGTAAATTGAAAAGCATTTTTAAAAGCTTTGCACAAGCTTTTCAGAGGAAATGGAAATATTAAATTCAGGTTTATGGCTTTAATTTCTCACAGCAAATTTTTTAAGGCAGTTTTGCAAATGTTATGTAAATGATTATGTTATATAAATTATGTACATTTTATGTTAAGTACCACTAGTTTGATACTTGAATTAGTTTTGTTAAAAAACCACTAAGAAAAATCCAAGATAACACTTTCTACTTCCTGCTTCAATACTGAGTGGATGGTGAAAGGAAACTGTACAGATAGTTTGGTTAAATGAAGACAAAGATAGTTTCTTAGATCCAGCCTCTCCTTTCCAAAGAAAAGTCAGGAATTAATCTCCCTCTTGAAATGTACACCAGAGCTGCTGAAAGATATATTTTAAAGTGCATAGGGTTTTTTCAGCTGCTTAAGAGATCATCAGTTTTGTTGAACAACTGACCAATGCTTATGACACTGTAAAGTTGTATCTGCAACTTAAAATTGGAAAATTTTTTAATCATGTTCTATACCTAGCAATCCTCTTTTTCCTTTTAATTACAATAGAGAGAATCACAGCTTAGTTGAGGCTGGATGGCACCTCTGGAGATCGTTTAGCCCAACCCGTTGCTCAAAGCACGGTCAACCCAAGCAGGTTGCCCAGGACCATGTCCAGTCAGGTAGCTCCTGTAAAGTTTCTGAATACTGTATTTAATTTCTTTCACTATTTTTCTATTATCAAAACATTTTAGCCATTTAAGTCAAGCAACATATGAAAGTGCCTATCATAGTCTGTTTGCCTAGGATAGACTCCCTTTGGTGGAAAAATATTTTTCCAGATGATTTTTCCCTAAAAACCTTGTCCCTCTTTCACATAAGGAACACAAAAAGCTCCCAGGCTATGGAAACAGGCAAGTTTGAAAATTCTTTTAAAAGTAAATTTGAAAAAACAGAAGTGCCTCAGGGCTCACCCAGTTATCACAAACACACTGTCCTGAGAACAGCATTATGTCTACAAAATAAACAAGGTGATTTACAACAAATAACAGGGGGTCTTGACTCAGGCCAGCAAAAACTGGGGCAAACAGGAAAGAAAAAGAATGTGTATCCAAGTTTATCCCCAAACAGTTTGCAGATTAAAGGTTATTTTTGTTAAGGCATGTACCTGTAGAAGGAGCAGACTTGCTATTTGTTAACAAAAAGACAAAAGCTCTGCAGATCTTCGTGTGTATTTCTATCATAAAAATACACATTGCCATATTGAGAAGAATGCAGTGGCAAATACTTGGATATTTACCTATGGTGGAGTGTGAGTACTGCCTACCCCAGTTTGTTCTTTACTTGTGTTCTTCTTCCTTTATTGAATGTTTGTGTATTGCACAGATGTTGGCATTTCTAACTTTCAGATTAATCTCAATGCGCCCTTTGTCTAGATATTTGACTATGCGAAAGAATGGGGATCTAAAGGTAGGAATGCGTGGAATAAATCTCTTGTACAGTAGCAGGTAATCTAAATATATTAAAATATTCTTTATGCAATTACATTAAAAGTTATAGGTATTTAGAATCTGCTGTAGAGTAAAATAGAAAATCAAATGAAGGACTTCACTGAGCACCATGATCTTTCCAGATGTTTCTTTGTCATGAAAAGGACTCAATTGTTGGGAGCAAATCACTGTCATGCAGGAATGCCTCATATCATCAGGTAGTCTCCTCTGAAGCATGTAAGTTAATCCATAAATACTTGGTACTGTCTGTGCCCCAGCTGTGTTTTGCCAGAACATTTTGCAGGAATTTTATGAGACCACTTGTGTAACCAGTGGGTGAAGAGCTAATGCCACAAGATGGAAAATGAAATAAATGTACTCTGTGGTGAGGTCAGCTCCTCAAAATGAAGAACAGCCTTTTTGTGATGGCCACATGCTAGGCAGTGTTTGGAGATCCTGTATTGCAGGGATAAAGCATAATTGACAGTGCATGATGCAAATGTGATTATAAAGAGGTGATTCTTCTGTTGACTGAGAACTGAATGTGGTTTTCGGGCTGTAAAATGTGACTAAAATGGCAATAGGTCTAGAAAGGAGAGCAATAGTCTATTTCTGAGAAAAGACTAGGATTACTCTGAGTACACACAGCAGCACTGTATGTTGTACACATGCTATAGCTACGTGTATGGGGGCTGCTTCTGATGCTTTCCCTAAAGACTGTGTACAAGTAATTGTGATAAATTGCCAAAGGTAAGCACTTCAAGGTAGTGCTGCAGAGAGATCCATAAGGATATGTCAGTCATAACCTAAATAAATCTTGCAAGTAATAGTGTAAATCTGGTAGTAGAGAATATCCAATACAATACATTCAAACTGGATGAGAGTATCTGTGAAGTTGAAAGACACAGCATAAAGAACTGTAGAGATGCTTAGCCTGTAAGCAGAAGTTAATGATACAGGGATAACTTTCAGAAAACAGTCAGTAAGCAAGAAACTGAGTATGACTTTCCAGAGTGCAGAAAAGGCCCTGCAAATGCAATTCAGACTTCAAGTAGCATGCCTAGAGGTACAGTATGATGAAGCTGAGAGCAAATAACTCCTTTAAATATTTTTTCCCTGATGCGAAAAAAACTTTATTTGTTTGCTTACTTGTTTGGGTTTTTCTTCTTCTTTTGACCAAGTCAGTGTGAGAAAATTGGAGGAAGCAGAGAGTGAAAACAAAAATAGTCTCAAACTAATTGCACGCTAGAAATCAAAGATGACTCATAAGCTCATGGCGGCAATTCAGTTGCCAGTTTCAACACTTTTGAAGAAGGGATGACATTTGCACTAAAACATAGCTGTGGATTTTGTTGACCAAAAATGAGGATGAGGAACTTTGAGCAGTGGGAACTTGTGAGTTACTGTGTACAGTCTGTTTCTCTGACTTTGCATTTCTTAGTTTATCTACAGTTCATCCAGGAAATTTTATTATGAGTGGGGATGCCTGCCAAGATGGTGCCATGTAGGGTTAAACAAGAGAGCCTGGTATATAAAGCTGCTCAGGGAGAAGGGTTTGTGATCACTAATGTTTCATGTTGATTTATTTTCTCAGCTGGGGAAGTTTTCTAAACTTGGCTTCAGCTAAGTACCGAAGGATGACTTCAAGTGCCTAAACATGGGCACCCACATAAGAAATTTTTAGGCTATCTTTTGGACACTTTAAGTTACCTGAAGATGAAAATTATGCGGGGAATTTATACTCCTGTTTCCTTTGAAAAACCTATTAGTTGCCTATTTACACAGTTAGGTGCCTAGCTAAATTTTAAATGTGTTTTTATTATGACAGACATAATGGCTATGTATGTTGGGAAAAGACATTCAAGAAGCTGGACAGGAAAGGTGCACTTAAATTGAAGATGTTTATCTTCCTGGCAGTTCAAGGTTTTTGTTATGCATCTTTCACAGGAAAATCCCTGAAATTTATTAATAATGCATCTTTAAGTGTGTCTGGCTTAGCTGGCATTGCTCACTGACTTTTTAGTATAACAGACATGAATAAGAACAGTTCAAGTAAACTTGGTAATCTGCAGAGAAAATTTGAAAAATATTAATTTACTTTCATGAGGTATCCTTCACATTCATTAGCCATATATTTATATGGCATGCAAGTATCAATAACAAAATAATTTCTAACATGTAGCTGGCAAAATTACGCTTACGCCTTGCCTCACAGTAACTTAAAATTACTGTTTTTCAGGGAATAGGCTCAGGCTGTTTATAACCAAGTATGACCAATCTCACAAATTGATAGAATGTATCTTCCAGACAGCAAAGCATAATCTTATACTGTCAGTAGAAAATTAAAAAGGAAACCACTATTAAGAGGAAAAATAACATGAAAAAAATTTAATTAAAGAAAAATGAAATCTTTCTGAACAGAAGAGATCTATATTTATGACATAATCAACAAAAATAAGACTGTTCACTTACAAGGTTTGCTTCATTTAAGGTTACCTTGTGACTTAAAAGCAACTAATCTTCTTTAGGTGTCCTGTCCATATATCTATTTTATTAGTCCTAAGTTAACAAGGTAATGTGAGGTACACCGTGGTTAAATTATTTGACTGAGTTAACAAAATAACTTTGATTTATACAATAGTCACTGGTTGTATATTTTAGGCTTCTTGAGGTTGTCTAGCAAAACAGTATTTGAGCCCCTTTGTATCTTTGTATTGTCATTTGAGGCCAATACTTGGGAAAATAAGCAAGCACACGGATATGGCATTAGAGTTCAGACTGGTTTCTCTCCCTTCCTCCATACCAGGAGTGCAGGTCTTCTGTTTGCTCCCAGGTATAGCTGGGCATGCAACTGGTAGTGCAGCCAAAAAGTTCCCTTCTGTTCTAGGGGAGTCATATAGTAACGTGACAATACCCAAAGGTTAAGGTGGACTAAATGAGATTGGTTATATTGAAATACAGTGGTAGAGATAAATCTGTGATACAAACTTGATGCACATAGGAGCACAATGTTTTTAAATGATAAAGAAGAGCAAATGCAATCTTCTGGTGCAAGGTAGAAAAATAGAAATCTGCATTTCTAATCTTAGATACTAGTAAGTTTTTCTCTCTCATGTCGTCATTGCTTATGTCAATAGTGTCCTTTATTCACTGTAAAGCAGGCCAGGAAAAGATTTCAGATACTTTGTCAGTCTGATGTTATAAATATGTTTATTTGCTTTTACCACCTCTACTAAGAGTAGTTTTGATCCTTATGACTTAAAATACGCCATGGTTAGGGATTTTGTACTTTTCTGTCTGGTAAGTCCAGTGCAGACTGTACATGGCATTTGCAGGCATCTGATAAGAATCAAGGGAGATGCAGGGTAGAAGACTGCTTTATTTAGAAGCTGTACATAAAAGGAAATGCCCTAAGAAAGTTGTTTAGTTGGAACAAGATTTGTAAAGGGAAACACATTAGCTCATTTAAGAGAAGCACAAACCCTGAAAATATACATGTGTAGACACAGACATAGAAGCATAATTTTTAATTATGATCTCTCACATTGCCCATTTAAAAACTTGTATAAACTCACTTTTTTGCTTTAAACAGCATCTTTTCAGAAGCTAATGTTTAGTAGTCACAAAAATCATTGTGAACACCTTTGATATCAATATAACCTCATCCAATGTTTGTGGGTAAAAACAGGATTCTGTTTTAATTTGAACTGATTTATGTGAAGTGGCATGGCCCATGTACATGTGTGGGAATGCAGTAACGAAAGTTCCTGCTTCAATGTGATTCTGGTTTTGGGGAGTTTCTGGCTTTCTGACTTCCAAGTCCAGTGTTCTTTAGGCTTGGAATGGCCACGGTGCAGAGTCCTGCAGTGGAAGCTGCAGACACCGAATTTGGCTTTCCAGTGGGGCTGAAGAAAAGGCTTTTTGCTGTCCTTCTCAATGCAGAATTGCAGTTTGGTTTTGTTACAGTCAGTTTCCAAGGCTTTTGTTCCACCGTGGTCAAACAATTCCTGGGTAAATTTTGCCTGGGTCTTGTATTATTTGACACCTCTGTCTGAGCTGATTAGTTCTTGCCCCATTAGGCAGAGTTCAGGCAGAACTGCAGCCCTTTTCTCAAAACATCATTATCCATCTCTCTGGAAGGTTATGCGATTCATGAAGATGGTCATGACATTCTTCCATCCACCCCCACGGTGTCTACTGGCTTGGTAAGGAGCTGTGAAGTTTGACAAATGGTATAAATATATGTCTTAAAGCAAAGCAGCTGTTCAGTTTCCTCCTCCCCCCTCACTGTGCAGCTCTGGGAGTGCAGTATTCCCATTGCTGTACTCCCACACTTCAGTTTTCCGTATCGTCTTGACCGCCAGTCCTCTCTTCTAAGGGTTAGTTTTTGCTGTTTCTTTCTTATCTGGGGAAAAACATCAGCTGATGCCCTACTTCAGAACAGGCAAGAGGGGCAGTTGCCTCCCTTTTCCATGATGAGAGCAGGCACATGATGGACATGGAAAGCAAGCTGTAGGTCTTCAATGTGTCATCATGTGGTTAATATATTCCAGGCCAGCAGGAGACAAGCTGACCCTACTTAGACAGCCTCTGAGACACTGTAGCACATTAGCATGCCCCTGTTGGCAAGCGTCAGGTGGATTTTACTGGCTTGGGCACTGTCTTGTGAGCACGTGCAGGTACCTGTTGTCAAAGCTCCTGTCATGGGGAGCGCAGGGCAAGTTAACATAGAGCGATTTGCACCTCCTCATGGTACACAGATGCCCATCATTCCTCCAGAGTCTTACTTAGGAAAAAAGTAATTATCTAGCTGCACTGGTTGTGAAAAAGCATTCAGAAACAAGGAGTGTGTAACCAACACAGAGATGTTTACAGGAGCCCATAAGGAATATGTAGTAGGATACTGTGATCTGTTTGGCCATAAATATTTAACATCTTCCAAACTGTCTAGTGATTTGAGCACATATTCCTCGTTTCCCAGTTCCCCCACCCCACGTTGGTATTCTTTTTATCCTTTCAAGGACAAATTATAGGAAGCAAGTAGCATATAGTTTATCCTGATGTATTTATAAAGCAAGTGCTCTTCACTTCAGGAAGTACGGGGAATGCATACCAATAGGCAGTGGTCTGTATAGGTATAGCAGTCCAGCAAGTCTTCATTGCGTGTTGCTGTAATTAGCACATTTACTACTAAGCCTGCTTGGAGTATGGCTTTGTAACACTGTGTATACAAGCTCAGTTTGACTACAGGATCTGGGCAACGCAGTGAATCACTTTGCCATTTCTGGTCTCAGCTTCCTCTGTACGCTTGAGTGTTCCTGGGGATTCACCTCCATGTTTTTTTGCAAGTTCTCTCTACCAAGGTTTTTCCTGGCTGCTCCTTTGGCTCCTCTCCTGTGTGCTAGCTTCCTTCCAGCTTCACTGGGATTCAAAGCTCCTGCTAATTAAGAGTCATGTACCTCAATACCTTCCTGATTTTCTTAGTATTTTAGCCTTTAAAGCCACTTATGTTAGCTGGGTTATTTTCCATTTGGGAGTTTTCCATTCCTCTGACCCTGCCTCTTCTTCTTACCAACAAAATAGAGCAGAACAGGTTTCACCAAGATTAGACTTATATTTTACTTTAGGCCAAGAGTGTTTGTGTGCTAAGGGTCTTTAACAGTTGCCTGATTTGGAGTAGATATGCATAGGCTAGCATCCTTGTCTCCTAAATTCCAGGAATGTTTCTGTGAAAACACAGTCTTGAGAACAAGTAGGTAGAGATTACTCAGAATTGCTACATGAAGTCATCACTTTTTCATAAACTCAATTCACATACTCCCATGCCTTTTGCATCTTTTTCTGTTCAGGGAGTTAGATTCAAGTAAACCAGTATTCTCCAGAAACTTTAAATATCACAAAAGTGAGCCACTGTAAAGAAATCTAAGAGAAAGTAAAACAATTGTCTTGTATATGTGTAAGTAAACGGTTTGGCATTTTGCTTCAGCAGCTCACATGAGCCAGCGTTAGTTTAGGTGCTCTGGGTAAGGATTATGTTGCTGTCTTCAGTCTGACCTGTGGCCACCCTTAGGTGGCTTTGGGAATGAATGCAAGTGAGTAGCAGTGTTTAGAAGCCTTTCTTCTAGTTTCTGCCATTACTTGTTAAAGCAGCATTAGATGCATGTTTCTTTCCCATGTTCTGGAGAGCAAGGGGAGATCCTTAATGCTTGGTATACTGGTACGGGCATAATATTTGCAGCTTCCCTCAGCTGTGTATTTTGGCACAATAAGGACTTGAACTGGGTGGGATCTTGGTTTATATCTGCAAATCCACAGTTAGAAAAAAAATCGTATCTGTCCCATGATCTAATGAAAACAATACATGTCAGTGTTCTCAGTGAAACAAACTCTGGAAACTCATTTCAGCTGACATGAGATGTTTTGTTTCCATTTTGACGGTCATTCTATGTTCTCTAAAACAAAAACATGAAGAATTTAGTTGAAATGGCAGATAGAAATGTTCCTTTTTTAAAAAGGTCAAAGCAATTCTTCAGCTACATCAAAATGTTCTTTATCTTTGTAAGTGCCTTTTTGAAGCAAACTTACTTTGAAATGAATAAATTTCCACATAGCCATTTTTCCTTGATAAAATATCTCATTGGAAAATTTTTAACTGTCTTTAGCTAGTACCTGGAGAAATGCCCCAGTAGTAGCTCATACTTCTTGGGCCTCTGGGTGAAAGCTGTTTTCAGCTCTCCCCACATTCTCCTCTGGTTTGTACTCCTGGTTCTTTCAGTGATGACAATAAAAATGTTTTTTTCTTCAGGTTCAGATTTTGATGCAGTTGTATGATGTGTTGCCAACAGTTTCATCCAGTCTGGGCTGAGACCTACAAGGACCCCAGGTGGGGTGTCCTCTGCACAAAACAGCGAAGCATGTCTGCCAGACAAGCACAACCACAGGCTGCATGGATAAGCAAGAAATTTTCTGTACAGCAGCAAACACAGCCAGAAGTTGAGAAACAAGGTTGGCAGGGGTCTTATGGCATTTTGATGAAGTGCGGAAGAAAAGCCAAGAATGATTGTTAAGCCTGGTGCCAAAGCAAGAAAAAGGCTTACCCCCACGCACAAGAGGAAAGCGTAGGTTTAATTTGTAAATGGGTTGCCTATAAGAAGGGTTTGTAGTGAAATTCACCATCTGAGCCGAGGATTTGAGGCTCATTCTGCAAAAGTGAGGAAACTGAGGCACGACAGCATCCAGTTTGGAAAAGTACTGTGATTCTTAATATCGAAGTCTCTTGGTGGAAATACACAGCAGGAAATGCAGGGAAAAAGGAACAGTAAAAATGGAACTGAGATTAGTTATATAAAGATTCTGGAAAAAATAAAAAGACCTTTAGACTGGATGTTTTCTAATAATCATTATGTTAAGAGGTGAAGAAACTCTAAAAGAAACATAGTGATCTTAGCATAATATTGCTAGTCTGGAATGCCAGGCCTGCAGATCTCTCATTCCCTTATTTCTGAGTGATTGATTCTAATTCTTTTGATCAGCTGGAGTATCTCTAGTAGATGATTCAATTTGCTATGGTATAGTAGTAGAAGTAATAACTGTATCTATAAATATTTCTCATATTTAATTGAATTTGGAAATTACGGACATGGCTCTTTAGAACTTTAAATTGGTAGTGTTAAAATGTAACTGCAGATGTAACCTTAAATGTCTGGTTTGAAATTGCTTCATTATAGAACTGAAAGGAACACACAGAGAAATGGCAGATGAAATTAATGCATATGAACAATCACCCCCACATACTGATTCCCTACTTTAATTTCACTTTTTCTGTGTGCTGATGAGATAGTTACTTTGTTTTGATGATCCTTGAAAGCTCATTAAGAACATTCATTAAGCTTCACAATATGCAGTGAAGTATAGCTGTTGCTGTTACATGCAGGGTACAGTTCAATACCCTTTTCAGATGACAACAATTTGGTGGCAAACAGGAGTAGTACCCCAGAGACTGAGTTACCGAAACATGATATAGATAAAAACAAACATCAGGATGTTTGGTGTCAGGCTGATGTATTGTCTAGGCTGGCAAGACTATCATATTTTAAGATGCTGAGAGTTAAACTTTGTCACAAAGGGATAGGAAACCAAACGAAAAGTACTGACACTTCAGTTGTACTTGTGTGGATTGGTTAGTTCAAGATTATTCCCTGTTTTGGGTTTATGTGGTGGGGTTTTGGTAGTGGGGGAGGGGCTGCAGGGGTGGCTCCTGTGAGAAGCTGCTAGAAGCTTCCCCAGCTACAAGTCAGACCTGCCTCTGCCAAGGCTGAGCCCATCAGTGACGGTGGTAGCGCCTCTGGGAGAACAGATTTAAGAAGGGAAGCCTGCAGTGGGGGAGGAAATTGGAATGTGAGAGAAACCCCTCTGCAGACAGCGAGGTCAGTGAAGAAGGAAGGAGAGGAGGGGATGCCCCTGCAGCCCGTGGTGAGAGGGCAGGCTGTTCCCCCCAGCCCATGGAGGGGAGCAGGGGAGCAGATGCCCACCTGCAGCCTGGGAAGGACCCCACGCTGGAGCAGGGGGATGCCCCCCAAGATGGCCGTGACTCCATGGGAAAGCCTGCGCTGGAGCAGTCTGTGACTGAAGGACTGCAGCCCAGGGAAAGGACCCACGCTGGAGCAGTTTGTGAAGGAACTGCAGGCTGTGGGAAGGACCCATGCCAGAGAAGTTTGTGAAGGACTGTCTCCTGTGGTAGGGACCCCACGCTGGAGCAGGGGAAGAGTGTCAGGAGTCCTCCCCCTGAGGAGCGAGCAAGCGGCCTCATGGTGCTTTGCTGCCAGCTGGGTTTAAACCACGACATTCCCCTTCCTGCTGATTCTTTCCCATTACTTGAGTTCCTTTATGCATTTATTCTTTTATCAAGGTCTAAATTTTTTTAAACTAGATTGTTTTCTGTCCCCTAATTCTCTCTCCTGGGAGGAAATCTTTCAGGCCCTTCTCTAATCTCTGCCCAAACTTCCTGAATTTCTAGTGATTTGTGCCACATCACTGCTGCCAGTCTCCTCAGATCCTTCCTGTGAGACTTGGGGTCTGTTGCATGGGACTGAAAATGTCTGCCTTGGGATAAAATGTTGCATTTCAATATATGACAGCTCATAAAGCACTTGGAAAACAATAGGAGTAGGAGTTCACAAGCCAGCTTCAGCTGTGCTGAGGGATGAAGCTCGTACAAAATTCTGTTAGAGTGAATTTCCTTGTTCTTGTGTGGAGCAAAAGCATGCTCATCCCTACATGAGGAATGTAAAACTTTCTGTAAAATATTAGCTGAGAATTAGCACCTGCAACTTTTCTTGCCCACAACAGATCTTTTCCTGTTTGCTTAATCTTGTCTCCCAGTCCATTGCTATCACTTGCTCACAAGGCATCAGTCTCTTTTCCCCATGATACTCTGCTGTGGGAAATGTCCTCCTTAGGGTAGTTTCTATCCTTTTTCGGCTCATTCTGCAACTGAGATGGTTCCTGTCTCTGCCATCCTTTACCATCCCTGCTGCCTCCCTCCCCAGATGTGCTCACAGCTGTTTGCTTTCTCCGTTGCACATTTGGTTCTCTGACTCAGGTATCAATAAAACCCTGCCATGGATGAATGAGAGCAAATCTGAGAAGTCTCTCAAAACGATTGCTTCTTAAGTGCTGCTTGCTTCATCATACCTATCTCATCTGGAGGGTGTGAGAGCCTTGGTAAGGTTTTGAAGGGTGCATGGAGGTTTGGGCAGTCCAGTGAGCCAGTGAGGAAGTCAGGAGGCAAAGACGTTGGGACATGTGTCTATTGTAGCCTAGAGGGACTCAGTGGGAGATTGTTCAGTTACTGTCCTTGGGCTGGGCAAGGAAGAAGGAAGTCACCTCCTCCGTTGTCAACCCTGTGTCATCAGAACAGGGAATTGAGTGAAATGGAGCCTTAAACAGGGATGTGGCCAAGTCCTACTCAGCATCAGCTGGGCACACAGTTTGCTGAGTCTTGTAGCTAAACTATGAGAAATGTCCCTTTCTGACGGTAATGAGTAGAGGCCTGAAACATCAGTTAAGTTTTTTCCTCTGATTTAGCCTTGCAGATCAGCTATTTGTTAACTGGGGTGGGTATATCTCACAGAATTGTTGCTGGGGCTAGGTTTCAGCTTTGAGACAGCAGCGCTCGGAGCCTGAGGGCAAGTGAGTCACCCAAGGAAGAGGGAGCTGTGTCAGAGCTGGGCTTGAGCAGTTTAGGAGGAGATCATCACAGAAGTTCTGTATTGGAAGGGAGGAAATGGTTTCCTTAAGCCTTAACCTGAACACCAGCCAGACGAGCGGCATGATGCTACAAGCATTATTTTGAATATTATCAGACATTACCCAAGAGTACAGTGAATTAAAATGTTCCTGTGTTGCTGTGAATCAATGAATTAGAAAAAAATAATTATTTGGATTTCTTTGCAAGCATAATACTGATATTTAGTTGCTGCTAATTCATTTTTCAATTTGGACTAATAGGCATTTAACTTTTTAAAAACTTTAATCAGCCCCAGTTACAATGAAACTAACTTCTTAATTGTCAAAACAGGTTTAAAATTTTGGGTACTCAGCATGGCTTTTGAGGAGAATGAGAGATCATCAGAGTAACTTAAATTGGAAGTGAAACTGGGAAAATGAAGGCTTTCCACCTTACAGAGAATTCCAGTATTCAACATTTTTATTATTTGGGAATACTCTGTTTCAGCTTCAGAACAATCCAAGACTTTAATATTGGGTCAATTCCATATTAAACCAGATTTTCCTGGCTGTTTGAGTTATTGTTTGGGTTTCCAGTTATTAGACTGCATCTTTATATGACCCCTACCTTGATATGGCCGTTCTTTAATATAGCATGTCAGTGTCAGAGAGGATTATGTTGCACCACAGAAGACACCATCCAGCAGAGAAGCCTGATTTGTCCCAGCTAGGCTAATCTAGCAAAATGAAGTATAACTTCAGCAAGCAATTCAGATGGCTGAATCTCATTGAAATGCCTGTAGTGGCAAAGGTCAAAGGCCCATCTTTCCCCGTTATCCCATCTCAATTTTGGTGCGATAGGATGATTTTGGCTGAGAAGGATGTAGAAACAGAGCAAGCACAGACAGTGCCTCCCCATAATGTTCTTCTAGCTTCCAATGAACTCCAGGGTGTCCCTATGCTGAAATAGGTGTGGGATTTCCTGAACTGGGTGTGGTTTCCATGTGGGTAGGAGTCATACAGGTCAATTATTTATATGAAAATATAAGCTTTGTCTTATCCACCTTGGTATAAGCTTTGTCTTATCTACCTCCTTCACTGAAACCACATCTTCTGCAGGCAACGAATGAGAAATTCAGTTTAATATTGGACTGTTTCAAAGATAAATGTTTTGTGTCTTTCCAGTTGGTCAAAACATGCTGTGTTAGTTCAAGACAATCAGAACTAAATACCTATTTTCAGCTTTTTTTTCCCCCTCTTTTTTTTTTTTTTATAAAGTTGAATTTTGTGCTGGATGGGAACAGAAAGTCTGATTTTGCAGCAATTGCATATTCTGAAAGAAAATCTCCCTTAAGGAAAATCTTTACCTATCTCCCATCCTGTCCTTGGAAACGTATTAAAAAAAGGGATGTTAGTGATTTTTCAATAACCAATGCAAAGCTTCAAATAATAAATCAATAATCCTTTAGCAAGATTGAAGTAATTTTGTTTTTTGCTAGGCTGGTTTGTCACAAATTGTTAGAAGGATTTATTTCCCTTTGGGACCATGACACTGCTGCCATGACAACAGTTATTCACAAAGCCAGATTCATCCCATGATATGTAAAATTATGGAAACTGTCTAGGATGTTACTGAGTATTATATCTTTTTTTCTTTTGTTAGTAATTTAACTTGGTGGGTGGATAATAATAACAACACATTTTCGAAGCTTTCAGATGTCTATTTTGAGACTTTCTGTCCCATATAGAGGCTTTCTTACAGAAAGGTCCAAATCTAATACAAAACATGTTTTGCACATGATAAGCCCTTGGTGACATGCAACAGCATTAGCAGAGGCCCAGGTAATTCAACCAGATTGGTTTACATGTGTGATCTTCATATCTACATTTTATGAGTCAAGGTCATCTTCTTTTACATTTTGGGCAGAAAGGGAATGTTAGCATGGTTCATTCACTACCGTATGCTTGTTCTCAGACTATGTGAGAAATAGAGTCTATTTCCTAGGCATTACAAGGGGCTTTCAGCAGTAGAGAAATTTGTTTTGAGCTCAGGAAGCATTAAACCAGTTCTCATCCAAGTTTTCTTTTTGTAGGAGAAATATTGCAAGTTCCAGGGCAAGCCTGATATCAGCTCGATAAGTAATGGTGGTTTTCTCGGCCCTTGCCATCAGATGTCTAATTTGTCAATGCAGAATTTGCATGATTCCCTTGCATTTCATCAGTTCTCATCTTCCATTTGATAATTTTTTCCAAAAAGGAGGAGTAAGAGTTGGCATTCTTGGCACTATTTCTTAAGCAATTTAAAAAATAAAGCAAAGCAAAAAACGCCCTTCCCATTTCCAAAGACTTTTATAAGGATTAATTGAACCTACCAGTGACTTGTGCAGGGTAGACAAGTTGCAGCAACTGAATTATGGATTTTGTACTCTCCAGTTCCCACATATTGTCTGCCACAGTCATATGGAGAATCTTTAACTTTCTCCTTCCTCTATTCTTTATCAGGCTGTTTGGGGTCTGAACAGGTAGCCATGTGTAGGTTTGGGAGCGGTTATTTAGATGGTGGTAACACATGTTCCTGAATATCAGCTCTTCCTTACTGATGAGGGGAAAGACTCAGCTAAATGGTATTTTTTTAAGCAAGGCGGTTTGGCCCATGTGCTATCAGTTAGACTACATCCAAATCAAACTAGTATTTGTGCTCTCTTGCTGCTCTGCTCAAAATCTCCCAATTGTACTTCAACAGGCTGCTGTTTGGACTACATGCTGCATGCCTGGGTTTTTAAACTCCCTCTGTTTTTTGGATCAGGCCCATAGCTATCGAACCTACAGTGGCCACTGTCCACTTGTCTTCTGCGAGTAGAGTCTGTCACATCCTTTACTGAATTGGGACCTTCTGATTCAGTAGCAGTGACTGCCGTGCTATTCCTGAAAGATATCTCTATGAGGATAGGTGGTCCCACTGAGGTTGTTCTGGTGTGTGGTTTCAAGAACAAAAGATTGTTAAATCAAATCCGGACTTTGGACTGAAGAACAGTGATTCATTTTAGACACTTTAGATTTGTTTTAGGTTGGGTAAGGCAGCAACATACATGTCTGCCATTCCTGCTAGCTTGTTAGTTCTTACTTCTGTGTGCCCTTTGGACTTTGAATCAGGATCCTTTCAAATTTTCAGGTCTCCCTTGGTGTGCTGAGCATCTCTAAATCATGTAATTCTTCTTTGACATCCTCAGTCCCTGAAATTTCCTCTTTTTATCCTCCATTTTTCTGGAGTCCCTTTTCTATTTCCTAAATATATAGACTTCAACCCTTCCAGGAAAATTCTACTTCTCTCCTCCCTCTGCTCCTTCCTGTCCTTACAGACAAGGCAGAACAAACCTGGTTTCATAGATTCCAGGTTTTCTGTTTTCCTGTGTTGTGCCTATCCCAATGGTAACCATTAGGACTGACCCTCCCTTCTCTCCATCTCGCAAAAATTTGCAGCCTCTGGTACCAGGTAGCAAAATTGTATATGTCATGCTATTGGCATTCAGTATTGCAATAATTTCCTTAAATCAACAAGATTTAATAAGCTTTTATGAGATAAATTGCACAATCATTCTGGAGATCACAAGAAAAAGACCCTGGTTTTCATGTCAGTGCTTAGACCATATGATTCATCCCATTTTTTCTTAAATGCTTGCTGTGTCCTGACTTCTGCTTCCATGTATTGAAAGCTTCCCTTATGGGGTCATGCTGACAGTAAATTAGTATGACATCTTCCATAATGCAGGGCTAAGATTGCTCTCAGTGAGAATTCCTGGACAGAAATCTGTGGCTATGTAGTGTGAATGCAACTGAAAACCAGTCTCAAATCTGAGTTGCAATTTTTTTTTTTTTTTTTTTTTTACTGTTAAAAACTTGTTTATGACTTTTGTACCTGACCCATTTTCTTGGATAACTGTACTCCTTTCTGTGCCTGACAGGTTGTCTTAAAGTGATTTTGATCTAACCTCTCTGTACACTGCCTGTGGTAGCGCAGCAATCCGTCATGACCCTCATCCTTTACAAAGCTGGCACAGCACTGGCAGCAGTAAAGGTTAGTGTTGAGACTTGCCTGCTGAAGAGGACAAAGTTGGACTTGCTGTTGGGAGTATAATTAAGTAATATTAAATAAAATACCCACCCCAAAATATTGTGTGCATGTATGACAGTGTGCCCTTGTTCCCTTGCTGTATCTTGTACCATTTTTCCCTTTTACTTTGGAAGGGGAAAAAAAGGCTTATACTTCATTTAAATAAAAATTATTTTGCTACATTAGAAACTTTGGGGAAGTTCCCATTTTTCAACCAATTCTAGGTATAGCTAAATTCTTTGCTTGCTCAATTACCATAACAACTTGGGATGGGACCTTTCTTTCTCAAATCCTTGACCTTGCTTCTTGTGGTATGTTCTAGCATAAGCCTGCAATTTCCACTGTGTGCACAACCAGTTTTCTGACATTTTTGACTGGCTCAGTGAGCTGAAACTCTGGCAGCTGAGTTTAGGAGTACAGGGGCAGTGGATACAGACAGCTAACAACCTTTTTGCTTTACTGCAACACATAATGGTAATATAACTCAGCCTTCACTTGTTTGCATCTTTTCTAGGGGACCTTACTTGAATTCATTAATTTGCATTGAGCAGTGAATATTAAGCATTGCCACTACTTAATACATGAAAAGTTGCCTTGTGTAAGCTCTGTTTCTGTACTACTTAACTTTCAGTTGGGATTTTTTTTGCCTGCAGTATTGTCCATGTCTATTGTCTTCACATTACTAAGGTGAAAAGGCAGAGAACTGTTTTGTTTTTATTAAACTTTGTTAAAGAAGGAACTATTGTAAGAATTATCACTGGTGGAAGAGAAATTGGATAAATACTAAAGGGATAAAAGAGTTTTAAAAACCTTTTTTTTTTCCTCCCATCTGGATAGAGCATTGTAATGATTTTGAGGCAAGAAGGAGAGAATACTTCTAAAACTCAGGAAATATATGGAGTATAAAAATTTCACCCACACATAGCTGCAGGTATATTTTTGCTGGATTATGCATCAGTCCTATGATGTAGTACACACAGCTGCTTAAACTGAAGATAAGATGCAACTTGTCCTGAGTTAAGGTTAAGATCTTTGCCCATTGAAGTACCATTTGGGGTGTGTACCAAAACCCTGTGCTGATTGCTTGGATATTAAATACCAACAGTTTGTTATGACCATTCAAGCATACAGAAATTATTCTTCAGTTCAGTGCAAATGTGGGAAGGGTAAAAGTTTGTGATATTTCTTTCCAAGGTAATGTTCTCTTGTGTTACAACTCTTTGCAATATGAGGCCAGAAGGACACTTCAGAGTGCAACCTCATTAGAGATCTGAAACTTAAATAATTTAATTTATAAATTGAAAACTTTGTTTTGCAAGGTTGTTAAATTGGAAGGGACAATGATCACCAGATTAATTGGGTTTAAAAGGAAAAAAAGAAATCCTAGAACAGTAAAAGTAGCATAGAAGTAAAGCTGTACTCAGTTCCACTGGCTGATGTGCAATGGCTCTGATTGATATATATGTTTCAGAAAATGTACAGGATCCTGTTTGCTGTTGAATTTAGCTTGGTAAGGACCGTATTTTGTACTTCATCTCTGGTTTTTGTTTTCATCCAGTAGACCAATATATATTCTCTATAGATCAAAACACAGGAGCTGTCTGAAATGCAACATGAAATATGCCAATACTTGTATTAATGGATTTTTTACTGTGTTTCATGAGCCATCTTTAGTTGCTGTCTTTCATTAAGAAGTTTTATCACCTAAGAGTTTATCACATTAAGAGTTTTATCACCTAAGAGGTGATAAAGGGATAACTCATAGGCATTTATGTGTGTGTTATCACTAATATAAAGTCCTTAGCATTGACAATGCTGTTTTGATTTCAATATGCAAACTGGTTTTACTATGTAGAATAGCAGCTTCTCCCTGTATCATAGTTTTCATAGTGCATTAAGTTGTGAAACAACTTTTTATTTTCCCACAACTGCTCAATTTTTCCTCTTATTTTTCATGATTTTTGGGAAAGCCCCAAATTCCCCACTTATTATGCTAACTTATTTCAAGCTTTTATACTTACTTATGCTGTGTTTTTGTTTTTTATTTTCTTCTCTAAATTGAGCACATTTGTACAAAATAGTTATTTTTGAAAATATGTGCTGTCTGTGTGCTTGTTCTGTAAGTCAGCCAGTTTGAGGGAGAATTAATGTAAAAGTTGAATCAGAGCTGACAAACTCCAATTCCAAGTACTTCTCCCCATTGCCTATTTCTGGGAATTTATTTTTTTTATCTACAAAGTAAAGCTATTCTGATGCCTGTCTAAAATTGGACAGTCACTTAAATACAAATACTGCTGAACATTTTAGTTAGGAAGATAGATTTATTAATCTCTAAATATTTTATTAAAAATGTTTTAATTGGATGGATGATTTTAAATTGTATTACTTTCATTACGCACTTCATAGCAATGGATTTCATTATCAGTTCACACTGAAAAGTAGGTGCACAAGGGATGCATTAACCAGATTATGTGTGTAGGGAAGGTGTGTGCATTTTCTTTAAGAGAAAATAAAAGCTTATAAACTGCCAGAGGAAATGAATTTATTTAATTCCCCATTTTTTTTTTTTTATTTAAGTCTCAGCTCAGATTTCATTAAACATTTGAGTTGCTAAGATGCTGGTGTGTATTGGATTTTGAAAGAATAACGTGGAAGATAGTCTGGGGAAAGTCCTTGTCACAGATTGGTTATCTTCAACTGCTCAACTTGACAGAACCAGATACAGCTTCAGAGCCATCGGAGTAACAAGTTTAATAAATAAGTAAAGTTTTCTAATAGAACAGCTTTTTCCTCCTGGTGTTGGCTTCCCAGCTGCCACCTCTGTGTTACACTGAAGTTACTAAACAGCATCTGTCAGCCCAACACTCTGCCATGTGCATCACACTGAACTCTTTGAAAATTATATATAACAGGAATTATTCCTCTCAAGATTACTAGAGCAGCATGGAAGGTTTTTTCTGATGCTGAATTTATGTAATTTGTATAATTTTACAATTCAACAGCTGGATATAGAAACCTTCAAGCAATTCTGTCTGGAGGTAATTTTTTGACTACTTTCTTTTGTGTACATCCCATTCTTGTTTTCATGAAACAGCTTGTTACTGCTACTTATTCCTCTAAAAGAAATACTGTTTTGCTTTGGATCATTAGAATGGTAAGAGGGTAAAACAGCAGGAAGAAATGAAGTTCAGGCAACTCTGCTTAAGAAAAGAGGAAAAATGAATGAAAAATTTGTTAATCAGCATGCAATTAGCACATTCAGGTTGCAGAAGAAGCTTATGTTGAACACAAGGCATGTAGGACAAGGACTTGTTCAGGTGAGGTGTCCACCTTCTTCTATTTTCATGACTTCAGACTTGGCCTAAGCATAATGCAATACCGGATGGCTCTTGGACTACTTGACAGGTGATTGCTTTTCTTCTACTTGTCTGCCTTGGTTAAATGCACCTGTGGTTCACAGTCCTCCTGGCATAGTCCTGAGGTATCTAGCACGTGCAAAAATTCTCTATTAGGTGCTTCTTAGTCACTAAAGATTACATTAAATATTGCTATTCTAGTACGAATGGTTGTGAGGGATCAAGAGTTTAAATAAAAGAGCCATGAAGCACACACAGATGGATACAAACACAGCAGGCATAGTACAGGCAAATTGAAATGATTCTTAGATGTATCTGTAGTGTGTATTCCTTCCTGAGTATGCATTATTTGGGCTTCTCTCTCATTATTCTGCTGCTCGATGAAGAATTGCTGCTTGTGCTATTAAATTTGATAGTTTAATTCCATGGTTTATGAAGGAGTGAGCAAAAAAGCAAATATGGTTTCATTTAAGGTACTTTGTTCATTGTTGGATGAATGTAATGAAGTGGAAGCTAATCCAATTAGGGATAGTGAAGTTATATTTTGAAACTGTCCATGTTCAGCCTCTCAGTTTGTGTAGAATTTATTTATGACAGAAGTAGAAAAACTTCAGCTTTAAACTTGAAACATTTTATGAGGTGTTCCTCTTTAATGATACTGTCAACTTCTGAGGGAGGAAAAATCTTCCTTATATGTTCTTGAGTTTTAGTGGTGCAAGTGCAAGTGGTGCAAGGTCACTGCTCCTTATACATCTTCAGTTTTGAGCTCACTGCAAAAAATCAGATTAGTCCAACTGATCCTGAAAGGTGCTTTTGTGGAATCTATTAAGAACTCCAGGGACAAAAATAATCAATATTACTTTTTTCTGCTGTTCCCTTTTTATATTACTTTTTAACCATTTGTGCTTTCTCTTTTCTCTCCTGTGTCAGTGGTGCTACATGTTAACCATAAATGTCTTGGTCACCCTAAAGCTACACCGAGTGTTGTTTTTGTCATTTGATGATGGCCTGAAATGGATGCTTACAGAAGAGTATAAGAGGGCATGTATGGAACAATGCTTTCTCTGACATAGCCTCACAGCTTCTGGCATGGTGATATGCATTGCAAATTAAACTAGTGGTTTGAATTTCAAATATCTGCTTTGTTTTGGGTTAATTCCAGAATGCCCAAACAAGGAAAATAACAAATGAGTAGATTTTTTCCAATTCTAAATATGAAAACAGTCTCCACCTCTTGATAAGTAAAGTATTGCTGCTTTGCAGGCACTATGAGGAAGTCCTTTAAATGTTGTCAATATCCTTTCACTTAATAGTTTGTTTCAGTAAGGTATTATCCTCAGGTGAACACAGGATTTTGCAATAAAAATGAACAACAAATGTAATTTTTTTTTTTTTAATAGTAAAATGTGAGTTATGTTAGTGTTTCATGGGTTGCAGAATAACTTCCTAGGTGCTTCGTGTGATTAAAGTTTGGAATGCAGTATGAACATTGAGGTCTTTATTTCTGCTGGATGAAAATAAAGTTATTTGTTATACTATACCTATTAAAATATGGAATTTCATGCTGCTTATTAGGTAGTATCTGAGCTCATGCTACTTTTTCAGCACTTATATTTAGAATACAGTTAAACATATACAGTTCTGAGCTTTAGTATACATATTTCTTCACAAGACTTACAAGAAAACAACTAAGATGGACTCTGGATTTACAGTTTGATGAAATAATCTGTGTTCCAAACAGGTACAGTAACAGCAATTGCTGAGACATGCTGCTGTAGTAGTATGCCTGTGGCATCTCGTCAATGGAACGCAGTGTAATTGTTTTACATGTGTCCTAAAATAGTTTTTTTAATGTCATCTTTGTGGGCATATTTACTTGAAAATCAACAAAATTCCTGCTAAGGGTGGGAGTCCTTGTAGTGAATACCCACAGGTCTGTTTTTTTCCTTATGGATTTGTTAGTAGTTGGCTTAAAAATTGGTCCTGAAATCCATGTATGTAGTATAAATGTACATGATCTCATTTTTAATATACTTTTCTGTATCTCTGTAACAGCTTGGTTTGTCTGGACAAGTATCATGGATTATCTAAGCTTCATGATAAGCTTGCCTGCCCTTTGTGTAAACCTGATATTTAAATCAGGGATTTTGGTGATCAACTTTAACAAAGAATTTAGATGGCTAACCTCATAAAGAACTGTAAGCTTCAGTGCCTATTTCCCCAGTTCCCTTTTTTTTATATAACTTCTAAGTCTTTGGTCCATTCCTAAGTCTTTGGCAAAATACCAGATTTTAAAGGGGTTTGTAATTTGATTGGAGTTCAGTCCTTCGTCTTCACTGATCTTGAATTAAAACCAGTTTGTCTTTGTGCCTTTTAGCTAATTTGTGTCAACTATAAAACCAGAGGGTGAGAAACTGGATTAAGGTATTCTACACATTTCTCAGAGGCCACCAAACAGCTTTTATTTGATAGTGTAAAAGATGTGAAAAATTATGCAGAATTAGACCCTAAAGCCAAGTGATATATAACAAAATTGTCTTATGTGACCAATCATTTATCCATCTAGTTCTGCACTAAAAACAAACAACTCCCTCCTTGTCCCCAAAAAAGAATGACAATATAATTGCACAAGGAAAAAAGAGGTAGGACTGCAACTAGTATGTTCACACATACTAGCATGTAATATTGATTTGCTTTTAGCTGTCTTGCTATCACTTTATATGTCCAAGCTGTTTTAGTATTTATATTTACATACTTTTACTAAATTGTTATTTAAAGCAAATATTTAGTCTTCTATTTTTGAAGAAGGGTTAAGCTAAATTAAAATCATGGCTTGTTTTCTGAGATTTCTTGTTTAATTACTGCTGCATGTGAATATGGTAACCTTCCTCAGGCAGCTGATAGCTAATATCATGGTAAAGCAGCTCTGAATTTTAATGAATGCCTCAGCATTAGAGGTTCAAGTCTACTGATGTTCCTCCTGTTTATCTAACCTGACATTTGCCACACAAAAGAGTAAGCTGTAGGACATAGGTTTCCTGGGGGAGATGATGTGGAATAAGAAACTTGCATGTGGCTGTGGTTTGTGATGATGGTTTTCTGCTGCAGACACAGGGTCTGTCCAGTTTGCTACTGGCTGGCATGAGGGTTTCTCTGTGCCAGCAGGTGTGGCTCAGTAATTGCTGAAACCAACAGGAAACCTCCCAAATGAGTGGCAAGCCTATTTGTGTGAGAACTATTCAAATAGAGGAAGATAAATTTTAAGTGTCTATTTCTAAGCTGAAGTAAGTGCTCCAGAAGTAGTATTTCTGTACTTTAAAAGCAATACTCAGTGGGTGGCATCAAATCCCTTTCTCCTCCACAGGAGAACTTCAGTGGCAGCAATAACTCTGCTGTTTCCTCACTCTATTTTATCATTGTATCTTTGCTTTGCTGTTGAGAGGCTGCTGAAGTGGATCTACTTTCTTATTGCTCACAGTAAGTCCACATTTTTGCGATTTTGTGGACAAGCTGGGATTGGGCATAGTTTTGTGTTGTTAATACTTGCCTGAGGAAGTGCTATCAAGACCATACTTTTATTTTTCCATAGCTGTTGACAGTGGAGGATTAAGAAGTCCTCCAAATGGTTTCTACCACCTGAGGATTCATCGTTTTCTTTTCCTGTAGAGAAGGCAAGTGTGCTCAGCAATGGGGGAGAACACAGAACTCAGGGCATCTCCTCATGTACTTTCAATGTTGAATGTATTTGACTAAATGCTCTAAAAAAATGCTGAGAAGGAAATCCTGGTAGTCTATACTTCTGCTGAAAACAGTGAAGGATACTACCTGAATAACATAATCAAAGTTCATGCAGTAGGGCCTTCAGCCTGATGTCAGCCTACCACAAGCTGTTGCATGCTCCTTTAACAACCAACCTGTAACAGATGCAAGCAATTAAATGTTACAGAGTGCTGAAATAGCAGCTGTAGTACTTCTACAAAATGGAGCATAAGTGTCCCAAAGTGAAAACAACTGTAAGTAAGGTAGCAAAGTGTTGGTAGTATTGCTTTATATTTGATTGAATGAGAATTGCACATTTGTCTGCAGTTACAGTCACTTGGGTGAGGTGGGAAAAAAGTGCAGGCATTTCCCACTTCATTAAGAGATCTCTGTGGTAGCAAAGTTAGCCTTGCTAACATGAGATAACAGAAGCAGGTGAATGTCCCTTTTATTCCTAAAAGATTTTATAACTCATATGAAAATTTCTTCTGTATCTCAATTTTAGAGTTTACATGTGTTACCAATGATTTTATGTAATCTGTGACTATTCTGCTGTAATATAAAATAACTCAGTTAAACTAAGCTGATCCACCATATCCAGGAGTTGTCTGGCTGGCACAGTACTTCAGTATGTTTAATGTTATTGAAATGACTTTCAGTGCTTGTTTAAAATCTATGCTCCTATCTCTTCTTCCATCCTTTTTTCCCTGTCTTTTCATTAATATTTTCATGCTTTAAATGTGGGCTTGTTAGCTTGTTGATTGCAGGCCTTGTTTGCTTGCTCAGTGTTTGATGTCTGAAGCACTGTAGTGTTTCTGTATCCATTAGATCAAGAGTATTAAATATTGCCTATGAATACTGATTGGAAATATACAGTGTCAAGTGCCCTCTTGACTTTTACAAAATCTGTGCTACTGTTCCTGAATATTCACTGTGATAAATATACCAGTCACTTGCTGTTTTCTTCAGCTTTTTGCCTTTGATTAGCATGTATATTTTGCTACATTTAAAGAAAGTGTTCTGTATTGATATCATTACCCGGGCTGTGTATTTCCAAAGTATGTGGAAAAATGTATTGTTGGGGAATTTACAAAATTAAAAAGTGAGATGAGACTTTTTGGTAACTTAACTGCAGTGCAGCCTCATTTTGGCTACAATTATTTTGAATTGTTATTAAATAAGTATATAAAACTCACAAAGGGTGTATTCCTTTCAAAAAAATTACATGGCAGGTCAATAGAAAGAGTGAAAGTGACTTTTTGTTAACTATAGTATATGTCCAGAATGTTTCAGTATGTCGTTACATCTTCTTTATTCAGTCTCTGTGGTGAACTTCCTACATTTGTATTGGAAAATGTCTCCAAAATCTTGACACTCTTTAACATAAGTAACTACTTGGTGAAAAAGACTAAAGAACCCCAAGGGATTTTTGGCTTATTATTGGAACTTCCAAAAGTCATGGCTGGACATTGTTGTGCTTTCTGGAAACGGCAGTATTTACTTTTACCAGAAAAAGCGTGGCTAGTTGTAAAGGTAATGGTGTGAGGGAAGCAGGGAACTTGGGAGATGGGGTGGGGGGAACATGTTAGTTTCCAGGCAGCTAACATTCAAAGAAGTGACAAAGTCTGCGGAATAAACATTAATTTTGGGGGAGAAGTGTAGTCTAGCATATAGACTTTAGAAAGTTATTGGTAACATCTTAGCTTTCTTGTGAGATGGTTTAAGTAAGTCAGTGTGAAGTATTTCACTTTTTGGAAAAGCCAGTGAAGAAGAGAATAGCACCAGTTCGAACTCGCTTCTCCTCAATGTGAAGAAGTCATCTTTCAGCCAGTCTTTGCTGAGAAAATGGAGAAAGCACTAAGCTCTCTGAAATCAGAAAAGGCTGCAACTTTGAAAAGAAATGCTATTGATCCAGAAAATGCATCTACAGTTGTATAGTTAACTATTAAACAGCATTCCTTCTTGTTACCTGTTGTCCTACACCATTTCCGAGTTATTTTCACATTGACTGGTTGCAGAGTGAGCTCTTTCTGCCAGTGTCTGGCACCTGTGTTAGAAAACACCTTGCAAAAGAATGGTAAGTTTTGGAATTGACAATAAAATGAGATTTGTTGTCTACCTCCTGACCAAGTGGCCAAGGAGAATATTTCTATGGATTCTCCTGGTCATAGTAATTGAGACAAAACTGTATTTTGAGACAAACAATATTAAATAATGCAAAATAAGTTGAAATTGAGAAGGAACTACACAGTTGCATTTTGCCACGGTGCTTTAATTCTTGTCACTTATTTATGAGTAACTTGTCCTTATAATTTTAAAGCCATTCAGGCATGGAGAGGAGTAATGGATTTCTAAAAGACTGAAGATGGTAAACTATCACATGGCGGCCGCAATAAACTGTTGAAAACCTGGATACTTGTAACCTTTGATCATTTTTAATGGTGACAGCTTAGCATCTTATGTGGAAAATAATTAGTATGAATCTTTTGCAGCCAGGTGCCTAGCATCTGAATTTCTCCTCTTTGGTGAAACAAATGTTAGCTCTTCTTAAATGATTCCTTCAAGGAGAGTCTTAAATGGAATAAAGCACATTCATGGTTCTCTGCCCGACTGAACCAGACAGCAAGTTATTTGTGATTTCTCTTTTTATCTGCTCAGGTAGAAGACTTGCTGCTTCTTGGCTGCCTTCTCTGGCAGATTTGGGCTGAAATATGTCTCTTAATGATTGCAATATGCTAAGGTTTTGATAACTTGACTTGTTGTAACAGTTGACAAAAGAGCTGTGAATGGACACAAACCCATTAAAATAAGAAGAAATGAGCTGTTTCATGAGTAAGCATGTATTTTCAGACAAGAAGTGCTGGAAATTGAGGGAAAATCTTTAAAAATGCCACAGATTTATCAACTGCCCATCTGATAAATATGAAAGTAGCTTTCCTGGTATTTCTGAATAGTAAGAGTTGCCCAGATAAAGCTGGAAGTTTTTCACTGAACACTTTAAAATGGCTTCTTCTTAGAAGATATTTCAGTAGCTTCTTTTTATGTTCTTTTTTTGGCTGGGTGCAGAGAAATGCAAACCTTAATCTTGAATTTCTGAAACTGAAAATTTGTTGTTTTCTACTCATTCTTTTTCCTCCTGCTTATTTATCCATTGTGTTTTTCCATGCCAAGATAAAACAAAAATATAAGTGGAGAAAGAGAGAGAAGCAGGAAAAACAGAAGTAGAGAATCCAATTTCCTGGATTATTTCCAACCTTTGAAAGAGTGAAAAGACCCATAACTGGTCTAATGTGGCAACCCAGGCTGAGCAGCTGTAGAGTCCTGGTGGTGAAGATTTGGAAGGAGCTGTGTGCTTTCGCGCTTTCATTCCAGTCTTGCTCCTTTGAGACCTTATGGATTCTTTGTTCTTCTCCTTTTTGTTAATAAATGCCCATTCTGATGAAATTTTTGTGTGTGTGGGTATGAGGAGCTCAAATTTGGGGGAAAAAAATTCTAAGTATACCTAATGTTGTATGCATCTAAGAAGTGCATGTGATTGAAATAGACTCACTTTCTCGCTTGGGCTTTCTGATAATTAGCTAGCAGATTGGTGAATGTCTGATTAGTTAATTGTTGCATAGGGATAATTCTCTGTTTGTGCCTGGCTAGCTTGGTTATTATTCTGTAGATAGAAAGAGACTTAGTCAGGTCAAAAATAGAAATACACCAGATCCTATGTTTTCTATATAAAACATAGTGTTTGACCAGTGCTTAGGACAACTCTTTACTAATGTCACTGTTTGGGCCTGGATTTTTATTCATTTAATGTTGTTTTATCTCACCTTTGTTTTTGTGTTTTTTTTAAAGCCTCTAATTTATTTTTTCCTGTCTTATACAAAGGTGAAATAACATGCATTGTTTATAGTAATATTCATAGGATCATAGAATCATAGCATCCTTTATGCTGGAAAAGACCTTCAAGATCATCGAGTCCAACTGCCAACCATGCCCACTAAACCATGTCCTGAAGTGCCTTCCTTGTCTATGCGCTTTTTGAATATCTCCAGGAATGGTGAGTCTACCACTGCCCTGGGCAGCCTGTTCCAATGCCTGACAACCCTTTCAGTAAAGAAATTTCTTCTAATACCCAACCTAAACCTCCCCTGCTGCAACTTGAGGCCATTTCCTCTCATCCTATCACCAGTCACCTGACAGAAAAGACCCGTACCCACCTCACTACAACCCCCTTCAGGCAGTTGTAGAGAGCGATAAGGTCTCCCCTCAGCCTCCTCTTCTCCAGGCTAAACAACCCCAGCTCCCTCAGCCGCTCCTCAGAAGAGTTGTGCTCCAGGCCCCTCACCAACTTGGTTGCCCTTCTCTGGACATGCTCCAGCGTGACCTCAATGTCTTTCCTGTAGTGAAGGGCCCAAAACTGAACACAGTACTTGAGGTGCAGCCTCACCAGTGCCGAGTACAGGGGAACAATCACCTCCCTGCTCCTGCTGGCCACACTATTTCTGATGCAGGCCAGGATGCCGTTGGCCTTCTTGGCCACCTGGGCACACTGCTGGCTCATATTCAGCCGGCTGTTGACCAGCACCCCCAGGTCTTTCTCTGCCGGGCAGCTTTCCAGCCATTCTTCCCCAAGCTTGTAGCGCTACATGGGGTTGTTGTGACTGAAGTGCAGGACCTGGCACTTGGCTTCGTTGAACCTCATACAATTGGCCTCGGCCCATCAATCCAGCCTGTCCTGATCCCTCTGTAGAGCCTTCCTACCCTCGAGCAGATCAACCCTCCCTCCTAACTTGGTGTCATCCGCAAACTTACTGAGGGTGCACTTGATCCCCTCATCGAGATCATCGATAAAGATATTAAAGAGAACTGGCTCCAAAATTAAGCCCTGGGGAACACCACTTGTGACCCACTGCCACCTGGATTTAACTCCATTCACCACAACCATTTGGGCTTGTCCATCCATCCAGTTTTTCACCCAGCAAAGAGTACACTTGTCTAAGCCATAAGACGCCAGCTTCTCAAGGAGTATGCCATGAGAGACAGTGTCAAAGCCCTTGCTGAAGTCCAGGTAGACAACATCCACAGCCTTCCCCTCATCCACTAGGTAGGTCACCTGGTCATAGAAGGAGATCAGGTTGGTCAAGTAGGACGGGCCTTTCATGAACCCATGTTGGCTGGGCCTGCTCCCCTGGTTCTCCTGCACATGACGTGTGAGCACGCTCAAGACAAACTGTTCCATAATCTTCCCAGGTACTGAGGTCAGGCTGACAGGCCTGTAGTTCCCCGGATCCTCCCTCTGACCCTTCTTGTTAATTGGCATCACATTGGCAAGCCTCCTGTCATCTGGGACCTCCTCTGTTGACCAGGATTGTTGGTAAATGGTGGAGAGTGGCTTGGCAAGCACCTCTGCCAGCTCCCTCAGTACTCAGTATTCATCTCTGGAACAGTATTTGCTTACAGACCATACATCTTTCTATATAAGTCCACTCAAAACCCTAATAAACACCTTTTTACATATGAACTCATCTGTTATTAAGGGGAAAAGAAATTTACTCCAAGGAATGAGAGTAAATAACCAAAATAAAGGGGGAGAGTGTTGTGTCTGCCTATAATGAGGACTGTTTTGTTGGAATATCTTTATAAAAAGCAGTGATCTGTTCCTCCTTAGTCCCCAAATAGGTATGCATTTAGGAATATACTCTTATAGGGGATTTAATACCAATTCTCCATGTATTTTTTGAAGAAAAACCTAAGAACTTGCAGAAGTGCTCAGCTGCCTTTTACAGCAGCCTTTCCTGGCATCTAACTTAAGGTGAGGCAGAGGGTATGCTCTGGATGAGGTGACGTACTAAGACAGAACAGACCATGGCTCTGTTATTGCTGATTTATTTTCTGTGCTGTAGTATGGCAGAAACCACCAAGAAAATTAAAGCTCCCTGTGCAACCCCATGTACTGTCAAAGCTAAGCTTCTAGTGAGCTTCTCTGTCTGTAGGCTGAGAGGTTTGTAGACTGCAAATGCACACCCTTGGATCCAGTTATGCCAACTGAAGGCATCCCTTTTGTGTTGCTCATCATCCTGTCTCCTGTACTGACCTACAAGTCTGCTGCTGAATGAAGGGATTGTAAAACTGCTGCTTATATTCCTTCAGGCAAAGTCAGCTGAGCAAGATTAAACACCTGATGAAAGTAGTTTAAGTTATCTTAGTTGGCCTGGATTGTGCAAGTGCCCCATAACCCATCCCTTCCACTGACAAAGCCATTGGGATGTTGTGTTGGACAGATGGTAAAAAGCAGCTGAGGGACAGGTAATACCTTCAGTTAGCACAGATATTTGCTAAGCTGCATGTTGATTCATTAGGAAACATTTAATGTTTCTTCAGGTTTCTAGCATTTTCAACCTGTCCTGTGTTCACATCTGGAGGGTGTAATGTGTAATTTATGCTTACAAGTGCCATTTCGGGGATCTGCTTCAAGGTCCATTTTAAATTGCGCCCCCCCCCCCCCCAAGTTGAGACAACAGGCAACAATAGGAAGCAGTCCTTAATTTCTACAACATTGCCTTGCACAATTTCACCATGCATTCTTGCTTGTCAATTTTCCACCCAATTCTGTTTTCTGGAGGTTTTTTGCTGCTACTGTATTGATCCTATTCTGATTCTTAAACTATGTAACTAGGATATTCATACTTTCAGAGAGTTCTGTCTTTGAACCCAGCTATGTCCATGTATCTCTGAAACATGAGCACCCCAATTTCATGCAGCTCTTACTATGTTAGGTTTTTGACACACCAGCCTTGTTTAGGAGACTGGCCCACTGCTTGTGATCATAGAATCATTGAATGGTTTGGGTCAGAAGAGACCTTTAAAGGTCATCTCGTCCAACCCCCCTGAATGAGCAGGGACATCTTCAACTAGATCAGGTTGCTCAGAGCCCTGTCCAACCTGACCTTGAATGTTTTGAGGGATGGGGCATCTACCACAATTCTCAGCAACCTGTTCCAGTGTTTCACCACCCACATCACGAAATATTTCTTCCTTCTATCTAACCTGAATCTACCCTCTTTCAGTTTAAAACCATTACCCGTTGTCCTATCGCAACAGGCTCTACCAAAAAGTCTGTACCCATCTTTCTTGTAAGCCCCCTTTATGTACTGAAAGGCCATAATAAGGTCTTCTTGGAGCCTTCCCTTCTCCAGGCTAAACAACCCCAACTCTCTCAGCCTTTCCTCATAAGAGAGGTGTTCCCTCCCTCTGATCATTTTTGTGACCCTCCTCTGGACCTGCTCCAACAGGTCCATGTCTTTCCTGCACTGAGGACCCCAGAGCTGGACACAGTACTGCAGGTGGGGTCTCACCAGAGCAGAGTGGAGGGGCAGAATCACCTCCCTTGACCTGCTGGCCACACTTCTTTTGATGCAGACCAGGATATGGTTGGCTTTCTGGGCTGCTGTTGTAGTTTAACCCCAGCCAGCAACTCAGTACCACACAGCTGCTCGCTTATTCCCCCCCCTCACCCAGTGTGATGGGGGAGAGAATTGGAAAAAAGGTAAAACTCATGGGTTGCGATGAGGACAGTTTAATAGGACAGAAAGGAAAAAATAGTAATAATGATAATAATAATAATAATACAATAATAATAAAAGAATTGGAATATACAAAACAAGTGATGCACAATGCAATTGTTCACCACTCGCCAAAAGATGCCCAATTAGTTCCTGAGCAGCGATCTGCCACGTCTGGCCAACTGCCCCCATTTTAAATACTAGACATGATGTCAAATTGTATGGAATAGCCCTTTGACCAGTTTGGGTCAGCTGTCCTGGCTGTGTCCCCTCCCAGATTCTTGTGCTGCTCCAGCCTTCTTGCTGGCTGGGCACGAGAAGCTGAAAAATCCTTGACTTAGTAGAAACACCACTTAACAACAACTAAAGACATCAGTGTGTTATCAAGATTATTCTCATACTAAACACAAAACATAACACTATGTCAGCTACTAGAAAGAAAATTAACTCTATCCCAGCTGAAACCAGGACAGCTGTGAGTGCACATTGATGGCTCATGTCCAGCTTTTCATCCACCAGTACCCCCAAGTCCTTCTCTGCAGGGCTGCTCTCAAACCCTTCATCCTGCAGCCTGTTCTGGTACTGGGGGTTGCCCTGACCCAGGTGCAGGACTTTGCACTTGGCCTTGTTGAACCTCTTGAAGTTCACATGGGCCCACTTCTCAAGCTTGTCCAGGTCCCTCTGGATGGCATCCTGTCCCTCAGGCATGTCATCTGCACCACTCAGCTTGGTGTCATCTGCAAACTTGCTGAGGGTGCACTAGATCCCACTGTCTATGGCATTGATGAAGATATTAAACAGTCCTGGTCCCAGTATGGACCCCTGAGAGACACCACTTGTCACCTATCTCCATCTGGACATTGAGCCGTTAACTGCTACCCTCTGGATGCAACCATCCAGCCAATTCCTCATCCACCAAACAGTTCATCCATCAAATCCATATTTCTCCAATTTAAAGAGAAAGATGTTGTGGGTAACAATTTTTACAAGGTTTTAAACATGCATTTGCAAGCAACAAGCACTTAATGCTGCTTAAATTACTAGTTAAACCACGTTTCTTTCTTTCTGAAGTGACAAGTTAAAAAGATACTGCTTGAGGGGACCCATTTCTGACAATCACTGCCACCAATGAGTCAGTCTCTTAACACCAGATGGAGCTGCCGTTATGCAACCCCATGTGTCTATAGGTGAATGAAGGAGTAACCAGAGCTCCTGTCCTGCAGGCCTCAAGGCAGGTGTCAGCTTGTCTGATGCACTCAGGCAGCCCTTTGGAAATGCTCTATAATGTGTAACAGCCATTTGCTTGGTACAGGAGTGGCGGTATTTAAAAAAAATGTTTTCCCTCTAAATTGTTTTAAATGATATCACTATAACTTGGAAAAAAAAAAAAATCAAAGCTAGTTCAGACTTTATTTTAGTGGGGGGAGGAGGGAGGAATCACTTTTCTCCTCCACCTTCCTCTCCTTTAAGAAAAAGAAATTTAGAAAGCTCTGGCTGTCATTCTCTGTGCTTTTAGTGCAGAGTGGGGGTGGAAGTAAACAGCTATTCTGCAGGGTAGAGGGGAATGGCCTTGCAATCTGAAACTGGTGGCTGAAGTGACAAAGCATTATAATAGTGCTGCATCTGTTATCTCCTGTCATGAAGACATAGAATTCCTGTTATGAACTCAGTTTTTTGTGTTCAGATAGGAAAACTAGCTCTGCTTCTGTGTGTCTCCAAGAAGCTGGAGGAAGAGGTTACACTTCTAGTTAAGGTGACAACCTTTGTTTTTCCTGGCTCAAGCCCAAATGATCTCTATGCACGGTCTCATTTGGTGTGTGTAACTAAGGTTGGTATGACTCTGAAACTATTATTTTTTGCAAACCACTTAGCTTTGAGATTGTAAATACTATTATTTTTATGACAATTAACAGGGTAGCTGGACTATGGCAAAAATAATAATGTAAAAAGCTGTTATCTAAAGTGATTTTAATGTCCTAGGCCAAATTTTGGATTTACTTTTGTGCCATCTCAGTGTGCCTAGATCATGATTCAGTTTAATTTTCTCAGACTGTCAGAAATCATGTTTTATTGAGTGTATTCCCAGGTGAAAGTGACTGAAGCAGCAGCAAATATCTGAGGAAACAGGCAGCTGGCAACAAGACCTGCTTCTTCCCCTATGTGGCTTTCTGGGCATGGAGAGGAGAGGTGGCTAGCACCAGGATCCCTCTGTCTTAGCAGGTCGCTAAGCCTTCTGCATCACGGAAATCCATTACACGTAATGATTCCTATCTAGTCCCTGAAAAACTCCTTAACTGAGGAACTGAAGCAACAGCAGTGATAAAATTTTTTCATTTTAACAGTTGGGTGTAACCTATTTAAATGCTATGGGACCTTCATGTAAGTAAATCTTACCACTAAAATCCATGTCTCTGCTAGTATAAAAGGCTATCCCCCATTTCTTTAACCTGAAACTGATGACTGAATTTGATATGAATTCACAGATAATATTGATGCTACTGAATGTTTTGCTGTTCACTGAAACTTGCTATTCACTGAAAGATTTCTCTTAGCCATGGTGGTGAAGGTCACAAATCTCAATGTCAGAGCCTTATAGATTGGAAATCCTGCTATAAATGGATTTGTTTGTTCTTTCTAGTTCTCTTTTGCCTGGATTTGTTCCCTTTGGCTGTCACTGTGTTACTCAGATTTGAAAACATTCAAATTCAGAAGGAGCCTTAGACACCAGTTGGAAGTGGTTTCTACTTTGCACTGACATTTCTTTAGCGGTCAACCAATTCTTCCAAATATCCATGGATCTCTGAAAAGATGGTATGATTTCCTACTTTCCATTTATAGCTGCAAAACTGTGACATACATTGGTCTTGGGATTTGTTCTGGTGTAGGTATCTCTTCACTACTCCTCAACTGATAGATTCAAGAAAGAGCTAGAAGTAGAGACCTGTTTTAAGGGCAAGATTCTCACATCATCTATAGTTATCTATGTAGAGTGCGTATGTATTTGTCAGTGTCTGGTAGATAGAATTGTATTAGCTGGATGAATAGAAAGGAGACATTGTTATAAATGCTTTCAGGTTGTGTCTATGTACCTTGCCTAATCAAGTCATTTTTAATACACTTGTTCCATAGTAGAGCTATTGAACTTGGTGCACCGTTTAGGGGATAGTAGCTCTTTATTTATTTGATTCAAAATCAACAGAAGCTTTGCTATGAAAGTATTAACGAACAATCCATTCCCTGAATAAGTTTTAGAGTTTTCACTGGAGTCCACAACATTCAGTGTATTTTTTCTCACTTATTACTGTGGCTATGGGAGCTGTCAGCAACAAAATGTTCTTACTTGAGCTTTTCAACCTTTTAACTTGGCAGAATGGGATATAAAACCTTTACTATGATAGTGAGTGTCATGACCCAGACTGGACAGACCAGGGAGTTGTGTTTAATTCAAAATTCCGTCGGGCTAAATTAAGGTGAAATGACACCAAATGATCAGGTAAAGATTTTATTTATGGCAGGAGCAAACTGAACTGGGGAGGTGTGGTAGTAGGTGGCAGTGTTTCTCACAACAGGAATTGGCATAAGACTACTTCTGTAAACCGTGTAACCGTATACATCAATTCAGGGAAGAAGGAGATCCCTCCCGTTGAGTCACGAGGTTCAGAGCAGACCCCCTTGCTTTCCAGACTCCTCCTCAGAGAAGGGCCCAGGGGCGACTGGATCCACTCTTAGTCTCAGACTTTGTCAATGGTTTATATCTTGAAACGGTTGAGGTGTAGGGATTGTGGAAAAGGAAAAGGAAAGAGAGAAGAAGACAGAGAGAGAGAAAGGAAGAGAGAAAGATTTCACCTGTCCTGGGTCCAGCGTTGGTTCAGTCAGCCGAGGGGTCCAGTCCCAGTGGGGTTGCGCACCCGGGGCTTCAGTTTGTGTCCTTTTACTATCCTTGCCCCTCCTTCGGGTGGGCACCAAAACTTGTCAGGTTAATGAGCAGTTTTGGAGCCTTTGGGCTTGGGCTTGTTCGGGGAGTAACTTCTCCTTCCCTGCAGACATGGCCATTGTTTGATCTTTGTATCAGAACAGCTTATCAGAACAGGGAGCTGCGCACCCTCCAGCACGCCCTCCCCCTCCTGTTGCTGATGTCCGAGCTGATGGGCTTTTCATCTGGGTTCCTTGCTGTGCAGGGTTTGTATTTAAGCAGAACTTGCCCCACCACAATGTTTGAGACATTAACTCTTTCAGTCTCTCACAGTGAGTCAGATCAATAATATGCACATGTGACAGAAAAGGTGGCTCATACCATGTGAACTGCAAGGACGTTTGTAAGTCCGTGGATGGTTTTTAGCATATTCACTTTGACTCCATTTAGCAACAGCAAAAGTGTGTAGTCTGTTGTGTTCTCCATCTGCACTCTACTGAGCCTGTAGTGACAGAACAAAAGATTGCAAATTTCAGTGTCCACGTTTGCTAGGGAGATTTAACACACTTCAGAAATGATCTCCACAGGGTGTGTGTGCTTTTACATATAACCCTTCATTTCTACTAGGTGGAAATTGGAATTTAGTCTGAGCTTGAACTGCTCTATATTTCTTGGTTGTCTATTTCAAGTTATCTTTTTCTTTTGACCACCCACGAGGCCTCTGGTGGTTTCTCTCTGGCAGCTCCCTGCTGCTCCAAGGCACTCCAGGCTGTTATGTAGCAGACAGATACTGGCAGAGCGTGGGTGTAGAGCAGCAAGTGTGCTAATCAGCTGTGTGGCCTTCGTTATGTCAGAAGTGCCCTGTGCCCCTGAACACACATCCTGAAGCGTCCTAATCCAAAAAGAATACAGAATATTTGGTGCAAGGGCAAGGAAGAAAGGAACATCTGGAAACACCATAATGAGCAATGTACTTTACTAAAATAGACTTCTATGAAAAAAACTCATCTAAGTAGAGTCTCTTGAGATATGCAGACTCCCTTCTTCCAGGGCTTTCCCTCACACCAGACAGCTAAAATGTTCAGAAAGCAAATGTGGCTTATATTAACATATTGTGTTTTTTCAAGTGTGAAAGAAGACTTGTTATCAGATAATCAGCTAATTCTCATACCAGAGATGTAATGAAGTTGGTGTGATCTGCATCATATTGAGGATGTGTGATTAAAATTCTATTCTTATAAAGAATTGTATCAGACGATAGAAGCACGTATGTGAGTGCTCAAAGTCCAGGACAAAGCACCAAAAATGTACCAGTTGTGTTTCATAACTGAAGTGTCTGTGTTCCTTTTTGCTCTGTTTAAAGACATGTCTTTTCAATTCGCCACAACTGTATACCTTATTTTCTACATATTTTCCTGTTGTGTAGGAAATAAAAAGTGATTACAGAAATTTCAGAGGAACTTCTAATCAGGGCAGAAATGGCTCAGCAAAAGATCATGCAATATACTGTTGTATAAAAACATCAGTTACTTTAATACAACCTGATTCAATAAGTACAGAAAATCATTGCCATCTTAAAACTACTTGCAGGCCATGTTGAAATGAGTTGACAGTTTTACATTTCTGCTTTGCAGGTCTCTGTACTGAAAGCAGCAGTCTTCCAGCTGTTACCTTTGCTAACTATTTAATGAAAGACTAAGGAGTGAATATGGAAGTGTCAATCTGTAATCCCATGTGTACAAAAATACAGGTTTTCTTTTCAATGACTTTGGATATATGGCAACACTGCAGTGGATCTGAACCTTTAATGGCATGTTTTACATGGACTGTGAATAGGACCCTTGACAGAATGAACATCTCTTAAGTATAGTTAGCATTCAGAGAACAAAAAAGCTAAATTTGTAATGTTTTTTTGGCACAAGAGCTTCTGGATAGACCTCAACCAACCACAAAGGCACGTAAATGAATAACAACACAGCATACTCTGGAAAAGTATAGGATACCATTTCTGACAAAGACGTCTGGTGTTTACCTGCCTCAGTAAAGGAGGCCAGCTTTCCTTCAGATGAAATAAATACTAATGGAGCTCACCCTCTGCTTGAAGCTATGGAGCCATTCCCTCACTGAAAAGTCTCTTTAAGCATCTCAGGTTTATCTGCAGTCAAATTTAGTAGCATGTATCATCAATGGGTACAGTGTGGGGAATGTTACAGAAAGCTGCCAACAGCTGAACTGTAGCTGTTTCCCCAATGTCACATCACAGATAAATCCAGAGCAGCCAAGCACATACATCACTAAAAAACTTCCTCTTTTTCAAAAGGCACGGCATTAGTACTACATAACGCAGGTTGCCAGGAGCAAAGCTTCAGTGGTAGGAACTGCAGTTGATTGGTGCAGCAGAGTTGCAAAGACTCTGTGGAGAGTGGCAGATTGTGCTGGCCTAGGTACTTCATTGCAAATATTTATTTTTTTTTTTTTAATCCTTGTAAGGAAAGATAAAGCCATTTCACGCAACACCCTCCAGAATAGTAATTTTTGTTGATTAAAACCAGGAAACTCCTCCCATACTTCTTGCAAGTTTTCCTGTAACAGAGATTGAAGATGGTAGCTCCTACTTAACTGTATCTCTAGCAACACTGGAGCAGCCTGGTGTGTAAGTGATTCTCCAGGTTTAGCCTTGAATAGATTTTTGGACTGTGAATGCAAGATTCCTGTTAGCCTATCCATCCAGGACACTAAAGTCAGAGGTACTTTGTACACTATGATCTATATTTAATTTGTTTATCTTTTCTGTTGCTGTTTCAGTCCTGAGTGTTTCAAAGCATAAAAACATAAAGTTCCTACTGGGGAAGTAATGGTGAAATGAAAGGTCAAACCTTTTAGTACAGTGGCAGGTAAACATGGAGTTTTGGCTGCCACCTTTAAATTTGTGGCAGATGTTATTTACGCTGTTAGGTACTCTGCTTCATCTCCACTTTCACTCTTTTCTGAGACAGTTTTAGACTAGAAGGTATTTAAGGTATTTTAGTTATAACTGCTCTCTCTTGTGCTTACACTACTCTGCTCTCTTCCACTGCATGGTCAGACAGGTTAGTCTCCTGGATATTGCACTGAAATGGAAGAGAAGCGCTCAGGTGGACAGAGATTGGTGTGGGTGATTAAATGTCAGATGATGTGAATCACCATCCAGAGAACAGCATATATAGGCAATTCAGCCTCCCCAAGGACAGCTGACTCACTTCTGATGCCCTGCTCATCAGAAGGTTGGATTGAAAGCCAAGGCTGTTTGAATAGTCTGTGAGTTATGGCTAATGCTTGGACTGTAACAAGGAGGCTCTAATTAAGCGTGCAAACCCAGCCTGTTCCTGTGCGGCTCTGCTCAGCTGGCAGCCTCTTGGCAGGCCTTTGCTGAGTGAATTGCAGTGAGCTGTTTGAAAAATGAAGGGCTGCCTGGAATGAAGGGTTAAATGCTGACTGTGTATGAACTAGAAAGAGTCTTCAGGTGTAGGCAATAGAGTGGGAAGTGAGTGAACTGAAGCAATGGAATATGCAACACTCGGGAGTTATGGGATGGTACCAGTCCATTATCTCAGTGCAACTCAATTGCATCTTCACTCAGCTAACATCCTTAGCTGCCTCTTCGCTGAAAACTGGATCATTTGGAGCTTGTATCACAGCAAAATATGGACTTTAACTTCTATCTACACTTGCAGAGGCTCAAAGATCATATTCAATATACACATGATTATAATGCAAGGTTTAAGGACTGTTGCTATAACCAGTGTAGGAGCAGAGGACCAGCCTTGAATGTCAAAATAACCCCTAGCAATCTCAGGAGCAAGGAAGCTATCTTACTTCAGAGGACAGAATGCAGCAAGGATGCATGGGCTTAGCTGAACAGTAGGAATGGAGTGACCTGGAAGTGACACAGTGTGGTTGGCTTTTTTGGTTAGGGTCATGTCCCCCCGTCCCCCTGTGCCCCTCCTTTAAAGGCAGGTTAAAGGACACCTCATTAACTTGTAGCGGGTAAGAACAGTCATTTCGGCTTGCAGGCTGAGCTTTGCACAGTTATGTTGTGGACCAGGGTAAGACAGGACAAATTTCAATATATTGTCCTTGCTTTTCAACTACTTTCTTGAGAGACTCTGCAATTGTATGTGATTGGGAGGTGAATAGAAACAAACCCCTTGTGTGTTAAGGTTGAATATGGTTCATTTCTCTCTCTGAATCTGTTGGGCTGTACTTAACATGTAGGGAACTTTATGTACTGGAGGTTGCACTGGGCAGTCACCTGCCCAGAATTTGACTAGCTCACAGCATTATGGTGGAGTCACTGGGCTGGAAGAGAATTTGTTGGCTCATGCTGCTGTCCCATGGCACAGTTAAATATACCTATATTTCCACTCAAAAGAGATTTTTTTTAGGAGCCCTCCAAAGAAGGATGCCATGGTGTTTCCAAGCACTGTATCCCACTACATTGCCTTCTGTGCTTAACTAAGTTGCCTTAGTATCAGATCTTTATCTTTCTTACTGAAATAAATGCATTCAATTCAGTGCTCCAAAAATGGTCATAGTCTTGCAAAGAAGACATTCAACTATTTAAATTCCATTTATTTTAAACATTATTTGTGTTAAATATTGAGAGAAGAGTCTTGAAGTTACTTGTGAATCATTCACTGTTGTGATTGGTGATTTCCTTAGCAAGTTGAATTATGCAAAACTACAAAAGGCTTTTTTGTTTATGTCTATCGAATTTTGATGGATATTTTTTTTTATCCATAAATCAGTGTTTGGGAGTTTGGCCTTTTGTAACTGGAATTTAGGGTCCAGATAAGCCAAAAGAAAATACATGGGTACAAAAGGCACTCTTGTTATTCCTGCTGCACAGAGGTGTTGAGTAGAGATAAGTGTCCCAGTTATTGTTCTGCTATTTAGATGATCACGGTAATGTCAGTGGAAATGGTTGTTGTGGAAGCCATTTTCCTTCTTTCCATTCTCTTTCTAATACCATATTTGTGAATCAATTCACTAATTCAACTGAAAATTAATTTGAATTGATGTATTCTGAATTCATTTAGGAGCCACAGTTATGCACACAAAATAGTATTTTACCAGCAATTGTCTTCAAGAACTGTCAAGAACTATGCAAAGTCCTCAAATCTCTCTCTCTCCTTTTTTTTTTTTTTTTTTTTTTAATATTGAGCTAAATGGATTTACAATTTGACAGTGCCAGAGATTCAGGATGTGAATTACTACCAAAAGCTGTTGAGATCTTTGTCTTACTTAGTAATTAACATGATAGGATTATGAACCAAAACTTTTGAGATTTTTGATCTGCAAGTTTGTAAGAGAAACTGTTGAAAAAGGAATAAGCATGCCAGCAATAGTGGAAATATTTGTCTCAGTTTTTCACTGCTAGGTCCCTACACTGTTTTTGCATTTGGTTCTTTTTCATCTTGTTTTATTGGTTAATTGTGCATTTTGCATGAAAGTAGGCTCATATCCTTTAATGTATTACATTACAGTTGTATCATATCATCCTTCCTTTCCACCCCCATGGTATTTTAAGCATAAGTGGGTAGGTACTTTTGCCTCTGAGGCAGGTACACAGCACAATATTCATGTATAAATTTAACAATGTGAGTAAGTTACTGGCATTTTCAGCATTGCTTGCTTTCTCACATGGAATCATTACTTTTGATGTGTGATTTTTCACTTTTGTTTCCACTCTTAATGATACCCTGTCTTAAAGGTATATGTATCTGCTGCTCTTCATACTAATAACTTGTAGATGAAAGCTACAGCAGGGACATCATTGCTCTGGTAGCTCTGCATTTCATTATATTTTACATAGCAAAGTGACTCATTAACAGCAAATGTTGCTTTTATTAGACTGTGTAAACCAGAATATTTAAAACTATCTTTCACTTTTAGTCTGTCAGCAGATAAAAAGTCAGATCATGAAATTAGTGCTGTCATGTCTGTAGCATATCATATTAACATTTAAAAGAAAATTACTTATTTAACTCAAGTAAATAAGAAAATAAAGTAAAAGTAAAACCCAAATGTCTTTTCTAGATTCCTGTCCACTTTATATTACATTTTATTAAACATGTTCCACTTCTCTGTGGTTATTGCATACAAGCAATTGGATCTTTCTTCAAGTACACCTGACAAGGGAAAGAAAAGAAACTTCAAAAAGCTCAACTAGTTCTGTTTCCCCAGGTGTGGTCTACAAAATTGTTGTACAAGTGCTACTTTGAAAACGCTGGGGTTTTTTACAATGTAGTTCAAGTAATCTCACCTGTATGTTCTGTTTTTCAGTATGGTCTGGTTTTAGTAAGGTACAAATCTAGGTTTAAAAGAAAATGTTCCCCATATCTGTCTTCTTGGTCCATTTGTCAAATGGAAGAAGTGGTGCAGCATTTTTGAGCTCTAATGTCATTGCCAGAACTGTTCTTGCATTTGATGCATAGAAAAGTTCAAGCAATAAATAGCTCAATAAATGATTTATGATATCCTAGGAATATTGACTTATACTAAAAAAGTCTGAATCTCAGCTGGACATCTGGTTAAAAATTCTGAAAATATGTCATGCCCATTTTTCGGAAGTAACTAGTATCCCAGGAGACAAGTTTTTTTATCAATAGAGTCCCACAGACACCTACAGACTGAGCCAGGCAATTCCTGAAACTTCAAAAAGTGCTTATTCCTGCAAAACCTATTGAAATCAATGGAAGACAGATGTCTTGAAATTTTCAAAGCTCTCACTAGGTAATTTTTGCAACTGGCAAGTCTTTGAATATCTTTGATGTTAAAATTTCAGTCTTTTTACTTGATGTGTATGTAATAACAGACAGATAAATTAGAAATTCAAGGTAACTTTTTTTTTTTTTTTTAAAGGGGAGCTTATTTAAGAGATGTAATAAAATTAGATAGTATAAAGATTGTGGTACTGGTGGCCATTTAACAAAGCCACCAGAGAAATAACTATGCCTTTGTTTTTTTGCAAATGCTTATTACATAGCTGTTTAAAATCACTTTATAAAATGTCAGTGTTCTTTAAGGTCACTGCAGTCACTTCCAAGTGTGATGTCATGATTCATAGTATCTTGAGTAATGGTGTGTGAAAAAAGACTTTGTTTATATAAATGGAGGTAGGTGGTAAGGTATAGTTCTTATTTCTGGACGAATAAGTACCTGAAATGTGCTTGGCTTTTTAAATTGTCAGAAGAAATAACCTCTCATCTTTATTTTTACTAGAAAATCAACTGCGCACTGACCAAAAGGCAATAGTGTATGATACTAATTTTATGGGGCAGAGAACATGGTGGGGGAGTATTTCTGCAGAAGTTTTGTTTTTAACAGATCAAACAAATTCATATGAAAATAGAGTAAAATTTTAATGCATTCTGTTTTAATGGAAACCCATCAAAAGCTCTGGCTAGCAATATTCATAGATGTAAGGGACCAGTGTTACTGGGGGGAGATTGGTTTCCCTGTGTCTAAATATAACACAAGTTTCCTGTGTGTAAGCATAACCCATTGGGTAGTGAAAACCACCACACCCCATTTTAAGTATGTCTGACGCTGAAGCCCAGGTTAGACATCCAACCTTCCTACACAGCTGCAGAAAGGTAAGATGCTAACCTCACAGGTAGGTAGGTACCTGATGCTGGCGGTAGTAATAAAGCCAGTTGAGAGCTCATCTGCCCCATCCCACCTTAGCCACCTTTTCCCTGTGCAGCAATTTTACTGGCCTGTCAGATGCATCAAGAGATCAGGCTGCAAACCAAAGCACTGCAATGATCTGGGTTAAAGCAGCCCTCTACAAAAATATTGCGGGGGCAGGGTGGGGAGAGGAATCTTTAATCATTTCAGCAATCTGGTTTGAATTGTTGTCATGATGGTTCTGCTGTGTTAGCATAACTGTGTGGAGAGAAAGCCCAGTGACACACAGCTGGAAAGGTGGAGATAGGAGACCTTTAAAACTCCTTTCCTGTGGAAGCCAAAGTGTCTGGTATGTCCACCCTCTGACGCTCTGTATTGGTCACTGAAAAACCCAGTGGCTATATTTGTAACTTACATCGCTCAGTTATATCCCTCAGTGAGACACATGAAATAAAACAGTATGAATACTCTCTGCACTACTGTTTTTTAATTACAAGAATAAGCTATATACAATAACAAAGGATATGAGGAATTTGTAATGCAAAACTTATTGCCCATTAATTCCTAGTCTTTGTGAGGATATTATAGAACACCTTAAAACTGAAAGAATTTATTAGATAGAAATAATGGCGATATGTTGTCGTGGTTTAAGCCCAGCCACCAACTAAGCACCACGAGGCTGCTCGCTCACTCCTCCACCCTGATGGGATGGGGAGGAGAAAATAAAAAAGAAAGGCTTGTGGGTTGAGACAAGGACAGGGAGGGATCACTCACCAATTACAGTCACAGGCAAAAGACAGACTCAACTTGAGGAAAAACAAAACTGATTTAATTTACTACCACTGAAATCAAAACAAGGATAATGGGAAGTAAAACTAAATCTTAAAAGCACCTGCACCCTTCCCTCCTTCCTGGGTTCAACTCCACTCCTGATTTTCTCTACCTCCTACCCCTCAGCGGTGCAGGGGAACAGGGAATGGGGGTTGGGGTCAGTTCATCACACGTTGTCTCTGCCACTCCTTCCTCCTCAGGGGGAGGAATCCTCACCCTCCCCCTGCTCCAGTGTGGGGTCCCTCCCACAGGAAACAGTCCTCCATGAACTTCTCCAACGTAAGTCCTTCCCACGGGCTGCAGTTCTTCATGAACTGCTCCAGCGTGGTTCCCTTCCACAGGCTGCAGTCCTTCAGGCACAGACTGCTCCAGCGTGGTTCCCCCACAGGGTCACAAGTCCTGCCAGAAAACCTGCTCCAGCGTGGGCTCCTCTCTCCATGGGTCCGCAGGTCCTGCCAGGAGCCTGTTCCAGCGTGGGCTTCCCACAGGGTCACAGCCTCCTTCAGGCATTCACCTGCTCCGGCATGGGGTCCTCCCCGGGCTGCAGGTGGATATCTGCTCCACCGTGGAGCTCCCTGGGCTGCAGGGGGACAGCCTGCCTCACCATGGTCTTCACCACGGGCTGCAGGGGAATCTCTGCTCCGGCGTCTGGAGCACCTCCTCCCCTTCCTTCTTCACTGACCTGGGGGTCTGCAGGGTTGCTCCTCTCACATATTCGCACTCCTCTCTCCAGCTGCAATTGCACAGTTTTTTTTTCCCTTTCTTAAATATTTTATCCCAGAGGCACTACCACTGTCCCTGATGGGCTAGGCCTTGGCCAGTGGCGGGTCTGTCTTGGAGCTGGGGAAGCTTCTAGCAGCTTCTCACAGGAGCCACCCCTGCAACCCATCCCCGGCTACCAAAACCCCACCACACAAACCCCAATACATATGTATTTTTGCTTTTCTCCAGTTTAGACAACACAAGGTTTTTCCTTTCACGCCTATTTTTATGTAATTATTATATGATAAAATGAAAGGTTTTGAAAAAGCTAGGTATTTTGAAAACCTAAAATGAGGTGTTACACATACTTTCAACACAAAATAAGATGGGAAAGATATTAATAAAAGGGAGTAATTTTGTCAAGGGAAGACTTGCTCTTTCATCAGCTGCTCCACTGCTTATCTCAGCCTAACTCTGCTCATGTTTTTCAATTCACCCAAGGAATAAGACAAATCTTAGACATAATTATGCTAAACCTATTCTGCTCAGATTCCTATCCTTGCAGAGAAGAATGAATAAAGAATTAAATGGAAGGCTTCTGGAATCATAGCATTGATTTTCATGAAAAACCAATATGATATCTGTCTTTATATTTAAATTATCCCTGTTTTTCTAAGAGGGAAACAAAAAGGTTAAGGCATTGTTACATAGCAGTTTTCTCACAAACTTTGAACAAAGTATTAAATTGCTGAGGTTCTGTAAAAAAGAAAGAAAACTGGAGATAAACCTTCAGTAATAGAGAAGCCCTGTTGCTCTTTTCAAGTGTCATTGTAATATACGATGATAGAAATCTCTCTTCTCTTGCTAGCAGAAACAGATTTAGATTTCTGTCTTCCTTCATAATTGTTTATTAAGGGATTCCTCTTTAGCCACTTTAGACATGTAATAGGGAATAAAAGGAATTGTGAAGATATTGCTGGTTTTGTCTGATCCCACAATTTTCCACTTAAACATTGAACTGGCTCTGACACCTTAGCAGGTGCATTTGCATTTGGCTTTATTCACTACAGGTTTACTATGCTATTTGTGAAGGCATTACAATGAAAATAATTGCAAATTCAATTCCAACTCAAACATTTTCATCTCTGGCTGAACCTGGCTTTGCCTTTTGTTCATCTGTAGCAATTGTTGCTGCATTGTCTAGACTCAATTTACATTTTAATTGAGTTTTAAACCTTCTTAACAGATGATGATGTACCAAGAGATTGTGCAACCATTTCACTAATGGAGAGAAAACCACTTTTTATATATTTTTTTAATATGGGAGATTCAGCCATAAGGAAAAATACGTTGCCAATAGAACAGAAGCTAAACTTTGATAGTATTTTGACGTGAAACAGACTATACTAGAAGAATCACAGGAGCCAGATGGTAAAAGTGATATTTCCCATAACTGCCAGCATTAGAAATCCAAGCACTAGTACCAGCTCTATAGCTACAGGACATACTTATTCAAAAGTCAGCTGAATTGCAAATGGAAAGGTAGTCTGAGTATTTAAATTTCCTTTTAAAATTAAAATTTCACTTACGTTATTCTTTCTGAAATTTTACTGTCATAACTGCCATGGATACAAAATAGCAACATTTAAGCTACCTAAAAGAGAAATTTTTCCTCTCTTTTCTTCATGGCACTCTGCTAGGCAACTGAAAACTGAAGTTTTAATGTTCACTTCATAGCTCTACAGGTGTTTCTTTTATGGGAAGAGTATGGGAAGAACATAATGAAATCTTTGATTATTTTGTTTCCACTGATAACCAGTTTGTATTTGTTCCTTTTTGGTAACTGACTAATTGTTTTGTACTTAGGTAAAAAGGAATTAACACCAAGCAATATTATTTAGAAGAGAAGATGTATTTTGTTTTCCTAGAATTCATGACTCAGTATATGAATACTGAATGCATTTGTAGGTGAAGAACCTCTATTCTTATTCTGACAATGTTCTCATTTCAAGTATCTGTCACTTTATCTAGTCAAATATGAACCAGACAAATGTGATCTTGCACCATTAAGGTTAAAAAAGTGCTTGATGCACTTTAGAAAGTTTAAAAATTCCAGATGAATGAAAAGCCTAAAGGAAAATGTAATACTTAAAATAGAAATCTGTGATATTATAAGGCCTACTTTCTCTCATGCCTTAAAGCAACTATTCCCATAATTTCACTGAATTCTTTTGTCACCTTCTTTTAGGCATTGTATTTGAATTTTTTAAGGTGGTGATCTAATCCTTTTGAATCATCATGCTGTGTATGATGTGGGATTCGATAAATTTGAAGATAAAATTATTTCAGCATAGAGAGTGAAGTCAGAAATAATTCAAGGACCTTTTGACATCAGTTATAGTTTTGCCTGTCTATTTAACAGATAAAACTTTATTTGTGATTTACTAGTGATATGTTAAGGGATGGAGAGTGGTGGTAGGAAAGATAAGATTGACTGATAGATTGATTAATTGGTTGATTTTATTCCTTGTAAGTGTAATCCCCTGCAATATATCTCCTGTATACTTAAGTATGTCATCCTATTGTAACTTTTTCACTGCAATTTCTGGAACTGTCTAGTTTAGTCCTTCCAAACAAAGGAGAAGACCGAAGTTTTAATGCCATTTTGGAAAATAAGCTCACCTGATGGTAATAGTCCTATGAATGCCATTTAAGCACAGAATATATATAAATAATTTTTGTAAGATATTCTGTATTTTTATACTTTAGTGAAGGACCAGTAGTTCTGAAATGGGAAACTAAAGAAGCTTGCGTCAGTATAGCTTCAGTGTTTTAATTGAGGCAGTTTACAAACTTACCAAGATAGCAAATTTATTCTTGTGCTACACATTTATAAATTGAAGTACAGAGAAAAATCTGACTTTCTTTTGTACTCTTTTTAATACAGAGAAATGTCAGGGATTAATTCAGTTTCCTAAAATCCAGTTTTGACTACAGCAACAAACCAAGCTGCTTTCTAATTTTACAGTTAGAGTAGTTGCTAAGCCATCCTAAACTCAGGGGCAGAGTCTGATTCAGTTCTGTTGTTTTAATGAGATGCTGCTTATAATAGAAAATATAAGAAAAATCAGCAGCAATGTGATCAGCATTTTGTAATTTCCTCACTCATTAATCTTCTAAAGCAACGTAACTGCATTAGAAAGATAAAATTAAGACATATATTTTCTTTCACTGTGTTACTGTGTTCCTTTCTAGCTCAGCTAACTCTCTTGCATAGATGTTATTTGTTTGCACAATCTAAATCAGATCTCACTCAATATCTAGATAATGTGCTGAAAGGAAAAATATATGCTTTAGTGGAGTGAACCTGGAGGCATAAATAAAAGTGCTGATATCCTAGTGAGCTTCTTGGTTGTACTATTCCTGGCAAAGGGATGTTCTGTTTGAGATGTCTCTCCAATCTGTTCTTAAAGCTGCATCTCCCAGTCACTGCCTTCTATGGTCTTAGAATTTTACCTGATGCAAGCCATATCATTCTGCCTGGGCCAAGACAAATTCCTCAGCTGTTAGGTGGTAGCTGGTTCCTCTAATCCTACTGTTCTGCACATGAGAACATGTGAAGTTAAGTAATTGTCCTTGGCAGTATGAGTTGCTTTCCAGAAGAACATTTTAGTTTGTTCCTCTGGGTCTCCTGGCAAAAACTTAAGAGTTTTTAGAGATGCAAGTTTTGCTAAGAGCTCTTAGAGAGTGGATTTCAGGTCAGCTGTTAATAACCAACAAATCTTACTGCCTTTTAAAGCACATTTACTGGGCTAATGATTCTACAGAATATAAGGGTTATTGTGAAGTTTGGTCTGGAGTTTATAAAATATTTACATTTATTGATTAAAAGTTGCAGCTGTACAATGAGTAGAAGCTTGTAGCCATAACTAAATAGCAGCAGTACTAAAAGGTAAAGATGTGAGCATTATATATTTGCAATATGCATTGTGTATGAACAACATACTTTTAAAAGCTAGAAGGGACCATTAGGGTCATATAATTGGACCCTCATAACACAAACTCTAGTAGTCCACAGTAAGTCTTGCACTGGAACCAGAACATACCAAAAATCATCCAGCCTGGAATAAAAACTTCAACTAACATAAGATCAAGTGTGTCACTTAATAAATATTCTAATGCTTACTTAACCTTCTTGTAGTTATTACTTGTATTTTGTATTCATCTAATGTCAGTTGTATCGTCCAAGTGGTTAAGTTCCCTAACACATCTCTAAACATAGATTCAGTAGCAACACCCTTATGTTAAGCATGATGAGAAGATGGCAGTAGGGTTAAAATATAAGTAAGGAACAAAGGAGTCAGCTGGTAGTCAGCTCAGGCACACTGCATCACAGCAGTGCTTTGTGCTTAAGTGGTCTGCTTAAATTTAAACACTTTTTTCTGCTTTAAAGAGGGTGCTGACTTGCTGAAGAGTATCTATTTAGATTCAGGGAGTCACTTCTTCCCAGTTCTCCCTAATATGAGGAGATTGCTTTGAGTACCACTTAGGTCTCCCAACAGATACAGAGCAGTGGAATACAAATTTAGTTTGGAATACCGAGTGTACAGTTAAATCATATAGTCTATGCATAGCTGATCTGAATAAACTCCTTTGCACATTTTCTGGGGCTGAAGTTGATAGTCAAGATGGTGACTGCCTCCAGCTAGTGCACTTCGAAATCATTGAGTATGCAGGTTTGTGCAAACCTCTATACAAGACAGTACTGAAATTCCTCTGTTACAATCTGTAGTATTCCTGCTGGTCCAGTCCAGGGCTTCCTTGAACAGAAAGTACAAATTGTGCTAAACTGTGTGGTGGTTTTCTGAAATGCATAAATGTTAATTAGTGATTGGGTTGAGTTAAGTGATCTCATTTGCCTTTCCAAACACCTGGTGACTTTTGCATTACCTACTCTGAAGAATCTTGACTATTAGCCTTTGGAACATAGTTTACTAACTCACATTTAAGCATGAGGCATTTGCCAGCTTGTGTAGCACACCACAAATAAAGAAGGCATTTACTATTGTTCTGAGGCTCTCACTCCAAAGTACAAGGTCAGCAACTGTACAAATGTTTTCTTTAGACAAAAAGGAAGAAATTTTTTACAATGAGGGTGGTGAAACATTGGAACAGGTTGCCCAGAATGGTGGTAGGTGCCCAATCCGTCAAAACATTCAACGTCAGGTTGAACAGGGACTCTGAGCAACCTGATCTAGTTGAAGATGTCCCTGCTCATTGCAGGGGGGTTGGACGAGATAACCTTTAAAGGTCCCTTCCAACCCAAAACATTCTATGATGCTATGATTCTATGAAAGTGGTTCCTAAATAAGCATTAATAAATGAGGGAAAGTTTTAAAAACTTCAATAAATAATGCTTATACCAATTCAAAAAGTGGAGACTGAGCTTCAGGAAAAAAGGCAGAGGAAGCTTCAACAATCATTTCCTTTCTTGTTTCATATGTGCAGTTGTTTTTGTTTTGTTTTTACCACCTTGCCTAGCTGTTACAGCTGGTGGTACTTCTGTGGTAACTGGTCCAGCCTGATACAAATATGCTTCACTAGAAAAACAGGGAGGTGTTCAGATATTCCCAATTCATAAATAAAAGTTAAATAGTTCATATAGCATTTTTCTTTTGAAATTTAGCTGCCTGCGAAGCATGGGTAATCATGGATGAAGGCTTTTCAAAGGGAAAGGCTTGTTACTTTACCTTGGGGAACAATAATTTTTGCTTTTACAAGACTGGCCTGGGAACAGTGCTCTAATTCCAAACACTACCCTCAGTTAAATTATTAACTGGAAGGCTGTCTGTCCTCCACCTTCCTCTTTTGCCTGTTGCTGTTTCAGGTATTCTTTTCAGTTCCTTCAAGTACGTATTTTGTTGGAAAAAGTTTTACTCAAATAGCAAAGGCATTAGGAGTAAAGCTATTTTTCTACAAAAAATGAATGTTTTTTTTATATCATTATAGGCTATTTGACTAACCCTCCCTTTCAGGATGCCAGGACATTTATGGCTCTTGTTTTAAAATGAGACATTTCTGTAGATGAAGAGAAGACAGCACAAATGATAAGGCAGAAACCTCTCAGTTTTTCTTGGTTGTAGATTCTATCTCATTTCCCACAGTCCCCAGCTTTTCATTTTTTCCCAGTGTTTCCCTGAAAAGGTATGGGTTCACTGTGTTAGTATCTGGGTCATCTGATCATTCCATGAACTTAAAATCCAGTATGATACATGGATTCCTGTTGTGCTTTAGAATAGTCATTACTCTGAGCTGAAGCTACCATTTATTTTGCAATATTGAACAACCCAGTTGGCTTCTTTATCAATTAACCATACTATCGATGTTAACACTTATATTATTATAATGGGTAAAGACCTGGGAGCAGACTAGAGATTGAAAATGGATAAAATGAGGTGTTAGGGACACCAAGGGATTTCTTCAAATGATATTCTTAAATGCTAATAAAACTGTAGTTGTGTATGCTTCTCATCTACAGGTGGTAGTGCCCAATGTAGAATGAAGACCACATTTTGTCTGTGCTTATCTGTGAGTATACTAAGGTTACTGTTTGAGGCCACTGGGGGGTTTTTATGCAGACTTTCTCAAATAATATTTCTTTCCCAGATTTTGATGGAAATAATACAAGCGGTGTCCTTCTAGTCTCAAGAATCCATGGTAAATTGCAATGGAGTTCTATTAATAATTAGCCTGCTGATTTCTCTTTTTATGGGGACCTCTGTGATTTCAGGTAGAATTTCCAATTTATTTGGATGATGTGAGAGTTTATTTAGCTGTGCAGTGAATATTCTCAATTTAGTTATTTATTTAATTTCTTCTAAGGAAGAATAATAGGCACAACATTTTATAACTATGAGCTGTAGCTTGTATAAAGGATAGCTCTGCTATCTTAACTAGTTTTGTAACCATTCTAGGTGGTATCTAAGCAATTTGGCTAAGTCTGGTTGCCTGCATACAAAGGGTTTTAATGTTGTGTGGCAAGTGGTAACCCTATCATTTTAGGAACAGTCTTAAACTGGAAAATGTTGCAGGCCTTTATAGTGTCATCCTTTCAGGAGCAAGACTTAAATGGAAGGCAGAGAATGAACACCTACACAGCTGCTATTACATGTTTATTTCCAAAAATACTTTTAAAAATCTGTCAATGCCTTAAGAATTCACATTCTGTTTGAGTTTAAGCTGCACTTTACTTGACGCTTTGTCAATACACTGATACTGTTTGGGAGTCATCTTATTTTTCTCAGCTGAAAACTCAATTGCCTTTTAAATGATTTTATAGTTGGCATTAAATGTTCCATACAGCACAGGAATGAAAATGAGTGCAAACATTTCATGCTTTAATGGTTGCAACTGCAGTCTGTGCAGTAGTCTGGAGCTTCAAAAATAACCTGTGACTAATCACTTTGTGACCACATCATTGTGCTCTGAGATCCCCAGTGAGATTGTTTGTGAGATACCCTGACATATGTCTTGCTGGTTTACCAAGTGACAATTCGTGGTTTGTTTCTATATGCACAGTTGTGTGCAGTGGTTTTTATTGCTGAAAGAGGCCCTAAAAGTGTCAGGAAAGGATGTGGGGAGCAGTGCAGTGAACCCCTCATTGTGGGACTGCACAGAGGGATGGGAACAAAGAAAAGGGGAGGACAGTAGCTCCTGTGACCCTTCCCTTTCTCTTTATCTTCTGCCAAATATATTGCATTTTGGGGGAGGAAGGAGGTGAACGGAAACCTGTCAGGCTTGCAATAAATATACAGTGCTTCACTGTTATTTTTTAAATAGTCCTTTTGATTTTTATTAAACATGTTTTAAACTGCTCTGTGATTACATGTCAAGTCAGAGTTCTTCAGTTTCACACAAATAGAATTAAACCCTTTTTTCTTTAACCAGTCAACTGCTTGCTTTTTTCCTCTGTATTGTGACAGCATATTGAAGAAAAATTAGAAAAATATAATATATTTTGGTTGAGCATGGCACCTTCCAAAAATGGTATAACCCTTAAACTGAGTGTTGCCCTTTAAAAAATAGAATTATTTGTGCCTGATATAAAAGCTTGCTGCTTAAAACTTCTAATAAATGACACTTATCATGCTAGTGATGAGTCAGTCAATTTTTGTTTTTTCTTGGGAGGTCATGTTGTTGTACGATTTGAGTCTTTCAATTTAAGCCTGTCAAAGCTAAATTTAATCGTAGAGTTGCTGAAATACATTTTTTCCTATAGTCCTCCCGTAGATCATTTGCAAACCTGGCTTGTGTGTGTTTTAGTTGGAAACCCTACTAATGAAAGGAGAAGAAGCAGCACTAGCAGCAAGGAGAATGACTGCACCCATGTTTGGGTCATAGACTCCAAGGCTTCATTTTGCTCTGTCTGTGATGGAAACTCTGCAATCAAAAGCCACCTATTCTGGAGTACTGATGTGAGGAAGTCTCTGTCACTTTGTGCCTTTTCTGACTTGACCCATTTGTCAAAATCTCTCTCCAACCTGTGCTGTTTCCTTCCAGTTCTCGAGCTTCTATATCTCTTCAGCTGCATGTACAGATGAGAAATCTCACCATCATTGTTCAACTTTTTTGTTGGTAGGAGACTTTCTGTATACTTAACCTGCTGCACAAGCAGGTTTCACTACTTACAATATCAATCAGGTAACACAAACTTGCTCTGCAGCTAGGTAATGGGCAAAACAGGAGAAGAAAATAGAAGACTAAGGTTTTTGTGCTTATCCCAAGGTCCATGATACACTTTTCTGACAATTATTCATTTTTAAGAAGATACTGACTTGTGTAGGAAATCTAACTGCTTTTCAAGTAGTGCCTTTAGTACTGTCCTAATACAAAGTTACAGAAGAATTCAGAGCTTTTACTGCATCAATAAAAGTATTATTTTTAGATGACAGAAGTGTGAAACTGAGAGACATAAACTCTCTGGTTAGGTGTTTTGCATTTACCTCTACTCTTAGAATGAAAAATTCTTGCTTTTCAGGCCTTGGCTCACGTAACTTGTGGCTGCTTTGTGTAGAAGTACTTCGAGAATGCTCTAGATACAGGACATATTACATTCATGTAATGTGAGATGTCTTTTCTTTGATAAGTTCAATATAAGACAATTCTGCCTATAAAGTAATTTCTCAGCTGTGTAAGATTTTCTTACTAAAACAACTCAGGTCTGATACTTTATTTATTTATTTGCAGCATTTGGACTCTTGCTATAACTGACTATCTTACACAGCTCTAAAGAGGAGGGCCAATGATTTAAGCTTGAAGGTCATGTCCCAAAAATAAAATGGGGATAAAAAACATAAAGGAATATCAACTTTGAACTTGGTGCTATAGAATAAAATTCAAATAGATAATAAGCAGTTGTATTATCCTATTGATTATTTGAGTATAAATTGATTTTCACAAAGGAGAGGTATACCTTTTTTTATGCCACTATTTAGGTAGATTCCAATGGCATAACAAAATTACTGCACTTTTAAAACAGTTGTGAGCTCTGATAGAAAATCAGCAGCCATATGAACTTATTTTTTCAAAATAGCCTCTAGGATTGGATTTATAAAAAGGCCAATGCTAGAATAACCTTCCTACTCAATTGATCTTTCAATTTGCCAGTCGTGCAAACTGTTACTGGAGTGCTGTGTTGAGTTATGGAGACTGAAGTTCAAGAATGATGAAAAATTAGAAAATGCTCAGGCAATATGACTTGTAATGAAAGGACTCAAGGAGTTCAATCAAACTGATTAGAGAGGTCTGAAAGTCAGACAGGATTAAATGGCTGAACATTGAAGCAAGACAAATTCAGATGATTGAGGAGCATTATTTCTTTTTTTAAATTTGAGTGTAGTCAATCACAGAACTAGTTGTTAAGATTGCCATGGAGTCTTCATTGTAGCAACATTTTTAATCAACCTTGGATGTTTCAAAAATACAACTTCTCATTCAAATGATAATTAAATCTGGGCAATCATTTAGTCTGGATTATGCAGGCAATCAATCTGATCACAGTGATTATTTCAAATTTTGCAATTGATGTAAGCCATTTTAAATTAGAAGTAGAGAAAGGGGGAATATATTGGAGTGCTGTTAGAAGATTTCATGTGTATAAAATTTTTTTATAGTCTTGGATAGACTTTCAAATTAAGTGCATAGGGTTGATGCTGAAACCATTTTAAAATTTTTGTTACATTGCACCAAATATTCTTTTAATAAAAGAACCTCTAAGGTTTGCAAGGGTTTTTGAGTGCACAGGTTTAAGATAGTGCAGTATTTTCTGCTCTTTGGAGGTAAATGAAAAGCAGTTTGCTTCAGAACTTCTTGCTTGCTTGCTGACATTTAGTAAGGCTGTGAGCAATTAATCTAAAAACATATTGAGCCATATATGTCACCCATATTAGCTGCTCTCTACTGTGGGACACGAGTGTTTATGTGGTCATATATTAACACTCAACAACTGTTTTTCAAAATAAAAGTGTGATTTTGGCATTTATCCAAAGTTAGAAATTCTCATACTGCTTTATACTCAAATTTATCAGCAAACCAAACAGAGCAGAATGAAGACTCAGTTTGACATGTTTCATGTTAGAAAGAAGAACTTTATCTTTTGTAATTCTTCAGTCACAATGTATTGTGTGGTTTGGGGTTTTTCTTTTGTCTACTGTCTTAACTGATTCACAAGGTGCTCAATATTTTATAGGCCTGCACTGCTATGTTGGTCTTCTAAGAATGCATACAACCATAAAGGGTTTTTTTTGTGTGTGTGTGATCTTGCAGGTGTGTTTCACCTATTTCTGTCAGCATAAGAGTTCCGTTTCCACTCATTAACTTGGTATTGTTCTTTTATTTTCTGGTTTTGATCTGTCTGCACTTACAGCTACAAGGAAATGTTTAACAACTTCAGTATTAGTTTCTGAATTGTTGGCTTATTTTTGTCACCACCCCTTGAAATTTACCAAGCTGAGAGAAACAGATAGACTTTCCTATTTGCTTTTGATAGACTCCATCAGATTAACACTTTTCTTAAAATGAGTGAGTGTGTGTCGCTTGCCATTCTTAAGGTCGTACATTGCTGATTTTATCTCTTCATTTCAATAATGAGAAAGTTCTTATAAAGAGAGAAGATCAAAGATAGATGCAATGTCATGAAAAATATTAAAAGTTTCTTCAAAGGCAAATATCAAATAGTCAGTGCATTTTACTTTTCTTTACTCTTCATCAAGCAAGTAGACCTTTTTTTCTAGGGAGTGAAAGACATGTTGTATTCCAAAAGCCTTCAGCCAAACAAATTTAGTGGCTTGCCATTACCAGTATTTTCTACCTCTCTTACTCCCTCTGCTATATTACTCTTACGAATAGATTTAGAGAGAACATTTTTACAGTATAGTCTCTTTACATTCCAATAGCCTACAATACAGCATGACATTTACTTATCAGTCTGAATTGTATAGAAGAGAACAGTGATTATCTGAATCTTTGGCTGACTGTAGAAAAATGTTCATGAAACATTTACTTTACCACACATTTTTTTCTTTTTTATCAAAATACTCAGTTACTCTTCTTGTTCTATCTCCTATTAGCTCATCCCTAAGAAGAAGTAAAAATAACTTACTTCAGTTCAACTCCAAGAAATAACTTTTTTGTAATCATGATATAGGTTTGTATGTTTATCATTCGGTTTTTTTCTAGCCAGTTTTTGATATAACTGGGAAATATACTATAAGTATAGCCAATACACCGGTATGTTAAAATAAAGCCAGGATAATTTTTTCTTTTTTCTTCAGCAGAGGTGAAGTCTTTCCAATTGAAATTTAGCAGTTATTTTTATAATCTATAAATTGAAATGGATGACATGTTTTATTCATCTGTGTGCTGTAAAATGATATACATTGTAGCAAAATAAACACTTATAACTTGGAATGTAAAAAGGGCCCTATTCTAGTACCTGTGCTTATTATTTCTTTGAAGTTAAAATGTATTTATATGAAAAGCATGAATATAACTGAAAGTAGTTTTCTAGCTGATGTAGTTTATACAGGTTTCAGGTGACAAGGACATTACTTTGGTTCATGGTGTCCCTGAACTGGAAGTCGTTGGAGTCTGGGAGATTATGTAAAGAAAACATCATCTGTGCTCTTGCTGTGTTCTTCTGCTCTTCCACAGGTATCTGGTGTTTGCCCCTGTGAAAAACAAAAAGATTGCATTACATGGACTTTTAATCTGATGATGTCATGGTCCTTGTACTTTTAAATTTTGACTTCTGTATCAGTTTGTTTAGTTATAGGCATGTTTCACCAAAAAAAAAAAAAAAAATTGTGGATAAACAACCTTATGCAAAAGTTTTCATGTTAACCCTATTTATAATGGGCATTCATCACCTCTTCCATGCATTACCCTAAGATGCAGGATACAGTTAAATGTCAGACTCTGGATTTTAGGGAGGTAGCATAAGATATTACCACCCTTTCTTATGGTTACTACACCACTAACTGGTGTAAATAGTAACACAGTAACAGCTCCTTCTCCTTTCAGGGCAAAGTAAAACAACTGGCACAGCTTTCAGTGCTGACTCGCTGCCATTTGTTTTACTTTGCTCCAGATTAGGAACGTGTAGATGGCCCCTACTTACCCTGCGTAGGGTTTTGTGACCCGACTAAAAGCTCTAGGCTGCAAAAGAGTTTCCATTCACTCCACAAGTGTGTGTCTACCTCTGCCATAAACAACCTTCCCAGTAGCTTGGCTTTCTCTTGTCATTGTCAGAACCTTTAACGCCATCTCGCATGCATGGTGGAATGGTTGGCTGTCCAGCCTCATGATGGTAACAATCAGTATAACCTCTGTCTGCACATGTCCATGAGAAAGTAATATTGGCTGGCATTTCGTTTGGCTGGTGATAGATAGGTTGCTAGATAAAGGCCTTGAATACAGACAGATGTAAATTAATTTAATTAAAGCAGCTCAGACAATTTGAGCAACTTCTGTATAGATGCTCTTGATTCCTTAGCTTAGCTAAACTCTATTTCTAGCTGACTTTAGTAAATCTCCATTTAAACTTAGTCATTATTAATCATGTGAAAATAGATGAATTACCTGAATTTAAATACATTTATTTAAATTAACTACTTGAAACTTCTTCAACCAGTCAATGTGAGGACCAAAGCTGGTTGTGGATTGGACGCGACCCACATTTTTCCCAATTAAGATAAAGACACAATAGTAATGGTCAGGCTGTGCTATAGAATGAGCTATAAAGTACTTCAGGAAGACATGCATCTGGATTTTCATGGTTTGAGCATTTTTTTGAATGAGATTTGCATTTGTTAGCATCTATCTGTGAATAATTTCTGGTCTTGCTCCTTGCCTGAACTCTGGCCATAATCCTTTGACTGTGGTACTATTATTGTTTCCAAAGAAGTTAGTGATGCCTGAAAGAAGTTTTTCGTATGCAGTGGGGAAGCTGACTTGATTTCAAACTCCAATATCTTTTGTGATATAAAACAAAAGTAGTGTAACACAAGGGCTAAAAAAAAAGGGAAGTCATGCAGAAAGTCTAAATGGAATAGGATTTGAGTTGCATTTTACTTTTAAAGCAGCATCTGCAGGGTGTGGGATGGGGTTTTTTTGAAACAAAAGCATGAGAAAAATCTTTTTAAAAGATGCCTGAAAACACAAGGGGAATGAATGTGTCTTAGTCATCTCCAGCAGGATTTCTGTCCTGAGCAGTAACTGGTTAGTGTCCTGGGTATAGCAGCCACCTTTCCACTCAGTGAGGGGACAGAGAACCACGTCTTTGTCCTATAGGCACTTAATCAGCGGAGGCCACTGCCTTACATATCTGCCTGCAGAATGGATTAAGTAAAAGATGGGTTGTGGAAGCTGAGAAATTACTTTGACTGCCAAAGAAGTAAAGAGGCCTGTGCTTTTGAGGAAAGGCAAGAGAGAACAGCAGAGCACAGGGTTAGAAAGAGATATGGACATAACAAAGTAGCATTTGTAATGTGGTCCCAGATTAAGCACAGAGTGCTAAATAAGGGGTGGAAAAAGGTTTCCAGTCCCTTTGTATAGTGGGGAGTTAGATCTCTAAGGAAAAGTACTGAGTTTTACTTATTTCTGATGAGCTAAAAGAAGGGGATCTCTCACCTCTCCCTCCCTCAGGAATAGTTGGGACTGCATCAGAGAAAGAAACCTGATGCTGTTATAAGTTTTCTTTTTCTTCATTGATATAATCTGTGAATTTTTAGCTACCTCATCTGTGCAAACGTGGTAATCGTAGTTTGCAAATAGAAAACATATAAAATGGTTTGCAACATTTTTGTCATTAAATGTATCATCAAAGCACTTATTAACACTCTTACCATTTCTGAGAAGTGGCATTTTAGATAAGCATTTCAGTACATATTCAAGAAGTTGCAATAGTTTTTGTGAGAGGAGGAAAGAAATACATTTTTTTCCACTTTTCCCTGATGTGTTAAATCATAAGCTATTTTCCTAGTTTTTCAACCATCTTGTGTTGTACCTGCAGTAGCACTTGCTGTACTTTGTATCTGATCAGATTTCTTACTCTTATGCTACAGAATCCCTGAAGATCCACTAAGAGATGACATTGGCAAAGAAATAAATAAGTTTCTCTTTCATTTTCTTTGTTTATCATGCACTGTACATAGTAGAGCTATGTCTTTGACATGCTCATATACTTTCAGCTTGTTTAATCTCAGCAGAGAATTGACATGGTTAACTGACTCCAACCTGTGGGTCCAAGAGAAGGTGCAAAGAACTTTTCTCTATTTGCTTCTGATTTCTCAAAAATCATTAATTCAGCTATCCTGTTCTTCATAGCACAGGTTGAATATAGGTGCAAAGGTAGATGTTTCTACTGTCATTCAATTCCGCAGATATGAGAACAGCCCCTTTGAAGAAACTTGATTTTGAATGACAGCTGCTAGCTGTCATTAAAATTTAGCAGTTCTAGGAGCTTATCCTGTTACACAGCTGTAAGCCAGACGTGGAAAGGCTGCTTTGATAGGTCCCAGACAGAAGTTTACTATAGAGCAAAGGGAAACTGAACAAGTTGGGGGATAAAAATTATTTCTGGAATCCACTTTAAATTGTTCAGGGTTTAAAGGACAATCTGTGAAATCCTTACTATAAAGGCCATTGTCCACTTGTTATAGTCTTGTCTGTCTTTGCCTATTACTTTTTTCCTTTTAGTCAGCCTGGATGTTAATACAGAAAGAATGACAAACAAGCAAGAGGAGCTGAAAGTCTTAATGCACAATTGAAATTACAACTTAATTGAAGTAACAGAGATTTGTGGAATAACTTATCTGACTGTAATATTACTATAAAAGGAGGGACAGAAAAGAGGGAAGATGTATGTTGCTCTATAAATCAAAGATGTGTATACTCGGTCTGGAATTCAGAATGCAGAAGGAATGGGATCTGCTGAAAGTCCATAGATGATATTTAAAGGAGAAAAAATCATAGGCACTATTGTGTTGATGCTGCATGGCATGCCACCAAACTTAGAAGGACAGGTAGACAGTGCTTTTTGTGAGGAACTACAGACTAAATCAAAGCATTGGATACTGCAGTGGGAAAGATTTCCCAGAAATCTTTTGGGGAAGGAATACAACAAGATATTAACTGTCTATCAGATTCCTGATGATTTTTTTACAGCTTCTTGGTATAGAAAGCTAAAATACAGCTCATACGGATACTGTCTAAGTAGTGGGATTTCCCTGAGGATGTGAAAATGGAGGGCAAATGCTTGAAGCTGATGAAAAGAAGGGAAAGTCAGAGAACAACAAAACCAAACAAATGAACATCAAGAAGCCAGCCTCCAGATTTCAGTGCAGTAAGCAAGTTGGTAGATTAAATTTCTTGAAAAGCAAGCTTAGCAAAAATTAAGCTATGGCAGTTTAACAAACAAATGGGAACAGCAGCAAAGATACAAACTAACAGTAGGTTTAGTGAATGGCAACGTGAAAATAAATGAAGCTATCTATGCTGTCCCCCAAATGTCAAACATCACATAGGGATGCTGCAGTGTAACCTGATGTTGCACAGGAAAGGATGGCAGAGCTTTAGGAAGCAATGGACACATGGTATTTACATTTGGGAAAAATAATTCTCTGTCCTTTAAAAGTACTTGACAATGTTGAAGCCACTTTACTGTGAGCTTTTCTATGTAATTTGGTTGTTTCTCTACCAAGATATACATATTCATATACTTTAAATTTAAAGGTCAGAAATATTTATAATGCTTTTCTGGGATTTAAGTATGCATGTAATTTGAAATCTGTCCATATATTACAGCAGTTAGAGAATGTTTCCCTTTGGTTGCAATCTCTCCTTTGTATACCTTTGGGGTTTTTTTCTCTTATTGTACATAATAGAGTTGAATTCAATTTTACCACTTAAGTAATTTCTTGAAATGATGAGGACCTGTAAAGAACGTGGACAAAAAAGCCCAAAATTTCTAACTTTATTTTAAGTTAGCAAGTTAACAAGACAGTATTAGATTTCTGGTTTCCAGTAATATCTTCCTATAATATAACAAACATCTTGTTTATAATATCTGGTCGAAGCATGGGTATGTAAATTTTGAGGAGAAAAAGAAACAGAGAAAAACCTTTTCCTATCTAGTATGTAGGGGTTCATGTTTAACATTTCTTATACTGCAGAAGTGCCATTTTGATAATTTTTATTCCTTTTGCTTTTAACTTATTAACATGGTGACTTTATGGCCTAGGAAGAAATAGACATATGAATATTTTTGTCTGGATTGTTAGGGTGCATATGCCACATAAACTGTGTGTTTTGTGACAGAAGTAGAATACTGAAAGGATTTAAAGTAAACCTTGGTTCCCAGGCTTTTATATCTAAATATACATAATTATCCATTCAGAAGTTCTGATCAATGCAGATTCTCTTATTTAGTTGGGAAAAGATTTTCTTCTGGATTATATGGCATCAGATGCTTTCTCACCTTCATGTGTTTTGCTTGAGCTGTGAATTAAATCCCTTCTGGATGTAAGTATTGCTGATTTTTATGGCCTCTTTTTAAGTACTTCATGAAGTCATAGTCACACAAATTATCTTAGTCACATTCTAATTAAATAGTGTGAGATCTGTGTTTACATTTCAGAATTCTGTCTCCCACTCATGATGAATATAGCAAAATGTGTGTATTTTTGCACAGGCAAATGTATGTGTGTATGTCTATATATGAAAACATGTAAAAATATGACATGCCTCTCAGAACTCTTTCTAGACTGAGCTCTCAAAAAAGAAAGCAGTAGGATTCAAAACTAGGTATTGGTTAAAACTGTCGATTCTGGTGGTTAACTTGGCAATCCAATTTAAAAAAAAAAGCTGTAGATCTTTGTTACACTGCCTGGGCTAACAATTTAATGCTAGATAGTGGAAAAAATAGGCATGCAGAATTGGTTTTGTAAGATGATGATTTATTGCCTGACATGAAGACTGCTTAGAAAAGCAGGATTTTTAGTGCACTGCTCACTTAACGATTACTGTAACAGTGGTTTGCAATACAGTCTGAGACAGAGCTTGATGTTTAAGGAGAAATTTAAAGAAAGAAAAAATTTTATTATTGTGAATGGTGGAAGAACAACAACAACAAAAAAGGTTATTCCTTGAAGAAAAAAGTAA